>NW_028190807.1:105000-718203 GCF_048542155.1 Nylanderia fulva | reverse complement strand
ATCAAGTTTTGTTTCACAGAAATAAATTCCTTTCACTTTAATTCACCCACATTTTCATTCCAGGGTATTCTCATAATTACCTTGATCGAGGGCAAATAGACGTTCGCCTGTGCAGCAACAACGATCGAGAGGGATAGAATGTAGTACAGCATGATGATGGATATTGCACACTAAAAAAGGAGCATGACGTAATATTATCAAGTAACATATAATAATTTGTATATTATTTTACATTATATTTTTATAGTATATTATTTTAATATTATATTTTTATATTATATTATATAATATTTATATTTTTTTCATATTATATTTTCTATATTTTTATAAATATATATAAAAATATAAAAATATATAATACAATATATAAAAAATTATTAGCATTTTTATACAAAAAATATGATCGCAACCACATATATTATATATAACATTTCAGTATCAATCTGACAATTTATGAGATCCAATTTCTCGTACGACGAGTTTCTCTCGCTATCTCTAGCTAGTCTCGATTCTCTCGGAGCGCGTTAATTAACGTAGCTGTATATATTTGAAATAGAAAACGAGCGAACGCGCGCCATGGCAGAGGGGATGGAGCCGTTTCACTTGTTTTTCCCCTTACGACGATATTAAAACTCACCGGCTGACCGGTCGACGAAGTGGCTCGCGACAACAAGGGGCAACCCCGAAGCAGAAATGCGGAGCAGAAGATGTCCTCCAGAGGAGAGAGAGACGCCGGTCTTCGCACACGCGTGTATCCACCTCCTCGTCGACGTCGTCGTCGTGGTGGTCGTCGTCGTCGTCGTCGTCGTCGTCGTCGCGACGAGCGCCATTCGCGGTTCCCGCGAGTACCAGAGTATTGATTTTACCCTTTTTCCCATCTCGTCGTGTAGTCGAGTTTTCCCCCTCGTTTACGACCACGTTCCGACGACGTGTCACGTCGCCTACATACGGCTGCGGCCGATCCTCCCGGCCAGCCAATCCACATTTGCGGAATCGGGTCGCTGCCAAAGGTCACCCGACGTGACCGATGTGCGTCACGTGGCCACGGGGAATGGGGGCTTACCTTTTGGTAGCGATAGATGCGGAACGCGCTGATGAATGGCACTGATACGATACACTTCGAGCTATATAGATATACGAGAAACGCGTCGTTTACTTTTTTTTACATGTATATGTCAGACGTGGATTTTTTTTAATTAACGCAGGGAATAATTTCTGCACATAATATTTACAGGACAAAAATAGATATATGTATTCTAATATATATTGTATGTAGGAAAAGATATATGTAATTTAAAATTTCTATCATGTACGAAGTATTCATAAAGTTGCATGACTTTTTTTTCAGTCAACTCGACTCGAGGCGAATCTTGCGATATTTTTTCGAATGTATGAAAGATGTGCGAATATTGAAATTTTCCCTGCTATTGCTGGCAGTTTTCTTTTTAATTTTGGTACATAATTAAAAAATGCAAATAATTGACACTAAAAATATATATATCTTTTCTCGATGCAAAATATCATCCGATTAATTAATTAATAACGTATCGGTTATATCCGCTTACCTAAATGACATTCATGAGCAACGTTACCGGGTAAATGTGATTTGTGTGCAGGACACGTCGTTCGTATAATCCGATATAAAAGCCACAGCTCTCTCTCTCTCTCTCTCTCTTTCTCGTATCCTGAAGTTTCTGTCTAGCGGCTATAAAGTTCATAAAGTATACGAGGTCGTTTTGTTTCGTACGCGGACAACGAAACGCGCGAGTTAACGTCATAAAGGATGTAATTTCTTCTCGCAGAGCAACATTCTCCCTCCGAAAGTGAATAATGTCGTTTCCTTAACTGCGCGTTTCTTCACTTCCGGGGATTAACCGCATACTAATCTCCCTACAAATTTTTATGTAGTAATTTTTTTAACGCAATATGTAAAAGGAAGAAGGATGATTTGTCAAGGTAAAACACTTCGAGAGAGAGAAAAATTATTCTCTTCAATTTGAATTCGTAAATTCAATTTAATATTAAAATACAGGACATTTTTTCTTTTTATTTATGATTGTTTTAGCAGGAAATAAAAATACAGATCAGAAAAAAATAAAGACAAAAGTAAACAAAGTTGGCAGAAAATGTCAGAGTTACATAAAATTGTTGGAGATTCATCCCTCATCCCTCTCGTAATTTCCATATATCGCTTGCTCTGCTCGACATAAGTGTTCCTCGCGTAAAATTTCTTCAAAATTTGAGGAAGGATAAAAAGTAGGAAATTTTATAAAGGCTCGGTGAACCGATATACAGCGGCAATCGTTTGTCAGGCCGACACTTTCATTAAGCGTATCGGTTATATAGGAGGGTTTAAATACGAAATACAGAGGGAGAGGAAATGGAAGATCAAAAGATCCTTCCCTCGTTGTTACGGTCGCATACAAACGTCCATTAATCGTTTGCGCTCATTGCGTGCCGACAACTCAATTTTCAAAATCAAATTTTATCCCCTCCGCTTCTCTACAAATTGATTATATTAATTATAATTCTATTATAAAATATATATTGTATATTATATATTATACAATATATAATATATTATATTATATATTATAAAATATATTGTATATTATGATGTATATCATATAATATATATTATATATATATATAGTATATATCAGAAATATATTTAAAAATCGGAATTTTTTTTGTTCTTATACAATATATATTATATATTTTATAATATATAATATAATATATTATATATTATACAATATATAATATACTATATTATATATTATAAAATATATTGTATATTATAATGTATATCATATAATATATATTATATAATATATTATATATATAGTATATATCAGAAATATATTTAAAAATCGAAATTTTTTTTGTTCTATTAAAATTTTCAGTGGTTTAACTTTTTTTTTAAGTTTTGACTAAATACTTTCTCTCTTTAAGTTGCGCGTGATACGACATTATTGATTTATTAGCGCGAGGATCGCTAAACCGATCGACAATTTGTCGGACACGAGTATCGAGACATTCTTGAAGCTCCACGAGTGATCTTCAAGCATGAAAAGAAGTCTCAGAG
Source organism: Nylanderia fulva (assembly GCF_048542155.1). Lineage (NCBI taxonomy): Eukaryota > Metazoa > Arthropoda > Insecta > Hymenoptera > Formicidae > Nylanderia > Nylanderia fulva. The sequence goes on along the minus strand of NW_028190807.1, from coordinate 715,115 downwards.
TCTCCCGATGCCGAAGATTCCTGCACACAGTCTGAATTAAATTACACATCCCGTTCGAATTATTCCGAGTTTACCGCGCTAATCGCACCTTGCGTTTATTTTTATTTTTTTTTTTAACGCGAGATAATGATTACAGATATCGTCCGGTGGAATCGAGGGGGTTGATAACACAACGTAACCGGAAGCGAAGATCGCGGCGAAGCCAACCGACCGTGCTTATCGTAGGCACGATATTTCATGCTTAATGTACGGATGGATCGATGATGGAACCTACCGTGGACGTATCCGGTCGACGATATGCTCCCGTTACTTTATTTAGGTTTCCGGATATCACTTCGATGTATATTTATACTGCTGTGTGGTGAAAATTTCGCCCGCGCGCGATAAACCGCAACAGTTGCACGCAAAATATTCTGTACATCTCTCGAGCACATCAGTTTGTTCGGAAGCTGCGCGAGCCGCGATTCGACGAAAGCTCTCGGCAGCAATTACATATATTCGGATATGTGACGAACTGTCACGTCATTAAAATTGTCAGAGTCCTAAATTGCATAGTCGAGAGATGAAGGATTTATCTCCCGAATAATTAATAGCTCCGCAAAACTGTCAATTCCAACGTTAACAATCGTGTAAGTCTCACTTCATTATTACCTGTCTCTTTCTCTTTATTCCGTTGCGTATACAAGGTGTCCCAAAACTCATAATTAACCTTTCAGGAACGGAATCCTGGGATCATTCGGGAACGATTTTTTCCTCAGCGGAAATGTCGAGGGATGTCATCGTTTTTTGCATGTTCCCAATTTTTGTATCCCATCATGTATTTTTGTGACTCACAATATACCTTAAATTAAAGTATTATAAATTCTACTTGAAATTAATTGAAGAATGTGCTTTAATATTTTATTTCTACAAGGCTTAGTTTGTGCAAAAAATTCATTTTTAAAAAATTACTGGTGCCTCGACATTTTCGCATATGATCCCAGGAATTTGAAGATTAATTGACTTTCGGGACACCCTATAGTATAAATAAATAAATAGCAAAAAATGGCTATTTTTTTAACAATAAGGGGCGTAATTAACACGAAGGTGGATCTCGCGATTCAAGGATGTTCTAGCGTCAGGAACATCTCGGAATTCCTCTGTCGGCGCGATTGCGGGCAGAGGGTGCAAGGGGGCGAAGGGGGTGAAAGGGGGGCGGCAAATGCCGCGTGCGTGGTCGGCACTCTCTGCGTGGGGTTGTTACGCTCTCTCCTCCGTTTCTCTCTCTCTCTCTCTCTTTCTCTCGCCGGTCGCGAGTATTGATCTCCGCCCGGAGGCCGCTACGTGAATGGGTTACCGGCTGTCTCGCACCGTATCGCAGAATTTTCGGTCGGTCCTCATCTCCCCGTCCTCGAGAGATCTCTCTGCTTCCCCTTCCTCGTTCTTGAGCTACCCTCACGATAGGGAGCCTTTGTATATTTCGCTGCTGGCCACCGGTATCAACACGCGTCACGCGTACTCTTATCGCGGATAATATTATATATCCTAGGTAGAAGCCCGGAACAAAATTTTTGTATATAATTATATATAAATAATTGTATAATTATATATGCATATGATCGTAAAATGATATGTGAAATATGTCAATTTTTATATAAATTTATTATATAAATTATAAGGGTTCATATATAATTATATGTCAAATTATATATGAAATATATATTTATATATATGAAGAAACACTTATTTATTATATACTATATATATTTAAATTTATCTAACTATATATAAAAAGCACTTTTGTCTAATTATGTGTGGACATATTTTATATATAATTTTGCGATTATATGTATAACTTTATATATTTCTATATATGTAATTTTATATTGTTATATATAAAAAATTTTTTATTTAAAACTCGTATAATGACATCACTGATGACGTCACTTAAAATTCATTTTGGAAAAATTTTTTTTTATATTATACAATTATAATAATATATATATATATACATATACATAGAATAGATATATATGCATACTTAATATACAAATTTTATTACAATTATTTATAACATATATGTATATATAATTATTTATTTGTTCTATTGTTCAGACATATTTTAATAATATATTCAAGCAACATAAATTATATAAAAATTATATAAAGCGATTATCTTTTATTGGGGAGCTTTAAATTTCTGATTCCTTTTGTCATCTTTAAATTATTTTTGTTCAGATAACTTTTAAGTGATAAATAAAATCACGATGACGTCATTATGAGTTTTATGTTCTGGGATGAGATACGATGTACAGGATCGAATGTACAGGAATAAAAAAAGAGAAAAAGAGAGAGTGGGTGCGGATTGCCTTTTTATCGCACGTAGAGGAATAACATGTAGCTCGTTTGATGAAAAAAAGGCGATTTTTATTTAAATACTCTCTCTATTTTATAATAAAAAATAATCAAATTGTTTTTATCCCCCTAATGTTCAACGTCATCATTCGAGCTTTAGATTTATCCGAAAGACCCGTAAATTAACTTTATTAAAAGTTGATCCGATATCAAATTATTGTGTATATAAATTTTTTTTCGTTTTATTATTTTCTCTTTTATTTTAAGGGTTTTATGTAATACATATATACACTATGTCATTCTCGTAATGGCAAATATTAGCATATTTAGCGAGTCCGCGTGCGGTAGTGATAATAAAGTTAAGCAGTTTAACTGAAGGCAAAATACGCGACAAATTGTCTCGTATAATTGCGTCTTAAAGATTATATAAGGATCCAATGCACATATTACAATTTGTGATTATCATAAATACCAAATATTTAATATTACTTATATATGTAAGTATAACTGTACAGATGTGTATAAAACTGTGAACATAGGAAAAGAATTTAACCAGCTGACACAATTCTTGATCGAATCCATCTTCAAAGTATCACGGCTAGGAATTGACAGTGACATTTCTAGAGGTTGTGTACATACATACATACATTTGTTGTTAAATATTTAGAATATTTATTATTAGAGGAAATACGTAAAGATTGTTCGATATACGAGGAAAATTACTGTAGAATTTTAATATACTATAATTGTGTGCAAAATTAATCTCAATTAATTATCATGACAGACGACCATCTATGTGTGCCGTGTAGGAATGAACGAACATTATCGGTAATAAAATATTGCTCGTATAATCCACGGTCCAATTACTTTTCAATTAAATCATTAAACAATAAATATGGCAAAATTTCATATTTTTATAATTTATATAAATATTATAATTTATTATTTATTAATTTATTATATTATTATATTTATATATTTTATTATAATTTATTATTATTATTTATTATTTAGTTAATATGATTTAAAACATTTTAATTTTATTAATAATTTTATTAAAATATTTTATTGTTTTATATCAAGTTGTAAAATATGGTGCTCTTTTGCTGTAGTAAACCTATAAAATAAATTACATATGTATGTATACAACTTTTTAAATAATGTCTTAGCTTATCTTTCTCATGTTATAGAAAATATAATATGATTCTGAAATATAAATTTTTTCTCGCACGTCCCGCTTATATTTTAGACAAATTCGTGCGATTTTACGAGCCGAGACGCGACGTTCGATTTAAATACATACGAGCCGTATCTCGACAAGATTCGAGAGATCTTCGTGCCGAGTCTGGAATACAGAATCCATTCCTTGTTGGAAGAATTCGTGTACAGCAGGGATTCTCGATGGGCCGTGCAATTTCCATATTTCAAGAAATTCATCGACGCGATAGTCGCCTGGAGGGATCCTCTAATCAAAGCGACCGAATACGATATCGGGACGATGGAAAGAGCGATAAGAAGTACCGTGAAACGCGTGGCGAGGAACGACCTGGTTTCCTGCTTCCTGGATTCCATTATTCTGTATTATAGATTGAACAAAATCTGCCGCGAACTCGACGCGCTGGGAATCGATGACGATATCCTGCGAAGTCTGAACATGTGGAACTTCGTTAACGACAAGGATCGCGTTTGTTTCACGTACGTGAATTTCTATTATCTAAGTCGCGTCTCTCGATCAGTGTTTGCTGTCTGTTTATCTGAAGAAAATTATATATAGATGATTATCTAGATGAAATTTTCGCGTCATCTTAAAGATGAGATATAAAGACATATAGATGATAAAATATGTATTATCTATCTAAAATGTTAAATGTGTGAATTTCTATTATCTAAAGTCGCATCTCTCGATCAATGTTTGCTGTTTGTGTATCTGAAGAAAATTATATATAAATGATTATCTAGATGAAATTTTCGCGTCATCTTAAAGATAAGATATGAAGACATATAGATGATAAAAATGTGTATTATCTATCTAAAATGTTATCTTTACTAAATTATCTAGAATAATCCCAAGTAGCAAACTGACGTCATTCGATGTCAAAATGTGACGTATGTTTGCTATCTCTCAACCAGGGTTTGCTGTTTGTTTATCTAAATAAAATTATACAAATGATTATCTAGATGAAATTTTGGCGTCATCTGATCTTTATATAGATGATAAAAATATGTATTATTTATATCCTCGTTAAACATCAAAATGTCATTCGACGTCAAAATGACGTACGTTTGCTATTTGGGGTGTTTAAATAATTTGATTTAGTACATAAAAATACTTAATTAAGTAAAAGAACAAGCAGTAAAAAGCGATAAAAATTGATAAATAAAAATATAAATATATATTTACATTCTTTTCTATAACTGTGCGTTAAGCGGTCTTAAAAATAATATTATCTGGAAATTATCTATAGATGAATTGCCATATATATAATTTTATCTTTTATCTAGATTTTATTTAAATCCAAATTTTGATATTTTCATCTCATCTTTATCTAGTCAATTTTAAAGTCATCTAAGCACAACACTGCTCTCGACACGACTATTTAAATCGATAAAATTCCCGTTTAATCAAAAAGTTATTCGCCCACATCGAAATGAACTGATTCCATATCGCCTATTATCATGTAAGGAAAAAAATTGTACCGAGCTTCACTCGATAGGAATCCCGATATGGATTGTAACGTGAGTTCGAAGTCATCCTGCGACGCGAAGGGACAAACCAGATGTGAAAGCGCCATCGAATTAAGGACAAACATCGATTGTCCTCTTGGAAAAAAAATCGAACAACCAACGACGTCGAAATGTTCTCAGATTGTTGACTCGAATCAAGATCTTCAACCAAAAGGAGATGCCTATACACGTGATAAGGAAGCCATAAAGATGAGGAAATTGAAGATGATCGTCCGAAAGACGTATCAGGAAGATTGCAACACATTTTCCGGATCTGTCGTCACCTGCCTGGGTCTACCTTGCAAGCCACGTGATTTAATTGAGCGAATCTTCGAGGCTGATCCACCTTTGGCCGAATCCTGCCTGATAGTGATGAAGCGGAGATTTCTGATGAACATATACAACGTTTGCTCGTGTCTCAACGATCTTCTCCAGAAATTAGACGTCGAGTTTGCGAGAACGTTGCATCTCAATTGCGAGATACATCCCGGATATGTCGGTTTCAGGTTGAGAGGCCGCAAGGTCAACAAGTTCGTCGCCAGGATTCCGATATGTCAAAATGTTCGCAGACGTACGATTCAACGGGGCTCCGTCGTCTCGACTCGCAGCTCGAGTTTAAGTAGGGATGCTGAAGAAGGATCAAAGTGCTCCGAACGATGCGACAATGAGGGTAAAAATTTGCACGATACACTCTCATGTGTTGACGAAGAGAGCGAAGAAGAGGATGACACTTGCTGTTCTCCAGCGGATCGAGATTTCAAAGACACGATAATGTCGCGAAACGAGTGTCTTCAGGATCTTACGACCATTGCTGAAGAAACGTGCAACGTGACACCGAACATTGATAACTCGGGAGAAACAGATGAAAATTGTCACGAGATCTCTTTGGATTCGATGGAACTCGAAAACTGCCAAAAAAGTGAAGAGATGAAATGCGAAGGGAAAATTTGGACGAATGACGACTCGAGTTCGTCGTCGGAGAATCTCGTCGAAATGAATCGCGGAATCGAGGAAATTCCCAGCGACAAAGAACCCTCGAAATGCGACTGTCAAACTCGATCATTGGACAGAGAGCCGAATTTGGAAGATTGCAATGCTCATTCGTGCAGTATCGCGTCATTCCAGGACTCCGAGCGCGACAAACAGCTGGTGGAATTGAGCTGCAATCGTTCCTTGGACAACGACATCATCGCGATCGATGAACGATTGGAGGACGATGATTCGTTAAATTCTGCGCGGCCGGAAATTGGAGACTCCGCGAGTCATCGCGATGATTTCATGATCATCGATAGCATTCCGGGCGTCATCGCTTCCCTCTTCGAAGCCTCTCGGGAGGATCTTGATGTGATTTCGGTAAAAAGAGCTCTTTCCAATAAGGATTCGTCTGAGGATTCGCTGACGGTTTCCGTTCGAACATCCAGGTTACGAGTGTCATCGAAAGGCATCAACGTGAACGTGAGTCGTCCTCGAACCGTAGTTTGCTCGACATCCGAAGAAGATGCAAGCTTATCCGCGAAGATACGAGACGTTGAAGTGGCGGATAAACTTTCCGCTCCGACGATTTCGCGAAAAGTGCGCGAAATTCCGCGCGATAAGAGGCTCTCCGATAAAACGCGAGGTTTTATTCGGCCATCAAGGGGCGACTCGAAAAGTGTCGATATCTCTGAGGAAAAGCATCTTCGCGCGACTTCTAACCCGGCTCGGTGCTGTAAGTTTATTGCGAGCGAATTCGAAAAGTCTCGCGAGTCGGGAGGAAGATTGTCGAAGCTCCGCGTAAGCTCATCGAATGGTTTTCGCAGTGCAACCTCCTTCACGAGGATCAAATGCGGAACGGCATCGCGTAAGGATCGCTCCGCCAAAGTACGATCGCGAACGATGCTCGTGAAATTTCGCGACTCCATCGACAGGTCTGTCGACAGAATAAAGCGTCTGATTCACGCGAGACTGAGAAAAATCTTGTTCGACGGAACTGAGAGAAATGCTTCGAGAACCTCTTGGAAGGACGAAGAATACTCCGAAGATACTACGAGAGTAAGGACAAGTGGAAGATGCGTCAGACAGGTATACATATATCTTTGTAAAAAATATATAATATATACAGGGTGTCTGGCAATTTTTCCTCAACAAAAATATTGAGGCATCAATATTTTCAAGTTATAAGCGATTGAAAATGAAGGGTTTTTCGTCTAAATTAAGCCTTGTGGAAATCAAATATTAACAAAACCACGTTCTCCAATTAATTTCAACTAGAGCTTACTTTAATAAAATTTTAATTTAAAGTTTAGTTATAAAGATACATGGCAAAAATTGAGAATATGCAAAAAGTGATGCCCCTCCTCGACATTTTTGATAAGAAAAAATCGTCTTCAAATACTGAGATCTACTTGTATATTTTCAGAGTGACGCTTTATAACAGACACCCTCTATAGTATAAAAAATGATGTATAACATACAAATATACATATAATATAAAAAAATATATTTACCCTTTGTGAAAAGAAATATCTAAAGATTTTTATACACATTTTAGTTTTTGATTTATTTATAAACGAAATAAGAGATCCTTTTATTCAACATCCAACATAACATAAAATGCAATAATCTAACAATGAAATAATGAATGTTTAAAACAGCTGAAAGACATATAAAAAATATTTATGCAATGAAATATTTAATCTTCAAGATTAAGGTTTAATTATTATTAAATTGTCTTTCGACATTTTAAAATAATTTTTTAAGCTTTAGAATAATTTTGTGTTTTATTTACCCATCTCTAATAGGGCTACAGCATAACTTCGTGCTCAACTTCCAACTGTTGCTACAGACACAGTTGCATTCTATCCTCGCGAGAGTCTTCCAACGTGATTCTATCAATCCGCAGAGATCGACATAGAAAAGGAATGAAGTTTTGCGATCGTAGATTAACCGGTGGCAGAGAAACCCTGTCGACTTTTCGCTCGATCGAAGCTTCTTACGATTCGTTGACTTCCGCAGTCGAGGATCTCGAAGAACGAAAATTGAGCAGAGGCGATAGAAGAAAAAGGCTCGAACGAAGTGTCGCGAAAAACTCTCGCGACTTTAGACAAAATTACACAGGGACAGGTACAACAATTTCCTCGACCGAGGTATCCGGAAACGAGTCGAGGTACCTTCAACATTACGCGATCAACGAACAGCGGGAAAAGACACGTGACGTTAAACGTGACCGAAAACGTAACGATGAAGGAATACGTAACCGATGGAAGAGAGAACATCAAAGATTGGTGTACAGAGAAATACCGATGAAACTCTTCAGCAACGAATCTCTGGGAACGTCATCGTACACTCGGAAAAATCCAAAAAAATCCAAGAACGTGCATAAACAATCTCGATCTGACAGATCGAAGAGGGGATTCGCATTTTCGGGCAAAAATCGGCAGATGGAAAATGTAAAAAATCGTCTGCGTGAAAGACGGGTTATTCAGGTTCTGAATGACGTCTACAACGATTACACAGACGATCTCGATCTGGACTTGAAGTTGCACCTGTTGCGATACGTGGAACTCTGTAAAAATGTGAAGCGCGCGTTGACGAAGACGCTGCGATCGGATTTTTACGAATTTGAGTACCCCATGGCAATTTACGGATGAGTTTGATCGACGTGATAATTTCGTGTCGATGATGTAAAATAATATTGCTAATATATGTCGCGTAATAAAACACTCTCTCAAAACATTTATAGTCGCTGCTAGAATTACCTGGAAACAGCTGCTTGCTCAATCTTTTCCCTCTACGAAATGAAAAATAATAATAATATATTGCATTTCTTTTATTACTTTGTCTTCAGCTTTTATAGAAAATAAAAATTCATCTTTTATACTTTTACAAAAAATAAATCGATTCAAAGAGAAACAGATTAAGCGAGAAAAAGCGTCTGGAGTCCCATAAAATTCTTTTTATATCACGCATATTTCGAACGTGACCGAGATGACGAGATATATTGTTCAAGGTCTCGAATAAAGATGTTGCGGAGCACATTGATCGCGAGCCTCTCAAAGAATATGAAACGAGGGAAGATGGGATTCACGGCTTGAAGTTGTAAATAAAAGTCAGGTCTATACTTGGAAAAAATGTTCTTTGACGAAGGAAATATAGTCTCCTTTTTTCGTGCTTTATTCGAATCATCGAAGGGCTATTGAGCTTCATCCCTCCTTTACGAATTAAATCGTTATTCCCGCGGGCGTTCGTCGACACGTCAGGATGATAGTGAAATCCGAGTTATTTAGGGCGCACCGCCGAAAGAGAAAGATAAAGCATTGTACCAGCCATTGAGAACACAGCCAGCATCCCTGTCCCTCCGGGCAGATCGATATTTCCTGGCAACCACCGGAAAGAGTGTCTATTCCCTTCTCCGCCTCCGATCCCTTCTGTTTGTAACAATGCAAGTCGGAGAATTTGGGGGAAAGTTCTCTCTCTCTCTCTTTCTGTCATTTTTTTTTTAATTTTCAGCATCCATTTTTATTCTTTCTTATGGAATAAGGCGAAAGTCTTTAAAATGTCACAGAATTATTGATCTTTGCTTTAATGTCAGATGCCTGCGCATGTTTAAAGTTGATCATTTATTTGGTCATCTAAGAGGAAATTTGCTATTACAATTGTTTTGCTAAGTTGCCGATTTTATTCATGCGATAATATTGAATAGCAGATGAGGTGATTGAAATAATAAGGGGTTGCGGCAAGCTTTTATTTTAAATTTGATATTAAATTCATTCATGATAGGTACAATAATGTAATTCTAATTCATTTCGTAATTTTTAGCATCTTCTTTCTTACGGAATAAGGTAACTGCGAAATCTTTAAAATGTCACAGAATTATTGATCTTTGCTTTAATGTCAGATGCTTGCGCATGTTTAAAGTTGCTAATTTATTTGGTCATCTAGGGGAAAATTTGCTATTACAATTGTTTTTTTTAAGTGAAATAAAGATTTTATTTGTGTGATAATATATTGAATTGACAGATGAAATGATTGGAATAATAAGTAGTTGTGGCAGACTTTAATTTTAAGTTTAATATCAAATTCATTCACGACAGATACAATAAAGTAATTTTAATTCAGAACTTTAGTTTGTGTGTTAAAGAGTCCTCGTTCTTAATCCTTCGCAACTCGAGAATTCGACTATAAAGAGTCCGGAATTCCGCACTGAGGAATCTATTATCAAAATAAAGTTTCGGTATTTTAGATATTAACGTTATAGATATAATCTCCCGACGACACCCTCATCTTATACGATTACAGGCACGTCTCGAGGCTTTCAAACAAATATGACACTCCGTCCTCTCATCCCCCTTCGCAAATTAGAAACCAAATCCAACCCTCTAATGGTCCCGCTCGATTATCAAGTCTTTCAGGAGGGGTTGACGGTATTTTACTGGGAACCTGACAAGTAACCTGGCCGCTAAACACGCTCGCGTTATCCCGTTTTAATACCTTAACGCCGTTACGATCACGCTTATTTCCGTGTGCCGTTTTGTTGTTGCAAAACTCTCAGCCCGGGGGTGCAGCCGGGAAGCTCCGCCTGGGGTCAATCCAAGGGGGGTCGCGAACGCTGGTGATTGGCCGGTGATATAGATGCAACCCAACGCTCCAATCGCGGGCATCCGCGCCGGGATGCGCTGACGCGGTGATGTTGGAACTCAACTTGGGTTGCCAGCGACGCCGACGCCGACGCCGACGCCGACGCCACCGTCGACGGAGGCGGCGGTGGCGACGACGACGACGACGACGACGACGGCGACGACGTCAGGCGACGTCGACGACGTTCTCCGTCGCGTACCCCGCGCTACTCGTCACCCAATCCGCTCGTAATCGCGTCTGGACGAATTATTGGTGAGTGCCCCGCGAGTTCCCGCGAGTTCTCCCACTCGTCGTCGCGTTTTTCGTCCGGTTCTTTCGATTATTATCCTTTGAAAAAATACATTTTCGAGAGGCGATTCTCCATTTTCCCTCACGCGAGCAAAATGAGAGATCCAGCCGAGTGTTATTTGGATCCTCCGTCTCTTTCGGCTGATGAAAGACGCGAGGGAATGATTTTGAAAAAGGTTCGACGACGAGTGATAATCAATCGACGCGGAGTGATGATCATTTTTATTTCAATTCTGAAAGTCACTTTTTTCATTCCGGTGTTTAGTCGTCCATTTTTTTGAAGAGCAGGAACCTCGAGAAGGATTCTGTGATGAATAGAAATGACGAGAAAATTATTTATCTCGTGTTCGCATCTGCTTCGCCGATGGAATAATCGGAAGGAATTTTCTCGACACGTTCATTTTAAGTGAAAAGTTTTTAGCTCCAAAATTCTCGTGACAGATCGCGAAGAAATTTTAGTAGAAATTTTGCTCGTATGCAATTTTCGAGAGTGATTCGTATCTGAGAATGCTCTCTTTTCGTGATGTGAGAAATGTGGAAGAGAGAGAATCTGAACATTTGAAATGATCTGAACATTGAGAACGGAACATTTTTCAGTGCTGGTCGAGTGTGAATTTTCGGATATGTCGTGAAAAATCATCGCGCGAGTGAATGAGTACATTAAAAGTTTCCTGAATTTCGACTATGAATTATCCAGAGGTTGCCCGAGGCTGCGAGACATTTCAGTCAACCTCGTTTGCGCCATTCTTCCGCCGATTAGCTGCAAATCGAGTTTCCGTTTTAATTGGGATCCTCTCTCTGAATATCGCGCAGTAGATCCTTCTATTAACCCTATTTATCATCTATTCATGAAAATAAGCTTTATCTCTATCTCACAATTCCGAATATTTCATTATCTTCTTCATATTCAGGGAATGACGTACACAATTTTAAAGAAGTTCAAGGAGAAGAGAGTAATATATATTCCATCCTCTCTGTCTCACACAATCCTGATAGCACAACATATCCGAAAGATATTCAGAGGATATCCAGAGAACATCCCCAGGATGTTCTCTGTACGTCTTCAGGATAGTATGCTATTAGGGAATCATCAGAAAAATTACAACTCTTCTATTTTTTTTAAATTATACGTCTGTATTGAAATTGTATTTTTCCTCCCGAAATTTTCTACTTTTAACCGGAAATGACACGAAGTCGGTGACTCGGAGTGTGAGAGAGAATATCGCTCAACGTCCATTAAGTTGAGTCAGCGTGTCCCATACTCGTCAATCTCCACCCCGATTCGTTAACACGCACTGTGCATTTTGTCGCCTATTGTCTGTCACGTGCCGTTTTAATATCCAGAGAGCCATTGTCCTTCCGATGCGCCTCTTTACGATCCCGGCGCAGCACCCTCGTAACGATTTTTGCAGGCTCCGTCGACGACGGCGACGACGATGACAAGACTATCGCGATGATGGGGTGCAAAGAAAAGCCTCTTTTTGAATGCAAATTGCGAGGAAAAAATATATATCAAAGATGTAAAAAAAAAAAAATAAAAAAAGAAAAAATACACGCAACTGCATTGCAAATGAAATAATTTCATTAGAGAGAAAATATTAAAGTGTGCGAGGGCTATTTTTAGCGTTTATGTTGTTGGAAACTCGCAGTCTCATCCTAGATTATCCTAGATTATTTCCAGAAAATCGCTGAAAATTCGCGACTCATTTATTACACTACCTTGTTTGGACGCATCGGGATGCCTTGATTTAAGGATATAAATCCTGTTAAGATTTTACAATTTAAAGCGACGAGATATACACGATTTCTCTAAGTGAAAAATATGAGCCCGGTGTACAGCCGGCGAAACGTTTCTTCTCACAGTTTTCCGCCCTCCGAAGATGCTCCCTCGAGAGTTCGGGGATTAGGGGTGGAGAGACTGCCACTCCAAATAAACAGTCCTAGCCGAGAGTCTCCCCTTCGTCGTATGCCGTTCTATAGAGACGCTATATATAGGTATAGAGCAGACTTTCTTCCGAAAGGAGCCGCGGGTGATCGAGATAGCGAAACGAAGCCAGCGAAAGCTATTTCTGATGCTAATATTGGAAATGGCCTCTTTTTCTCTCTCTCAAATTATATGTTTATAAAATGTTCAATCTCGATATAATTTTGGGAGATCTCTCTTGAAAGTGCGATTGTGAATATTCGAACGATGTTCCGCTTTACTTGAATTACTATTTAACATGTTTCGTTTGTTGAGTTAGAGAGGTGCATATTATTGAATTTTTTGATAAAATTGTGTACACACAATATAGAAACCATTTTTTTTAATGAATGTTTCACAGGGGCTGCCGATTAACATCGCGATCCTACGAAATCCCAGAGCAACCCCAATAATTGGAAAATGTCCGGATTCGCAGCGGCGGGTCTCGTAGCCTTCGACTCCATCAAGAATAAAGCGTCGCTAAAATTATCCGAGTAATATTTATACACATACTATTTATATCTATACACTGCACAAAAATTCATTAAATTTGAATAAATATCTATTTTAAAACTGCTTAATAAAGCATTTATTTGAAACTAATATTGATTTGATATAAAAAATATTTATTTGATATAAGAAATTTATTTGTTTCCAATAAATGATTTATTAGGTAGAGTATTGAAATAAATATGCATTAATTTAATCATTTTTTTCAGTATAGAACTTTAATATACATATATAAAAATTTTGTCTTGTGCAAAATTACTCTAGACAATTATTTTTAATTTATATATAATATTCTTTCAAGTAATATTCAGTTTTTTTATATCACGCCGTGAATGCAATATTAAATTTAATCAAAAACGGATTGTTTCGAAAGCGGCAAAAGTTAAAAAATTGTTAAAAATCTAACTCAGCAAGACAATTTTTTAAAAATTTCGATTCTCCTCTACAGACTTAGAAGGAAGAAGGATCAAGGTTACGAGGAGTTCGCAGGCTCGCGCGAGGGTAGCAAGGACAATAGAGGGTTCGAGGATGAGAGAGGATACAGCAGGCATGCCTCGTTCGAGTCGCTTCCGGAACCGGAAAGGCCACCGTTACGTCATATTGATACATATTGCATGCCGGAATGTCCGTGCCTTTCCAAAAGGTACACTATCGCGTCGCTGGCTTGCGTGGGTAAGAAACAACGAATAAATCCGTCATTAATTAAATTACCTAGAAAATCCAGTCTCTTTTCACGATAAACTAAGAATTTTTAAAAATATATAGTGAGTTTTCTGCAATGCTTTTTATTTTTTTATATCTTTCTATAGAGATTATTTTTCTATTTTATTATTCTTTATATTTTATTATTTTATTTCTATTTTATTATGTTATTTATATTTTATTATTTTATTTATATTTTATTATTTTTATTTATATTTACATTTTTATTTATTTTTATATTTATTTTCTATTGTTATTATTTTAATATTTTTCTAAAGAAAAATTTTGGAAACAATGTGTCTCACTCTATCCTGATGGCGAATTTCAGGATTCATCATTTCGTTCGGCATGAGATGTAACATGGGGATGGCCAAGTTGGTGATGAAAAACAGCACGGAGGGCGAGAACAACACTATCAAATTCAATTGGACGATCGGCATGGAAAGTGCTCTCGATTCGTCCTTCTTCTGGGGTTACCTGGTGACCCAGGTGCCCGGCGGCTTCCTCGCGTCGTTGTATCCCGCGAACAGGATATTCGGCGCCGCCATCGCGACATCTTCCTTCTTGAATCTGCTGGTACCCGGCGCGTTGAAGGTGGACCCTATCGTTGACATGATGGTGCAAGTGATGAAGGGACTGGTCGAGGTGAGTGTCTGAAAAAGTTTACTTCGAGGATAAGAATATGCTCTGTAAAAGATACTTATATGCAATTTATTTATTTTAATGTGCAAAGATATTCTTTCGCGCATTTTTTTTACAAGTCAATTTTACAATCTGCAGACAATGTAACTCCAATATCGATCGAATCAATTTAAAATAATTTATCGGATGCTTGTCTTTTTTAAAATAAGAAGAGGGATAATATAATGAATAATTTAATTAAGAAAATAATTAATAAATTAAAAAATAAATAAAATTACAATTAAAAACATTGAAATCATTATAATGAAAACAGATGACAAATTATACTGTAAATCTTTGAATTGAATCGCAATCCGTTAGTCAGTCGAAGTCGAGTAATAAGCGGAAGTTGTCGCTCAGGGTGTCACATATCCGGCGTGTCACGGAATTTGGAAATACTGGGCGCCGCCTTTGGAAAGATCACGTCTGGCCACGTTAGCATTTTGCGGATCTTACGCCGCGATGGTGATAGGAATGCCACTTTCCGGCTACTTGAGTGCCTGGTTCGGCTGGACGGCGTCGTTTTACTTCTACGGTAAGCAGTGTTGTGCTTAGATGATTTTTAAATTATTTATATAGATAAAAATGAGATGAAAATATGTAAATTCATCTTAGATTTTAAATACATCTAGATAAAATATAAAATTATATAGCGATTCATCAACTTCCAAACATGGGCGTCCGCAGAGGAAGGCAAAAGGGGACATTTGCCACCTTCTAAGATTCAGTAAAAAAATTAAGCATTTACTTTCCTTGTGAATAAACACTGGAATTTATCTGCAATTTTATTTAATATCTCTAATAGCATAGCACAATATATATCCGAAAGATATTCAGAGGATATTAAAAGGATATCCAGAGAGCATTCGAACATCCTCAGGATGTTCTCTGAACGTCTTCGGGATACGTGTGCTGTTAGGGATAACAATATTAAAATAAAATAATAAAATATTAAAATACAAAAATAATTAAAAAATTGAATTTAAAAAATTATGAAAAAATAATATAATAGGAAACAAAAAAATTTAATTATGCCCCTTCCTGGAGAAAATTCCTGCGGACGCCCGTGCTTCTAAATTATTAATAATATATTATTTTTAAAAGCGCGCTTATATTTTTATATATTTTTATTATCTATGTAAAGATAAGATAACGTGAAAATTTCATCTAGATGATCATCTACATAATTTTATTCAGTAACAGCAAACACACACTGATGTTAAGGAAACATCCCCCGCATCCTTTCAATCCACGTCGACGTCGACGACGGCAGTTGGTGAAAATCCACGAAATTTGAGATATTTTTTTGATCGAATTGCAGGCATCTGCGGCCTGGTTTGGTACTGTTTCTGGCTGTGGCTGGCGTTCGAGAAGCCGGCGAAACACCCGTGCATCTCCGCCCGCGAGTTACGCTACATCGAGGACTCGCTCGGCCAAGGACAGATGCAGATACCGGTGCCCACCCTGTCGACGACGCCTTGGCGGAAGTTTCTCACCTCCATGCCCGTGTACGCCATCATCGTCGCCAATTTCTGCAGATCGTGGAACTTCTATCTGCTGGTGCTCTTTCAACCGCGCTTCATGCACGAGTCCTTCGGCATGCCGCTCGTCGAGGTCAATAACACATATATGTATAATCGTCCGCAGAATTTTTTCTAGAGGGGACATAACATTTTTTTTCTCATTTTTTATTCTTTCTTAATTTTTTGAAATTAAAATTAAATTTTTTTTATGTTAAATATGTCAATAAATTCCAGTGTTTATTCACAAGGAAAATGCTTGATTTTTTTATATATATGTGTATAATAATTTTGTAATAATTTTTGAATTGCTTCGTTCGACAGACTGGAGTCATCGGGTCGCTTCCGCATTTATTGATGACGATGATCGTACCGTGCGGCGGGCTGCTGGCGGATCATCTCCGCAAACGCGGCATCATGACGACAACGAATGTCAGAAAGCTCTTCAATTGCGGTGGTTTCGGCATGGAGGCGCTCTTCTTCCTGGTGGTGGCACATGCGACGACGTCCAAGAATGGAACCGCGGCTACGGTCGCCCTCGCGATCGGCGTCGCGTGCAGCGGTTTCGCCATTTCCGGTTTCAACGTCAATCATCTGGACATCGCGCCCAGATACGCCAGCATCCTGATGGGCATGTCCAACGGGATCGGTACCATCGCTGGTCTTCTGGTCCCTTTCTTCGTGGACAACATCACGGAGAAGAAGGTAATTCATTTTATTATTTATTTTAATAATTATATTATTATTATGATTTATTTATTTATTTATTATTAATTATTTATTTATTTTCTAAATTTATTCATTAGTGTATCAAAAAATGTGTGTCAAGAGGTGAATTAAAAATGAAGAAAATATTGTGGTTGAATGACACAAATTGAAATATCGGAAATGAAGGAGTAGCTTAAATACAAAATTAGAAAATTTTATGACCGTAATTATCGGTCTAATATATGTAACGATCGATTACAAAAGGGAAAAAAAATTCTGCGCAGGATCCGCACAGTTGGCGAAACGTTTTCATCATTGCGGCGTGCGTTCACATGTTCGGAGTGACGTTTTACGGGATTTTCTGCTCCGGCGAATTGCAACCCTGGGCCGATCCGACTCTAGAGGAACAGAAGTCCTGGAATGCCATGGACGAGTTCGGACAAACGAAGCCGCCCGTGCCACCTCCGCCGAAAACTATGCAATCTGAATTTATAGTAAGTGCTTCGACAATTATTTCCTCATTACACTTTTCATACATGTTTCCAAACCATGTCAATACATGGTCTAATACTTAAAAAATTTTTTTAATCCTTTAGTTCTTATTGTCAGGTGACATTTGTTTTTAGCAGGGTTGGATATATAATAATTAGTTAATTAGTTAAAAGTTAAAAAAAAGAGTTAAAAAGTTAATAACTTTTAATTTAGCTTAGTTAATTTAAAATGTATTAATTTTTAACTTTAACTAGTTATTTTTTACCTTAAACTTATTAACTTTTTTCCTAAGTTAAATTTCTTTCATCTCTGAATATTATTAGTATTTTTTTATAAGTTATAAACAAATTATTTTTTAAATAAAGTATTATTAATTTTTATATATATTTGTCATCAATTGTAATTACCAAAAACATATATTTCTATATAAAAATTACTTTATTTAATTCAGTTAATTTAATTTTAACTGAGTTAATTTTTTGTTCATGCAACTTTTAATTTAACTAAATTAATTTTATAAGCAATTAACTTTAACTTAACTTATTCTTAGTGTACAAAAATCATTAACTTACCCGCAACCCTGAAGTTTTTAGTAATGCTGCTATCTGTAGTATTCTCCATTTCTTAAATTAATTATTGCTTAATTTAACATAAAAGATTAAAAACATTTCAAAAAATTGTGCAAATAAAAATTTGCACATTAGCATCCTCACCATATTATTTCGCTAATTAGGATGATTTTCCAATTAAGCTTCCTTATAGAAGAAGCTTAACTTGCACATCGCTTGATCACAATTTAATTTCGCTCATTGACTTTTTAAATCATGGCAATTTTTTAAAATGATATATTATATTTAGAATATTTCAAAACTTGAAAACTTATATTTGAAAAAAAAATTCAAAATTTTATAAAAAAGATAAATCATTGCATGAAATCACTCCGAATTGAATATCAGTAATTCTTGATGAAGAAAGCACGCAACAATATTATTTTTGCAGAAACAACCGTCCCACGACGGAGTCACCGACGACTGGAACACTTACGAGCAGCCGGCGCCTGATAATTACTTGTACGCGCAACAGGACAATAAAGCCCCCGTGATAAGCTACGGTTCGACGGACGAGACCAACAGCAACAATCCGTTCCATTCGACGAATCCGTTCGCCAGTGACGTCAGCGCGTCATTCGTGCAACCCCCGGCGACGGACGACTATGCGCACGACGTCGTGCACAATCAGCAGTGGAATTGAGAATGGTCAGCCTCCGGATAGAGAGATCGGATACGAGAAGAGTAGACTGCGTTTTCCCAAGAGGTTGTAAGTCACTTCTTATCATTAGCCGTCAAATCCGCCGGTTCCTCGGACAAGCCGCGTTCGCCATTAAACCGGAACTCGCGAAAGTCTAATTGTAAGATTCGTCCCTAATCAGATTCGTCCCAAGTAGCAAACATACGTCATTTGAACATTTAATGACGTCAGTTTGCTACTTGGGACGCTTTTGTTTCCGAGGGAGAAAGATCGTCTCCTCGTTTTGAGGGAAATCAGGTAAACGTCTCGTTTGATTTTCTCTCCTAATAATTCTGATGATAATTTGAAGGGAGTGCGAGATACTATAGACGTATTAAATGCAATTTAATTTTAATTACAACTACCGTTTGATATTAATTATTAAATTGTTTAACGAAACTCGCAGCGTGTCTGAGGAACGTAATATATATAAATAAAGTTTTAATGATTTAGTGATTCTTTACGAATCGCAAAGTGCAGATAGTTAAATGTTAAAATGCACATTTTTAAGTTTGACGTTGAAGACTCTCGGTAAAAAGATATCCGCGATTTTTTTCTCTTCTATTAAGTGTAATATCTAAGAGTGCAGAGAATGGCTATGAATGGCTACGTGAATGATAACCCAAGAAATGACACAAAAGGGATTTTATCTCGGCTACGTCGTTGAAAATTAACGAGATTCATCGACAGTAGATGAATAATCGAACGATTGTTATTTATATAAACTTTATCGGAGATACATATATTCTTTACAAAACGTTTTGCGATAAACGAGGAAAATGTTTTTCTCTAGTTTTTGCTAGGAGGAAGGATTTTAGATTCGCAATTTTCTTCACCGGCCTTTGTGCATATTATTTTCAAATCAAAGTAAACGAGAAACGACGTCGAAATTTTAAAAATACATCTTATATAATTAATAATTAATCGCGTTTAATATTTTTCGAAAGAGATGCGATAATTCACAAAACACGACGAGTACATATTAATTCTTTCGTGAGATACATTAGATGAAAAAGAATGTTACCCTAATTTATAGGACATCGACAGTCTAAAGAAGATTCTTTAAGTCATAAAAAAATTGCAGAATGTTTAATTAGGATACCCGATATCCGCGAAGTATTTGCGAATGTCTTTTTTATAAGAGAAAAAAATATTAATAGTGGAGATGCTGCTTATACAATATATATTAGTGACGAGATCGAGATATCGTCCCGAACTGACAATAATAATTCAAACCACCTTAGACAATAATATTCTCCGTGGACAATAATTAATGGCTAGGTTTGAAGGAAGAAAAAATATAGCAATCGCGAGAGAGATCTCGATGAGCGCAAACATGGCTCAATCGCTGAAACTTTTAGATATTTCTTCTTCTCTCCCTCCGGGTTTTTCTTGTGACTTTTACGATTATTATTAAGTTACTCACGCGAAGAAACATAGCAATAAAGAAGGGGAAAAGTTTACAACTCGATATAATAAATCAATATATTCAAACGACATAAATCGTTTGTCGAAATTATAAAATTATACGCGCGACATCTTTACGCACACTTGGATGTATCGAATATATAATTAAATTTGGAATAACAAATGGAATTTTATCCGTATAGCATAAATATTCGGAGAAATTATGTTTTAAATATATATATATTATATATATTTATTTTGCATATTCGAGAGTTGCAGTATCCAATTTTCCGGATACTCCTTAACTCTCGAAGATATATGTTGACATATGACACAAATTAGATGAGACTAAAAAGTGTTTACGAGAATAATTAAGTTTGTGAGATCCTGAATGAGATATTGAATTATCCAAGAAATATCTAGAAAAATTCAGAATATTTATGTTATATGGATATTGCGTGTGCGAAGAGTTGATGGGCAAAAGAAGCATCGAAAAACCGCAAAGGGGAAAGTGGAACTATTACTTAATTTTTCATTAATATTCGCCAGAAGCAAAGTGCGAGAGATATAGCAGAGATCGGGACGAACGTAAAATTGTTGATTGAGTTCGCGACGATTGCGCAAATCGAAATTCCAAAATTGATTTGATATCTGGCGCGAGTTTTCTCACTATCCGAGACAATATCTCTGAAAGTATATAGCAGCCTATAACTTGAAACGTATTGAAAGTATTCGTAAGACAGTGATAACGAAATGAAAGTAACATAAGAAAGTACCGATAAGCTATTAAGTAGACAAATCGATGAAAATGAAATATACAAAGATCAAAATAAGATTGAGATATTTAGAACAAAAAAAGATATATATATATTATAAACATTGTCTAGATGTATTTCATATATTATGCATACACATACACATACACACACACACACACACACACACACACACACACACACACACACATATACATCTTTCACTCTATATAAATATATATATGTATGTTCTTCATGATCATGCATATGCGTGATCAAAGGTTAAAAACGGGACGCATACAAGGAAGCAGAATGAAAAACATACGGCGCAGATCGCGCCGAGTGAATGATGGCAAAATAATTAGGTCTCTCGAAACGGCTAATTTCGACTGTTCCATTTTTTTGGATACGCAGAATATTCGATATTCGACGCACGCGACAATAATCCGCTCTTTTAGAGAAAACCAAAATTATTATGATTTCTTTCGACAAAAATATAAGGACGAAAGGATATGGAGAAACGAGGCTGGTATATTCATAGTTCGATCTTACATTTAAGATCAACTTAAGTCTGCTCGAAGAGCTTGGACTTAAGACGATCTGAAATATAAGATTGGACTATGAATACCGGCCTATATCCCTTGTATTGTAATCGGATAAGAGAGAAAAGACCCTTAACATGAAGCCTTATTGTCAATTAATTTTAGACGAACTTTGCTTTCAACGCATAAACTTTGGACTCGGATAATTAGCGTTAAAATTAGCGTTAAAAAAGGATATTAAATTTTTATATATTTTTAATCGTGAAAATTTGTAGAGGGAAAAAGTTCTTTCAGTTCTCCAGCAGGAACATTTACACATCTGCTATTGAACAAAAAACACTCTCCAATTGCAAATGAGCATAGAAATAATTTTTATAGGTAACGAAAATTGAACAAAGGCGCAATTAACCGATTCGATCGCCTATAGTGCTGAATCTAATCTGATGTGCGTTTACGTTAATAAGTATAAGGACATCGTAGTACAAGTATGTTGAACGCCACGTGCGCGTGTGTATGTCATGTGAGCCTATACAAATTGAGTAGCCTAGATTTTTCCGTTCTTTCCTTCCAAGGAGAGAATCCACAAAATTAGTCAATTTTACGCGAGATTCGCCTTTTTAAAAATACCTACCGATATGATGAGATGTGTCGACACTTGTGATATCGGCAAGTATTGTCTCGCGTTCTCTCGTCAGCAAATAAGATTAGACATATAGATATGTCGTGCGCGTTATACATTATATATATTATACGTTATTATGTTGTACGTTAATGTAAATGTAACTATATACACTGATTTATACATATATATAATTATTATATATATAATTATAATATATATATAAATCACACATGTCATAGATGTATATTGTATACATTAATGACAGCAATGCGCGTGGATGATTGATATATTTAAGGATGATATATATTTAAGAATGCTTGATTAGAAAGGAGAGAAAAAGAGAGAGTGAGAGAGAAAGAGAGAAAGAATTACAATTTATTACATTACGCAACATTAGGGCATAAAAATGCGCTTCGAAGTATTGATTATCGGGCGTTTCACTATATACGACAATAATACTTAAACTAAAGCCTGATGCACATGTTAAAACAGAGCACCAGATTTAAAGTTTAATTATTTATTTAGTCACACGTGACTTCATTACGTCGATATTTGCGAATTGGGGTGTCTAGAAATTCGCTCGACGAACGGACTTGTCAAGATATAGATCATAAATTTACTTTGCCGTAACGTTAAAAATTAAAATAAATATTGAGCTGCCAATTGGTTCTCTCAGCCATGGAAGGCAAAAAGAAACAAATTTGATAAGTTATTTTTCGAGAATATAATTTGCGGCAAGCTCTTTAGAATTTTCAAATACAATCTTACTTTGTATTTCTAAGTTTGATAAAATTATTTTAAAAATATATAATATATTATATATATATATATATATATATATATATAATAAAAAATAATTTATACAAAAATAATTAATAAAAAATCATACAAATTATTAATAAGTAATAAATTCCGTTATTTTACAAGCATTTAAACTCGTGCTTTTTAAAGTTAATAGAAACTCCGAAAATTATCAGAATCAATTTAATTTCTAATTTAAAAAAGAACAATATTTTTTTTTTTTAATTCAACCAAGTCTCAGCCAGAAAGGGAGGCCGTTTAAAGACAAAAGGAAGAGGGAGAACATATTCGTCGCGAATTACCAAACACCCCCGCACACACGCAACGATAATAATCTCACTTCGTGACATCGATGACAATGCGGGACGGACATATAATGACAGGTCACGATTAGAACGGGCTCGCATTAATGACGACACGAAAAGTGCACGACGATGCCGCAACGCACATTTTGTTTTAACTCGGTGCATCGACCTACGTTTTTAAAAGGGGCCCGCGGGATGATAGAAAGTCGGAAACACATTTGCGACACGCTTGAAATTAATGATAGACACGTGATAACTGTCATCTAAGCGCTGTGTACCATCTGCGTCACTAGTTGCGCCAGGGAAAAACGATTCGTTGTCAGGCTGGGAAAAAAAGCGGATATAAAACATCAAACAATGACAATTTGCTTGAGGGCAAAATTAAAAAAAAACGAGAGAAATGAGCGGAACACCGCTTTCCCTCGGCAAATAAGTATAGTAGATACACGCGAAAATTATCATAATAATCTGAGACCAAGCGGGATTGCAGTGAAATATAACAATAAAAATTTGAGAAGTATTAAAAAAATATAAAATATAAAAATTAAATTTATTGTTTGTAATATTATATTTATTTTTAATTTTTTAATCGATTTTTCTCGTTTTTCGCATTTTTTTTAATTCGATATTTCCGCTCTAATCGTGACTCGTTCTGATAAGACGGATAAAAACGCGTTACGTTAAGGATCTCTATATATATAGATATATTTCATCATTATATATCGAAGTAGTGACTGGCCTAATGTTATTCACGACTTCAATCAGCGAAACCAGAAAAAGAGTTGTTTTCTGGGACTCGAGATATTATCTATATAAAGCATAATTATATATTACGAGAAATTTAGGATATAAGTTCTAATGCTGTTCGAACAATAATACCGATAATAATACTTACATATATACGTATAGCTCCAGTAATAATTTACGACAATAAATGAAACACGAGGAAGGGGGAAATGTGTGCCAGTAGTAGAAGCAAATCATCATTTATGTATTGAAAAAAAATTCGTCATTATCTATATACATATAACGTATATATTATGAACGATCGTTGCTTATATCAGAGATGGATTAGCGAAGCTTCATTTTTTCGGCATACCCTGTATCGCTTTATGAAAATTTTAGCTTTATACATAATACATATATACACATATATTATATATACATATATATTATAACCAAGATTACAGATTCGTATTTGCTTTTTGCGAGTTTCAATAGCGCTAGAGGAGCAGAAAGTGAGAGAAAACTCTCAACTGCAGAGAATGTCCCTTGATATTTTCGTTCATGCGTGAAAGAGAGAAATTCGGAAATCATGTTCGCGAACGCTTTTTCGAGTGCTCGGCAAAAGAGAACAATTTTTGCGAGAGAATATGCGAAAGATATAACGAAAGTATTCGAGATTGTATTTACATTTTGCCGCCTGTTTCCCCATATTATATTTTTGTAAAGAGCTCGCATCAGATTTTTTATGCGTACCACAAAAGTGACAAACACGGGAGAGGACAAGACGAGGAATTAATCTCGTATCATATGCATATATATACTCACAAAGGATCATATATAGTTATTCCTTTGACAATACAAAAATACACATTCGTGGAACAGAGCAAAAAGATGCGAAGATATAGATATATCGTAAATTTGATATCATATCTTTCTCCGATTCAGAATTGTAAGAATAATGTTGGGATTAATAAGGTTTCCGCACTCCGAAGAGTCCTGTGCAATTTTTAAATATTTTTTTCGCGAAAAAATCAAACAAAAATACTGTATACGCAATATTTTACCATTTCACAGCTTTGAAACAAGCGATTGTAATTTATGAAACTTTCATTATTGAATTAACTTAAAATACGTCCCAAGTAGCAAACTGACGTCATTAAATGTCAAATGACGTTAAATAATGTCATGAGACGTCAAATGATGTCATATGTCATGAGACGTCATAAGATGTCAAATGACGTCATGAGACGTCAAAATGACGTACGCTGGGGTAGTTCTTCGTGACTTTTTCAGCGAGAGGGGAAGATACATTATACTTATAATTCTGAAGAGGGACACAATAAGCATTCGACAGAGTTTACGGTATGGAACCACATCTCTATATACAATACTTACATATTTCTATATATATTATATATACACACACAATATACTCCTATACGTGTATGTATATACCTTATGCAATACTTACAATGCTGTATACATATACCCGGCGTTCGTCGCGTATTTGTACATCCTCCGCGCGGCATGTAATTAAATTAAAATAATTTACGTATTTCTCGATTGAACGTGTTTACAAAAGTGTATCAATTACTATATCGACAATAACGACGAAAGTTCGTGAAAGAATGAAAGTAATATGTTGTAAGTACAATAAATAGACAAAGTTTCAGAGATATATATATATATAAATATATATATATATATTATATTAAATTGTAAAAACGACGCGAAATTCTCGAAAAAATTCATACATAGAGTCATGGTAATTGAGATAATGTGATACATTATTTTTTAAAAATATATATAATGAAAAATATATAGTTAGTCAAATTTTTACATCTACTTTATTTAAACATATATTTATACATATATGTTTTATTAAGAAATTTATAATAAATATTTTCTCTTATTCCTTTGTTTATTCGATATTTTGAGACAAAGCGAGAATTTCACGCCGAGAATAAAAAGTATTAATCAATAAGTGTTACATACTAAGCTTTTGATGGCTTGATATTACGAATCAAGTGTAGATTAGTAAACTTTCTCATTGTTACCATTTTCCGTTTGTGGGAAACTCTCGTAGTTATATTCTCAATATTCTCATTCTCCGAGCGAGGATTCGAGAAGACTGTTTTGCGTCACGCGAAATATATGTTTGTTCGTAAAATAGCTCTGTGTTAAAAAAATACGCGATTGCGCGATAGTACAATTAACCCGAAAGAGATTGCGTTATATATATATGAATTATTGTTTTATGTCAGTTGCCTTTTATACTTGTAATTGTACAATCTGTAATCGTTCACTTTATAAACTTTACTTTCGCGAGACATTTAATTCTCGCGAAATAAGTCTGTTTTCTATATGTTGTATCGATTGTTGTATTGTTTTTTTTCGGTATATCTCGCTGGCTGAGAAATACCAGTGCGTTAAAGCTTAGTGGACAATAATACAGTGTTAGCTACACGTTATATACATATATTTAAGATTTATCGATATGATTAGAGAATTGTGCGTGAATCAAAAGAATCTGCTCTTCCTACGCTGGAGCAAACGCGAATTTAGCGATTCGCGATTTTTGTGTATTCAGAATTTTCCGACGCAATTTCCATAAACGTTGATTGATAAATTAATCGAGATTCCCAGATTCTATCTTTGCTTTTTTGTCTAGAAGAAATAAAAGATTTAGATAAAGAAGAAATTTCTTCTTTAGACAAAGAAGAAATGTCTTCGTTTCTTCATCTAGACTAGAAGAAATAATAAATCTAGAAGAAGAAATGTCTTCTATAGATAAAAAATTTCTTCTCTAGATGAAGAAGAAATTTCCCCTCTGGATAAAGAAGAAATTTCTTTATTTCTTTGTCTAGAAGAAATAATAAATCCAGAAGAAGAAATTTCTTCTTTCAATGATGAAGAAATTTCTTCTGTAGATGAAAAAAATTTCTTCTCTAGATAAAGAAGAAATTTCTTTATTTTTTTGTCTAGAAGAAATAATAAATCTAGCAAAAGAAGAAATTCCTTCTCTAAATGAAGAAGCGGAAATTTGATCGAATCGCGATCCAATTTTGACAAGCAAGGTTTACGGAAACGGCGCGAATAAATTTGGATGTTTAGAAAGAGAGAAAGAGACAAAAGCTGTACCAGATCCGCGCGTTTTTGTTTTTTCCCTTCTCATTGTAAAATCACGAGTGAACGAAGACGACGGATATATATATCCGCCAGTTGTTTATGCAACTTCACTTTGTCCATTGTTATTAATAATGTCTCGCCTCTTTACGAGAAAAAATAAAATTATATATTCCGGAGATGTTTTCTAATAATCTTCCGAAGCGAGAGACGCGACAAAAAAAATATATATATCTATTTTGATCGTTTGTATTAGCAGGGCTCGCTCTATTATTGTACTGATGTACTGTATAGTCCGCATTATTAGAAATTATTGTTATCACACGCCGGTGCAAAATCTGGTTTGTTACTGATTATTATTCAACGCTAATTATTATGTAAAATATGTATGTAATACTGTAATTTTCAGTGTATCATGTAATTAAAACGAGAGGCACGATTCTGGCGGTAAAGAAAAAAAATTGAGACAATAAATCGTAAGCCAATCTTTTCAAAACTCGAACTTCCACCTGGATCTTTGGAGCGAGACGAAGGCGCGCGTTTACTTAATTAATTACGAAAGATAATCAAATGCAAAGATTATTGCGAGAGATCCACGACCTGTTTTGCATCGCGTCGATTCCGATTATCGATTAGAAGTCAATCGATCTATAATCGTTTGCGTAAGAAAAATTGTAGAATAAGAATACGTGGATCTTGGATAAAAAAATCACATTCTTATCATAGATTACAAATCTCATTGATTACTATCGATCCTTGCTTAGCCTCGAAGCGGTCGGCCTTTAAGCATGTGGCATATGCCCTCGTTCGCATTTGCCGTTATTACCTTCTCTCGACTTTGTTGCGAGGAGATCATATTTTACATACAGATATATATGCATAGTATATCTTTGCCTACATCTCTATCCACCTGCGTGCATATCTCGTCATCGTAACATTTATTTCACGAATTAAACGCGCACACAATCGCGATATTTCCTTCTGTTTCCTCATGTACATTTAGCCCACATAATTATATACATATATAGGATGTCTGACATAAGATGTCACACCAAAAATATACAAGTAGATCTTGTTATTTGGAGACAATTTTTTCTCAGCAAAAATATTGAGGCATCAATAATTTTCGAATTATAAGCGATTGAAAATAAAGGTTTTTTCGCAAACTAAACCTTGTGGAAATAAAATATTCACAAAACCACATTCTCTAATTAATTTCAAGTAGAGTTTACTTTAATAAAATTTTAATTTAATGCGTTTAGTTGTAATAAGATACATGATGGCAAAAATTGGGAACATACAATAAATGATGGCGTCTCCCTCGACATTTTTGCTGAGGAAAAATCGTCTCCAAATAACGAGATCTACTTGCATATTTTCGGTGTGACTTTATGTCAGACATTCTGTATATAATTATTTTGGGCTAAATATATGTATATGAGGAAATATACATTGTACATATATATATACATTGCGAATGAACGAAAGTGGTCAAGTAGTTCGCGAGTAGTTGAAAGAGATAATATATGTACTCTTGCGAGAGATCCCTCTCAATTTCCCCATATAAACAGAATAGCAATTTGTGTGCGACAATCGTTAAATAGACGCTTCGGATTCATTTCTAGTCGTTGCGTAATGCTTTGTTTACGGTAACGTACTATCTAGTAGTTATGCAGAGAGCATTTCCGCGATGCACGTTATACGTGAGAATTAACTCTCTAATAATATCCTGCAAAATTAATCTATCTATTACGCACGCGAAAAGGTGATTTCCTAATATGTCCGTAATCATTGAACCATGTAAATCACATATCCGACAAAAGTGCACTTTTATGAAAATACGATGTGAAATGTACAAAATTTTTGTTCCTTAAAAAATTGATGCTTATCTTTTTTTAAATTGTGCTTTTCTACTTCTACATTTTCGAAAAAAGAAATTCGAATCAATCAAAACAAGTGATTGCATAATTTGTCCGCGTAAATATAAATAAAATAACTGCATTATTATTCCGTCTCTCTCATTATATACAAAAATAAAATTAAGAGATAATTTTATCTTTTTAATTGTAAAGAATAATTGTGTATAATCAAGGACTTAAAAAGAATAAAATCTTGATTACGTACCATTAAAAACTAAAAAAACAAGGCACAATTTTATAAAAAAAAAACAAAATAGTTTAAAAAATTCATTTAATTTTGAATATTTATTTAATGTTTTACTTTTTATTTTTATTTAATAGTAGTCTATTTTCTGTTAGTAATACGCATATAAAGAGAACTTTCTCTTATTTGATTAAATATTTACTACAATAAAAAAATATGAATATGTACATAGTAAAATTTACTAATTTTGAATTTTGAATGGTAAATAATTTAATAAATACACAGAGGGAATTTTCTCTTAAAATTTACTCTGAAAATCATAGTAATCGTGAGACAAAATATTGGAAGAATTTTATAAATTTCTCTGATTATGAAAATATTTATCACAAAAAAAAAATATTAAAATCTACTACAATAAGATATAAAATATATTTTATTTTACTAAAATAATTAATCGAACATATATTATCTTGTATCTTCTTGTAGTAAATTATATTATTATGATTTTATTATGCTTTTTATTACAAACATTTTTTTACAATAAATATTACAATAAATATTTTAATCATAGAGAAACTCATCAAATTCTTCCAATCTTCATCCGTCCCAGAATTATCATAAATTTGAAGAGAAAAAATTCTATGCATTTATTAAATTCTTGACCAAATTCCAAATTTGGCACACGTGTGTAAACAAAGCAGTGACAAGCCTTTTGTATCACCTATTTTGACCGGCAAAAAGCGTGTGTATATAGGTATGTATACACGTGCATGCATACGCAGCACGTGGTCGCGATCCGGACGCGAAACGCTCGCGTGCGTACTTAATCGGCGTGCATGCGTGCGCGCACACGTTGCCGTGCGTGCGTTTGTGCATCGCGCGCGCGGGATGCACAAATGCAAGAAGCGGTAGAGGAGAGGAAAAGAGAGAAGGATGAGAAGCGCTGCGCGCGGCGTAAGAAATAGTCGTAAAAGCGTCGCGCCGCGCGCAAGTTATATTCCTCTATCCTTACTTTCTAAATTCCCCTCGCGCGCGCAACGCGATATATATCCCTCCGGTGACGTTGCATTTTGCAATACGTACACGCACGACGCGGCGGCGGGATTCGCGTCCGCGTATACGGCGATTTTTCCGTGCCTGGATGTTATATCACAAATCGCAGGATCACCGCGGGAGATGGCGGTCAGTGTCGTGAGATACCACGTTCTCCTCTACGTGCTCTACGGCGCCCTGCTACAGTACCGTAAGTACTCTCTAATCATTCATAGTATTTTTTTTTTAATACTCTTTAATATTTACTAGTTGCCGCGATTCGGCCATTTTCGATTTCTCGAATCTCGATTTCGTGGCTGCGCGCTGTATCGATTTTCAGAGTGATCGATCTCTGCGGAAGGACACGCGAGTGATCTATAATTCTCTTATGATTAAAATGTTTTTAAAATATAATAAAGCGTCCTGTCTGTCACTTTTTAAAAATACACGTCATCCTGTCTGTCACTTTTTTAAAAATACAATAAACCGTCTCGCGTCTGTCTCTTTGAATTGAAGATGAAAGATTCTACTGTCCTTTCTATCGAGAAAAGTTTTGTTTCAAACAAGAATACTGTCAGACAGTTCCGGTTCAATGTATGCCGAGTCTTAATTAGTTATTTATTTGAACTCCTGTGTCTGACATTTTATTTCTGATACTTCTTGTTCTTTTTTATTACACCTCTTAATTCTAATTCTCTTCCATTTGTATTAATTCTTATTGATTATTTATTAGCTATTTGATTATTTAATATATATATATATATATATATATATATATATATATACATATATATATATATATTTAATATAATATAATATATTTGTATACATATTTAATATATTTAAAGATTGTGTATATACAAACACACACTTTACATTAGAAAATACTTCTTACATAACAGCGTATTTAAAAATCAAAATAAACATGTAAAGGAATTCCGCTTTTGTAATATAACTTTCTTCGAGACCGAAACTGTAGCATTCGCGATAACTTTTACTTTCAATGAGTAACTTTTACTCCAACAGTGAGATAAATTATACTTAACTGAATAATTCGGATAAAAGAAATTCCAGTTTCCTTGTTGAAGTATCACATCATAAAGTGCTATTAATCGTAAAGAATATTGCATTCAGCAGAATCTGAGGCTCGCAATCAATTATCTCGTAAAAAAACTCGACTCGATAAAAAATCGGCGAAAAAGTGAAAAAAGAGAACGAGCGTACAACACCTTTGGTTTGTTAATAAAAATTTATTTATAGCATCCGCGTAGAAAACTAACAAGATCACAGACCTTCACCCAGTTTCGTCCTACGGTCCGATAATTTCTAGTGCGCGATACACGTGATCCAGATTATACGATTGATCGACTGACTGACGATTACTAAAGGTGTCACTCGCTTATTGATAAAAAAAAAAAGGAAAAAGAAGATGAAATCGACCGATCTCTCCAAATTACTCTTTCAGACAATGCGATGGCTCAAAACACCCAAAAGACCCTTCAAGATCTCTTCAACAGCACGTCCTGTGCAAAGCCACCTTACACCTGTCCGCATTCGCAGATAGAATTCTACTTGTATACCAGGTACCTTTCGTTCTTTCAACATCGAATCTTTCCGTTACGTAAATCTTCAACCGACGAAAATTAAGGTTTCAATGCAAATCGGGCGTTCTAAATTTTGTCATTAATTTATTCTTACGCTCGAGTAAATTATTGATGATGATTTAATCGACTCTCGATTTTCTAGCGTTTAAAGATATATTGAATTTACTTTCGGTTTCGTTCCCAAGTTTCGAAAAGCAAACTCGCAAACGAGGAAGCGTTTACTCTCGGTTTCAAGATCACGATCATTTCATTACTGTACTGAAAGTAACCTCCTTTCCAAACTCGTACCTTTCTCCGGCATCTATAGTATCGTCCGATGCTCTCACTATCGTGTCTATATTTACGTAGCGGATGTGAATTGCAACGGCGAAATGTGTTGCATTCATATACGAAATATGTACGTTTCAGGGAAACGCAACAAAATCCGCACTTATTAGACGTTCGAGATTTTAATTCTCTTCGGAATTCCAAATTCGAGAAGAAGAACCCGACGAAGATCATTATTCACGGCTTCGGCGGTGGACGAAATTTAGCGCCCAGCACAGATTTACGAGATGGTAAGATTCTCCTAAATTTTCCAAATTTTAGACCATCCTCAAGTTTTTGCAAAAAAAAATATTGTTTATTATTTACAAGAAAAATAATTTTTATGTAAAATATAATTAATGAATGACAGTATTTAAATTACATCAGGCATTTAAAAAAATATATTTTCAAAAACATAATTAAAATAGTTGAAAAATCTCAATTCTATTTTCGTAGATGTAACTTACGGTGAAACAAATATATAAAATAAATCCATCAATATCGATGATAACACGATATCGCTTAGCTATATATAGACATATACAGGGTGTCCCGTACTCAGTGAATCACTGATTTATAGTAATTCCCAGCATCATTTGGAAACGATTTTTTCTCAGCGAAAACGTCGAAGCACCAATAATTTTCAAGCGATTGAAAATAAAGACTTATGAAAATACAATATTAAGAAAATCACATTCTTCAGTTAATTTTAGAGATTTTAAAGTTTACTTTAATATATAGAATTTTAATTTAAGACTTAGTTGATGGCAAAAATTAGGAACATGAAAAAATGATGATCTTCCTCGACATTTTCAGTGAAGAAAAATCATCTCCAAATGAAATCAGGAATCTGCTATAAATTAATGATTCGCTGGGTACGGGACACCCTGTATAAAATTAGAGAAAATCTATGAAAAATCTCAGAGGAAAAAATAAAAAATAAAAATTCAATAAATAAAAGTATAGCCAAAAAACACCAGCCACGATTCGATTTCAGCGTATTTCACGCGAGGCGATTACAATATTATAATCGTCGATTATGGTTCGTTGGTACGCGAGCCCTGTCTCTCGCAGATCTCATGGGGCCCGGATTTCTGCTCCAAGTGCGTCGCGCAGCTGGTCAAGTACCTGAGGGATCATCCGCGCGGCACCAAGGTGGAGAACATCCACGTGCTCGGGTACAGCGTGGGCGCGCATATCGCTGGACTCATCGCAAATTACTTGCCCAATGACAAGCTAGGGAGAATTACGGGTAATTGCTCGTATGCAGCATATCGATCGCCGTCCCGCAATAATTCTCTAGACTCGATACGCGATTTTTCTCTTTTCCCTCACGCGAGAGAAAAACAACGAATTTCTTGTTCAATTATTCATTTTTTCACAATTATTTTACACCCGAAATCGTATATTCTGTAAGAACTTTTTCGCTCTAGAAGTAGCTCTATAGCTCTTTAACTCTTCTTTCTTTCTCTTTTGCTGTACAGTTTTTACGTAACTTATAAACGGGATTTTCTCTTAGAGTTTACCCTGAAAATCATGGTAATCATGGGATAATATATGGTATTGGAAGTTTTATAAGAATTTCTCCGATCACACACAATATTTGCCGCAATAAAAATATTAATACGTACATTGTAAAATTATGTAATCAAACATATTTTATTATATTTTTTATTTTCTTTATTTGTCATATTATTTATATCTTATTGTGGTAGATGTAAATATTTTTATTGCGGTAAATATTAATTAGAGAAACTCATAAAATTCTTCGAATAATATACTGTCCCACAATTACAATGATTTTCAGGATAAATTCTAAGAGAAAATTCCTTCCGCGAGTAGAGACAAAGCGTTACAGAGTATTTTTATAGAGTAGAACCATAATTCTGAAGAATGATGTAACGAGTGAAATTATATATAATAAAGGTATCTTAATCGTCCATCTCCATTTATAGATTACGTCTAGAGAGAGCGTGTAAAATTCGTCATTATACTTACATACAGCATCGACGTTAATTCACGATTGCGTCTGTTTGCAGGCCTCGATCCGACGATATTTTTCTACATGAACGGCAACCGCTCGATGGATTTAGACGAGACGGATGCCCATTTTGTGGACGTGATCCACACAGCCGCGGGCATCCTGGGCCAATGGGGACCAACCGGCCACGCGGACTTTTACGTAAACGGTGGCTCGAGTCAGCCCGGATGCGCCACTTCTTCTATACTCCGTAAGTAACGAGCGAAAAAAAAAAATAAAATAAATTGATCGCGATCGAAAAATGAGAAAAATAAAGAATTTTTTAAGAATGAAGTAATATAATCGAGAGAAAAATACGCGCGCACGCATGAAAAAATGTCGATAATATGAATGGACCCTTCTTCATTCTCGCAGAAACCCTCTCGTGCGACCACACGAAGGTGACACCGTATTACATAGAGTCGATCACGACGAAAAAGGGATTCTGGGCGGCGCCGTGCGCGAATCTGTTCTCTTACCTGATCGGGTGGTGCAATCCCAAGAGAGAGGATCACATCCTGATGGGGGAGGATTCCCCTCATACGTAAGTAGTATAGATCCGTGTTTACGTCTCCAGGAGACTTGCATGCTGCGTCGCTGCGACAGATCGATTAATTTCGATATTCCTGAAAGTACACGCGCGTCAAAAAAAAAAAAAAATAAAAATAACTACTCAAAGAAATTTTTTTTTTAATTTACCCTGAAAATCATGTGATAATCATATGTTGAGACAATATGGTATTGGAAGAATTTTAGAAGAATTTCTCTCTAATTAATATTTTTTTATACATTTTACAATAAAAAATATTTACATATACCACAATAAGATATAAATAATGTTAACATAAAATTAAATTAAATAAAAAAATATAATAAATAAAATATGTTTGATTAATTTTCCTATGTACATAATAGATATTAATATTTTTTATTTTGTGGTAAATATATTAATCAGAGGAACTTTTATAAAATTCTCTCAATAACATATTGTCCTACGATATTAGCATGATATTTTCAGACTAAATAATTTTAAGAGAAAATTCCGTGGTGGAAAAATATATGTCGTCGTGTGTAAATTTACAAAATATTTATGGGCGCGTTTATGAACTAAAAAAAAAATTTGACAGCGCACGCGGCATCTTCTATCTGTCAACAAACGCACGCAAACCGTACGCCCGAGGACTGCCCGAAAAAAGCCAGCGACGGACAAATCGGAAGCAATCGTCCTCCCGCCAGTCCTGAGCCTGCTGAAGCAGCTAATCAACATAATTATAGAGTAGCGTATAGTCCGTGTTTGTACGTGAATCAGTCAGGAGAAAAGAAAACGTTAAGTTATACATTATTATATAAATATTTGTGTAGATATATATACGTTACGTCGATATATATAAGTTTTAGTCTTACACACCCTGTCGCGACTCTTTTTGTACATTCGATTAATCATTCGGAGGGATTTTCTCTCCTTCCCGATTTTTTCTTTTTTAATAAAAGATGTTGCGCGCCGATATAAGTGTATATCGCGCGAAAGCAAGAAATTATGCGTTTCATTAACGACCGATCGGCCATGTATAATTGACGTGTCTTGCACATGTGGTCGACACGTAACACTTTCACCGCTCCAATCGAGCTCTTCTCTTATACTTGCACTCTTCATTATATTTACCCAATGGCATGTCTTCTTTTTTTTTACAAAACGACGAATGTATTCAATAGGCGAATCAATTCGTCGCTTGATTAATATCCGATCGATTCAATGAATGTGTCATTGGGAAGAGCGAAAAAGGTTCGAGGTCAAGT
Organism: Nylanderia fulva; assembly: GCF_048542155.1. NCBI lineage: Eukaryota > Metazoa > Arthropoda > Insecta > Hymenoptera > Formicidae > Nylanderia > Nylanderia fulva. The sequence goes on along the minus strand of NW_028190807.1, from coordinate 679,144 downwards.
TGGAACTAGCAAAAACAGTTTTGCGCAACGGTGAACGTAGATTGTATCTCTTGAAAGTGGCACGAGTTTGTTTTAAAAATTCGTCTCTTATTATAATTTATAATGTTATTGCGTAATGTGGGAGATGAATTTGAGAGCGAAAATTACGAGAATAAATTAATTCGCTCGATATATCACTCTTATCACAGTTGCACAAAATCCATCTTTCGCTCTGTCACGAGTTTCTAATTCCATATATCATCTGACACGTAATCGATGAATTTTCTAATCGTAATTTAAACCTGCGAATCAGGAATACCTTTGTCTTCCTCTCTATTTTCGTATAAAGTAAGTTGTTTAATACGGACATTGCTCGAAGGATCGCAGGTGCGGATGCTTTATTCAAAATCCAGGATCCTCGTCACTTTAGGGTCCTGGGGGACAAATTATCCTCGCGCAGCAACACCACCTCGCAACAACAGGCCCCGTGTTTATGTTAACAACAATATTTATTACATAATAATTATTACGAGATACGGTAATAACTTCTATGGATTTACAGTACACTGTGTCGCACTAAATCTTAATAATAATTAATATATATATAATATGCAATGGAATGATTACAAGATACATTCTCGTTTCAAGCCGGAGGCTTCTCGATGTAACCTCGACGATATCTTTTCTTCCCTTAGGATGGACCTTTCGCTTACCTATGTTCTACGGAAAGGCATCTATGACCTTTCCGTGACCTTGACACTCGGGACTGCTCGATCTGCACTCTCTTTTTCTTTCTCTCTCTCTCTCTGTTTCACACACGTACACACTCACACTCACACGTACGTACGTATAATAGGCAAAGGTGCATCCGAATTTTCGAGTGTCGGCCCTACAATTTTCGAGATCCGACGAACTTTTAACACGTCGTCTCGAAAATTTCTCGCGCTACGTGATTTTTCAGATTAGTTGTACGAAATTAAATAACGTATTCTTAAAAAATGCGAATTCGTTATGTAAACCGTAAAAAAGTGTAACGATCCTTCTCTGCTCATTTAATCTGCGAGTGCAAGAATCTCTCTCGCGGATGCAAATATAATCGATCGATATATAAATCGATTACTAAGTCTGCAAAGGAAATGAAAGTGTCGATCAGATTTGAATCTCACCGTCTGTCGGGATAATCGAGTTCGATAAGTTATAATCTGACCGGTCGCACATCCGATTGCTCTTTACTTTTCCAACAACTTTCTTCGTATATTATTATATAATATATAGAGAGAATCGCGCGAGATACTCGCTTCGAACTCTCTAAATATTTTGATTAAAAAAAAAGTTTAAGAAAAAAATAAATTATACATCGCTGTGTCGTCCTTGACATTTTTCTTCTTCCAGCTGTTCGGTTCGCTTAAGAGGCTCGTGAATATTTTGCAAGGCATTTATCGGATCATCATCATCATCATCGTTCGGATCGCTTCTTTCGCAATCCGTGAAAACGAAATCTAGAGAGAGATACAAACGCATCATATATGTATATTTGTTCGTAAAATTTCGGGCCGATCGCATCGAGGACGTATATTTCCACAGACTAAAAACTACAGCTTTACAAATACACTTTTCTTTCTCTCTTTTTTTTCGTGCGTGTGTTCCTCTCTTTCTTTCTTTTTTTTATATACATCTCTTCGTGCGCCCTACGTTGCTCGGCATACAAATGTGCATGAACGGATTTAACGCTAACGATATATCGATATATTATTTAAAAGCGGAGACTCACTTTTCTTCCTCCCTCTTTCTTTCTAACTTGATGCATTCGCAGAATCAGCGCTTGTTCCGCGGTCCAGATTGTTTTCTCTCGAAGATCGCACGTTTCCTGATGATATTCTCGAAATAGACATACACAGTGAATCGTAAAAGTTTACTGCCTTCGAAAGTTGTTGACTTCAAGCAATCAACATTTCTTTTTAAATGAGATATTTCGGGATTCCATCGATATTACATGTATCATGAATCGCGATCTATAAATGTATATACAAGGTGTTAAAAAAGTATCGGCACCATTCGAGAGAATGAAAATCTAAGAAAAAAATGTCAAATATTATTTTTCAATGAATAGTTTCGTCGCAATTAATTTAATTATAATAATCAGCGCGGAGCTACAAGAGAATTTTTGCGGGCATGTTTTAGTCTGAATTTAAAAAATGAGATTTAAGGTAAATTTTATAAAAGGTTGAGTCTGCACTTGAACAAACTGCTTCCCTTCGAATCAGTTTTAAAATCACCTACTTCGCGTGCTGCGCCACTCGCTTTCTCTTGTAGTTTCGTGCTAATTGACTGACAATGAGTGCAATAATATAATTAATTGTGGCGAAACTATTTTTATCGCGTCAAGAAATATAGTATTAAACATTTTTTATATTTTATTCTCTATTGGAAATCGCCGAGCATATATATGTTTTTTAACACCCTCATTCGCGGGATACAATGTGGTCGTGTACATCTTTTCTTTTTTTTCCTTTCATTCTCCGTGAACCTACTTTGGACAGATCGACTTTCCCTCATTCAGAACATCCGCACGTACGATCTACGATTAATTATCACGATTGCATACATCTTCCATTATTTCAATCTCGACGCGTTTTTACTCTGCCTCTAATTAAATATGTTACTCGTAAATGGTAGATGTGTGGGATGAGATAATCGATATTAATGATGTCAATATAGCGGGCGACATTGTACATATGGGACGTACATGGTTCTCCTTATATCAATTCCGTTCTCTTCGGCAGCACGCTTGATCTCTCCCTTTCTCTCTTTCTTTTCTTCTTTTTTTAATCCTCTTTTAAGTCTTCGTGTAACATGACAGGTCTGTCTTATTTTAAGTATGATGACAGGTCTGTCTTATTTTAAGTATGGAAAATGCAAAATAAGCGCAGCCGAAGAGAACGGATCTATTTCTAGCTAAATTTTTAACTCGCGAGAAATGGCGTTGACCAGAACGTCGATGGTGAAAATCATTTTGTACGAATCCAATAAAAATAAAAATAATAATAATAATAATAATAATAATATAATGATGATGATGATGATGATGATGATGATGATGATGATGATGATGATGATGATGATGATGATGATGAAGATGAGGATGATGATGATGAGGATAATGATGATGATGATGATGATGATGATGATGATGATGATGATGATGATTATGATGATAGTAATAACAATAATAATAATGATAATAATAATGATGATGACGACAGATGACGATGATGATGATGATATAATAACAATAAAATTAAAATTTTTCGCGAAAGAAAGAATTGAATATTTTTTATTTAAATATAAAAAATACTTCAATTTACCTTCTCTCTTTTCTATTTTATCTCTCTTTCTCTGCCATAATGACGGATTGACTATTTCCGCAATCATTAGCCGGATAAATTAAAACTGCAGCTGTTGTTCCCAGTCGACGCCACTCTCTCTCTCTCTCTCATTCCTCAACAACGTAATTATTATAATTCGAGAATTCTCGTTTAAAGTATATTTTTTTAAGTACAATGCTGCTGAGTATAATATAGCGTGCTCTCGCACATGCTATACCGATACATTATCGTTTAATTCGATAATTGGTCCTGGATAAACCGGTAGAACCAAACCCGATAGTATAACGCGCATATATATATGTATGTATATATATGTATATATAAGGGAGATCTTTCGCGATCTCGCGATCTCGCGATCGTCGAGCGAATATCGGTGACGATCGCGAGTTCGCGCAATCGGAGGTGAAAATTTCAGGGTAAGGGGGAGGGAAGGAGGGGAGAAAATCTCCTCTCAAGGCCTACTACGAGACACGCTACAAAGGCTAAAAGACGCACTTTTACACACCGCTATTTAATCTACGCGCTATCGCTAATCGCTCGGCGATCAGATTTATGAATCAACTAAATACGCGCGTTGTAATATATATAATTAATTAATGCGTTGTGTTGTTTCGCTTTAAGGGTGGACTCCGATGAGAAGGGATCTCTGATCGGCGATTATCCACGATTCGCAAAATGTAAATTATCCCTTCAAACAGCTGATAACGTTTTAGCCTTTCGTTCGCACACGCGTGAAATTTCAGTTTTCCTCTGTTTCGAATCGAAGCGTAAAGATAAGAAGAAGACACGCATCGTCAAAACTGTAAAGATATCATGGAAGATATTTTATGACTGCATGATGATGAAAGTGAAAGTGGAAAATTAATTTTGAAAAATTTCTTTAATAATTAATTAAATTATAAATTAAAATAAATTATTTACAAATAATAGAAAATTATAAAAATTAAAATAAATTAATTAAAAATAAGAGACTCGCGATATATTTGTTGTATGAATTAGATTTATAGGTATCGTTATTTAATCGAGAGTAGAGATGTGCGAATCAAGATTTTCTAATTCGAATCGAATCGAATCACCCATATTTCGAATTCGAATCGAATCAACGCGTATAGAATTAAACGATAGAATTAAACGGATTTTAATCTCTTCTTCTTACGCGATTTTTTGATTCGAATTCGAATTGCAGTAATTCGACGTTATCGAATCTTTCGATTTCGAACTACGTCGATTCGAATTCGAATAATTCGCAGATCTCTAATCGAGAGTAAAGTTGAGTGAAACTGATCGAATGGAGATAACTTGAGATCAACGTCTTCGATTCTCATCGTTACGCTTCCATCATTTCCGGAAGTAAATGATGATGGAGATAGACTTGGATTTTTGTTCGTAACAGCTCTCGTTAATAGGATAGATATACAGATGGATATATCACCGAATTTGCTTCGAAACATCGGGAGATACGGGAAAAGGACTCCGAGAATGTTAAACGGCGTATCTCCCTTTCTCTTTCCTTCCCGCGTATAAGAGAACTTCATTCTACAATAAATTACTTTAATCTTCATCTGTTATAACGATAATAGATATATATATATATTATATATGTGTAACGCGTAATTATATAATCTTACATACCGAATAAACGCTACGATACAAAGCTAGAATCAATATAGATATCGCCAAATAGTCTCCATTCTCGCTATCCTTGGTTATCGTTAACATTATTATGATTATTATTATTTATTATTAGTTATCGTTATATATTATCGAGAGATCATCCATATCCTTATACTTGAGGTGATCACGTTTCTCTTTCTATCGCGCGATTCAGAAAATTGCGCGAATTTTTAAAAAATTCTAAAAAGAACTAGATTAAGAATTCTTAAGGATTCTAAAAGATTCTATTAGATATGTTGATATTTGTTAGAAGGAAAGCTATATCAAGAAAAATAAAAATATATATAGTTAGATAAAATAAAAGAATTCTGACAAAATATAATATATTTTACAGTTGTGATATAGCAAAATTAATATCTACTCGATTATTATGTTTTTTAATATACGTTAAAAATTTTGACACGATATTTGTGTAACTCATCAGAATAGCTGAAAGAAAAACGGATGTGTTCCGGGTTTTTTCAAGGTGATCACTTCAAGTATATCATCAACCGGACGTTACCGTATATTTTTATCATATCGTGACTAGAAGTTGATATAGCATATATGTATGTATAACTTCTCTCTCGGAGGGAGGGACGTTAAAACTAAAATTGCATTAACTACATATAATAATCGAACGAAGTGACAAAGTGATAAAACGGCGAGGAATCGTAATCTCTGAAAGGACTCACAGTCAACGTACATATATTTACAAAAGAAGAATATTAGACTTTCAATTCAATCGGACGAGAAAGAGAGAGACCGTAAAAAACGAAGGAATCTCTTTTTTTAAATTAACTTCAATCAATCGAACTTGCATCGATAATTATTCAAGAAAGTTGCATTTACAGAAGTATTGGAATCTCTGCAGTTAATATTATGATAGAATTTTGCTTTATCCTTTCAATTTCCTCATTTTCCATATTTTCACGTTCGATCGTAATTCCTCACATATGTAAATATCCTCGGATATTTGTAAATATCCAAGGATATCAACGCGGGACACGCACTGTTCCTTCGATTGCACGATACCATGGATGATTAACAAACAATATAATAACACAAGTCGAATAGGCCCGTTCATGATTTATCACTAACAAACGATAACAATGTCTACGGATAATGCACTCGCGATATAATATATATTATATTATGCATATAATATATATGTATATATGTATATGAATGTTTTACACAGTTGCATGCAGATGCGCACGTCCGTCGTATATCGCGGATCACGAGCGATGACGGATGGATGACAGCGAGTGGGAAATTGCATATAGTCACGCGCGATTGCAATATATGCGATTTCTCCTTTTTTAAAAAAAAATCATGCACGATCCCGAGTGAAAATAATAAACATGAAACGTAATAATCTCAACAAACTTTCCCGAATATTTTCACATCTGCTCTTCGACATATATCGAAATTCGCAATCTCTTATTTTTTTTTTGAGAATTTATGCAACGAATAAAAAAACAATCACAATAAATATACAATATATAATAATAAAAAATATAAATTATATATAATTCATGAAAAGATTGTTTAAAAAGAAATATTTTGGTGCGTTCCAGATGCAAGCTTGAAAAATCGTGGAAAAATCGTTCTCGTTCGTACAAGTGGCGCATAATGAGTGGAGAGTCTAACTATAGTATATCGCGGATTCAAGCATCGCCTGTTTGCACGAAAATATGCCGGGGTGTCGTTTTACTCGGAGATCGATACGGAAACGTCCGTCGTCCCTGAGCGAAACTTATGCACGATCGTTCGGAGCCACGTTCTGACCTTTCGAGTGCACGAGAGAGTTCAGTGCACGACGCGATCTCGATTTCTTTTTTTTTTCTTTTTTTTTTGCGAAACGACGCGATGGATTGCGAAAATGCGTGACAAGTAAATAATGGCAATTTTTTGAAAGAAAGAGAGGAGGAGAAACGAGGTGCGAAAGAGTAAGAAAGATACGTGAACTGAAAAAAAATGTTAAATATAAACATATATATGCTATATTATAATTATTTTTATTAAGAGAAATAATTTTACAACTGCCCAAAATTTCGAAAAAAAGATGTAATTTTATGTTGATTTAATTTAATTTCTAATTATAACTTTGCCTTTCGCCGGGTATTTGTTATTTTATGCAACGCTCTCTTTCGCTAATTGGCCTCAATTGGCGAATCAACATCCATATTTCGGGATCTTTTTGCGAATTCATATATGTTGTCATCCATCACTATTATTTCGCACACAACTGTGAACGTTCGCATCACCTTTGTTCTACATATGTTTCTTCCCTTGGAAGAAAATTATGCCGCTATTTTTACGAATACAACCGAAATAATTATATATATATATATATATATATATATATATATTATATATATATTTGTAACATATGAACGACGTATTTTAGACAAAGTTTATGACGGAAATCTGCGCCGAACGGCCGAACCAAGATGGAAGCCTATCTGCGGGTTGCCTAATAACGTAGATATTATCTCGAGGTTGTGAGTATATATATATATATGAATATATATATATTTTTTCGTGAATCTTCAACATTTTCGTTTCTGTTCAATCGATATCCCAAAAAGGACGACGCGTTACTTATGTAAATCATTCAATGTTACATCTACAGAGAGAAGTATATTAGATATACGTATAGTATATACAAGACACTACACTCTCCACGTGGGAACATATTATTTTAATGTTAAATCCTTCATGGTTGGTATTTTTATCGTTTAATTAATTATAGATTATTAATAGCTATTAAGTATGTATTTGTTTATCTCTCTCTCTTTCTTTGGATTTATTCGCTTTCTCTCTCTTTCTCCCCCCCCTTCTCTACATCCCTTTTATCTCTCCTATTCTTCTCCGTACCCCTTTCCCAATCAATTATCCTGTAAAAAGAGGGCCGCTTTCAGAGACAGAATCCTTATCACAAAACTTTTCTGAATCTTCGAGTAAGCAAGACAAAGGCAAGAAGAAATTGCTTGTATATGGTTCGATTACGCAGGATGTCCCGGAAATCGCCGATCTTAACGAGATTTAAATTTCATCTTTCAGAATCTATTAACGTCGTAAAATTGCAATTAAGAAAAAATCGATTTCGAATTAATAAGGAAAAAAAAAACATTCTAACTTCGACACACTCCGGAACACCCTGCCCATTCAATCCTTCGTACTGATATACTGAATGCGAATACCTTAACTGGAAAGTCAACGTTCTTAGTCCTTCTTATCTCCGTCTTCGGGGTCTTTTAGCGTGTGCCATTGGGCGATCGGGCGCCTCGGAGACGCCAGCATGTCGGACCAGTGTCTCAATTCCGTTCCGCTCGCATTATATCCCAGGACCACCTTCCCGATCGGTTCTGACGTGCCGATGCGATCGTAATCGACTACAGTGACGACGAGTTGTACTTTCTGAAATGTCATCACAGAGTCACACATAGTGTCGCAATCATTGGAATAAATAATCATTTATTTTATTATGTCACCTTAACGTGTATTTTAAAAAGGTGATTTAAAATTAAAATAAGCTTAAAGCTATATAAAATAAATTTTAATCTTACAGTATTTTTTATGGATGAGTGAAAGAAATTTTTCGTATCAATTATTTTTAAAAAGTATTTTTAGTATTTTTAATAATTGACGATCACGTGTTAATTCGAGATACTATAATAAATCGATGCTTTATAGTGTGAAGTGGTCCATCAAGAACCACTTACGTATATATAGTGTAAAAAATATATAACTGGCAAAATTAATATTTATGAAGTTTTATAATATTGGAATAAATTAAATTATGAGTGAATCGTGAACTGACATAAATAGATATTTTCAAATATGTTGAAAAGTTAGTAATAAAATTGATCCCTTACCTGTACCTGCTCGAAGGGTACTTCAAAGGAGAATGATTCGTTGTAATACGGATTAAGGGTGCACTTCTTGATCGACGTTTTCTTCTTCTTCAATCTCTTTCCGTTCTGCATCAACGCGATTTTAACATAAGGATCCGAGAGACCACCGACGTCCATCTTCTTCAGGTTCTTGGCTTCCAGAATGACAACCGTGAGTTTTCCAGCCGTTGGTACGTATCTCAATGAGAAGCATATGTCTCCCAATTTGTTATCCTAAATTATAAAAATATTTAACGCACAATACATTAAATTACCGCAAATTTTTAATTATTCTTAATTAATTAAACGCTATTTTTGACAAGTAAAAATAAGAGTTAATTTAATGATTGTATTTCACATCCTCGCTATATATATTGCCATATGTTGCGTTACAATTTCATTGACCTCACCTGTCCACCTTCGCCTTCGACACTCTGCAATTCTCTCCACTCCTCGATCGTCTGCGCCAAGTCGATTTGGCAAAGCGGCACTTTAACTTCGCCGATTTGATCGTGTTTCGAAAATCTATCGAAGTCGAAGATGGCGAAGACCAGAGTCTTGTTCATGGCATCGGCATAAGGAACGCTCTATACAATTACATTCGTTAATAACAACGCAGCTTTTGCATTTAGAACGTGAAAAAAATTAATCAAACTCTGAAACTGTCTGCATGGAGATTCCAGAGTTAACCGATTATTTTTCATCAGGAACATTATTAATTATTGTACTGACCTTAAACGTGAAAGTCTCGTTGAAGACCGGATTCAATGTCTTTCTGTGAACCTTGGTCTCAAACTTTTTCTTCTTATCCGGTAATAAATACACTTTTACGTATGGATCTGATGTACCACCCATGTCCAAAGCCGGCAATTCTTCAGCTTGGATTACTGTCACGGCGAGACTGTTCGAATTAAAATCGTATTCGAGCTGAAACCAAGCGCGTTTCATTTTTTAGAATATCATCTACATCACATTTGCATAAGTATACATATATATTAAAGATAAAATTAAAACAAAATCCAACATAGCTGCATTAATAATAAAATTATATGTGAACTATTTGTTATTTAAAACACATGTATCGCAATTAAAAACGTACATTGGTATATACGAATAAAAATCAATATTAGAGATGTTACATATCAATTTCTTTGACATATTTTTCTCGATGTGAATTCAGTTTAATTTTAGAAATCTCGCTGATTGGATTTTTTATTTGTAACAATTGGGAAAGATAAAGGGAGAGAAGATAGCGCATAAAAGGCGGCTATATATAAAATAAAATAAAATAGAAAGATAAAAAAGACGCGAAAAATATTAATGGCAATCTCTGTACCTTGTATTGTAATTTTCCGAGTTTAACTTCGCTCTGCTTGCTCTCAGCTTCATCCGGTTCCTCGGCATTGTCCGTCAATTCTTCCATATCCGGCTGTACCTTCACATATCGAAGTGGATTCCACGAGTGTAAAATGCATCTCTAACATCTACATGAAGTCACGGGACACCGAATACCTACCTTGTCCTTGTACGTGCTGCCCAGAAGCTGCACGGACTTTAGGTCCACCGCGCCCTTCAATCCCTTCTTGCCATCTTTGGATCGTCTCTTGCGACAGCATCTTCGTATACAGCAGAAGCAGATTCCGAGAACGATTACGCCTACTCCTACACGGGAGAGAAATATCAATAAGTATATTATTATCAAATTTCAGTATCAATTTCTTACACACGCGTACACAATTTATTGAAAAAAAATGTATTAAAAAAATTGCATATTATCTAAAAATTATTTAAAAAAAGAAACACACACATATATTATCAGGGAAAATAAAACACAGTTATGCAATATATTTAAAGCAAGATGTATGATACTGTACATTAAATATACTGCATTATTTTGCTCGATGTGAACGTCGTTTCGCGGAATAATCAGTTATAGAGGGATCTTCCGTCTACAGAGGTAATGAGGATTGATTATTCTCGATTGATTGAGATTAGAAGCCGGCTTGTGTGCCGAGGGGGCATGCGCTTCTTTACCTATTAAAATAGCAACAAGACCCCAAGGCGGTATCCCCACTTCTTGCGCGATGCCTTTCCCAAACTTCTCGATTTTATCCTCGAAGGATTTCGCTGCGCTTTCGGTAATGGCCTCATCTGTTCCTGAAAGCACCATGAGCTTATAGATTAATATTAAATTAGCACGAAAACAGATAAATTATACAAAGCGCAATATAAGCGCGTTCTCCAAAGTATATATACTTCTAGCACAATATAGTTGGGAAGTAACAATTTAATTTTAATTCTGCGATAGATGAGAAAAGAACTGGAGAGATTTGACATATCTACACAGAGAGAATTTTCTCTTAAAATTTACCCTAAAAATCAGGTAATTTAATAATCATTAGTAATCGTGGGACAATATATGCGGTATTGGAAAAATTTTATAAGAGTTTCTCTCATTAATATTTACACCACAATAAAAAATATTAATATTCACAATAAATTATAAATATGTTCGATTAATTTTACATATTTTTTATTGCGGTAAATATTAATCAGAAAAACTCTTAATCCTATGATTACCATCCCAATGGCAAGTATATACATCATTTTGACGTCTAATGACATCAATTTACTACTTGCGGGATGATTTTTCGGGGTATAAATTCTAAGAGAAAAAATTCTCTCCGTGTACGATTGTATATATATTTTTGAACGAAAAAAAAAAAAAAAACTAAAAAAATTACTCGCTAATACTCACCGGCCTTCTCTTCGATTTCTGTGCTAAAAGCTACGTTGGAGTCGGTGATGCCGGGCTCCTCGTTACGTGCCTCGGCGGCATTCACGTCCCTTTTGACCAACGGCGGCATTTTCTGCGTCAGGGAGACATTATTAGAAACCCGCTCGCACACAGAAGACAATTTATTTTAGACGGCACATACACGGTAATTTTTTTTCTCCGGTAACGAGACGCCCGCGCGCGAGTCCGGTAGCTATTATTTCGCGGAATAAGATACTCTCTCGCGCAAGTTCAATCCCCTTGTTCCTCTTTCCGGTGACAGATGGGTCTAATGACGCGAGGTAACATATTGCAGGTAGTGGGTACATACGACGATAAAGTGTGCTGACGACTAACACAGGGCGGACACCGTGGTTGTAGAGATTTTGCAATCTACGAACGGGTTTCCGGTGGTCGAAGCCGCATGCGTATCTAACTGTAAAACCTCGCCTCTACATGAGTCGGGGAACGATTTTATTAACGAGCATGCAATCCGATATATTCGCGCGCGACGTCACAGAGACGTTTTATACCGGAGAGACGTGTCATTTATCACGTAAGGAGTACAGAAAATAGCATTGTAGCGTAAAATACAGTGGCCATTCATAAAATTATTTAAAGTCGCTAAAGAGAAATCCCATTACAATGATATCGGCCTTGACGTTAATGATGAGGCCTTTTTTTATCAGGGAAAAAGGATTATTTGAGGAACGTGACCTTATATATGTGCGTACGAGGTGTTTTTATATATACGGAAGAGTCTTCGATTAATTTCCATTAACCGGACATTTCTTTGCCCTTACGATCTATAGGAATTACATATGCGCAATTCCTGAGGCTGAACCAGCGGCTCTGTCACTTTAGCGCCTCGATTTCTCTCGCAACGACGGAGAACAATTGCACAAAAAGGTTGCTGAGGACAGGGAAGCGGACAAGCGTACGAAGGCGATATACGTTCTCGTGATGTATTTTATCGAACAATGCGTGGGAGGTTTGCGCGTTTCAAATAAGGGAGCGACGTAAGAAATGGGAAGATGCGATGAGTGGGATGATAGGGAACCCTCGAGATTGTCGGATTGTCCGAATAAAGATGTGAAATATGTCTCATAATTTTATCTTAATATTTTGATTTCAGGGGAGCTAGAGAGAGAATTAAGAAAAAAAGGGAAAAATGCGCATTAATTTAATTTCCAAGAATATATAATTATAATTTAAAGACGTTTTTGCTCCTACTCTTTTTATAAACAATTGAATGCACAAACACAGTAGGTGTGCAAGATCGATAACTCTCAATAGGATTACTTATCCCAGATACAACAGGCTAGCTCAACAAGATGCTGCCTATAATGTCTATCTTGATAAAAGTCGGTGGCTCTCTTTGAGAAGACGGGGTGCGCTTAAACAAGTATTTTTTCTCGAGAATTTTTTTTTCAGGGAGATAAATATTAAAAATTAAAAATAGCGATATTAAGTTAAGGAAGCAGTTCGTTATAAACTCAAAAGTTTGATCACCATACGTATCTGATTGTAAAATCATCGATTCTTCTTAATTGCTCATATATACGTCAAAAATTGCACCTACATATTCTCGCAAAATTGCGACAGGGAATTTCAATTAACGGCACAAAGATTCGCGCTATCTTTTCATCTAGCTTGCATTCGCGCGGACCGGGTATTAAACGATATTGAAAATTATTTCAGACGTAAAGAATTAATTTATCTCATAGCAGGTACATTGAAATCCAGCGCTGTGAAAAGATTAAAAATATTTCTGCTATTTACTTCATAGTTGAAATCTTCTTTTGATCGAATATAAAATTTATTTTTCCCGGGAAATTTTATCAATATCAGCATATCGTTTGTTTTTATGCATTATTTATATATATTTTATATATATATATATATATATATATATATACGCGTATATTATATATAGTAAAGTAAAATGACGTCATTAAACGTCATAATGTCATTTTACTACTTGGGATATACATATATTATACATATATATATATATATATATTTTTTTGTAACGGAGAGATATTTTTTGCTCGAATGCGGACGAAATCTTGCCTTTGATCGAAATAATCGAAGATCCTCTACCATCGTGTATCATTTATAAGCTGTCTTCAGCCTATCATCGAACGCGGTTAAAGTGTTCCTGTATATATATGATTATACGAGGCCTCGCTGCGCGTTAATTGGGATATCGGAGACGGATGTCTAAACGACCCCGTAGATGCGCGCGTGTGCGTGAATGAGCGAACATTTAAAGCACGAATCAATACAACTTGCTACTGATAAGTAGATCGGCCAATATCGTCTACAACCATCTTGCATCCTTAATAAAATCGATCCGGTTATTCCGACAAGATAACTACCTACTGACTACCTGAAAAAAATTATTAAATTAATAAATATTTATTTCAATACTGCCTAATAAGTCATTTATTCGAGACAAATATTTATCTGTTTCAAAAAGGATTTTCTTATATCAAATAAATATTTTTCACGTCAAATCAATATATTATTAGTTTCAAATAAATGATTTATTTGTCGGCATTGTAATCAATATTTATTCGAGTTTAATAAATTTTTTCGGTGTAAAAAAGCCTAATATAATATATAAAATCGTATCATACATTTCAACTAATGTATGTAAGTCAAAATTACATAATATTATTCCATAGAACCTGAACAAATGCGTAATAATTTCCGTTGTTGATGTTGATAATGTAATTTGATTTTTATGTATGCATAATGTAACGAGTTTGAAAATGTTGTTTTCTTTTGCGCCACGTGTGCGTCATTTTTTTCGAAAATAACCGGGATTCAAATGCTGGCAATGCATTATTACGTAAAATACGGAAGTCACTTTCTCCTCCTCTGTCGTCTTCAACGTCATCCCGGCAACAATTTCCCGTAAGCTATACCGACATAATAATAATAATGATCACGTAGCCGCGACATCTGCCACATGATCCTGACAGGCACTTAAACTTAAAACTTTGAAAAATGCACGTTATAATTTATTGCTACGGCACCGTGTAATTTTACAAACAATTACGTGTGTGCGGATGCATTTTGCGCGGTTCACATACGATGAGAAATGTCAATAAGGAGTTTCAACAAAAGTGACATTTCAGTATATATGACAGAAGTTTACCCAAGTGCGCAGATCTCTCAAACGTTTCCTCACAGATACACAAACATGATCGAGAGTGCTCAGATGCAATATACAACACACGAATTGTAAGAAGTAACGATAAGCTATCTTATTTTTTTTTAACAGGGCAAAAAAAATTTTTCACAAAACGCATCTCTTTTAAAATGATGAGTCGATTTCGGAAAATGTACGCGCTTATTTTATACTATGATAATTATTACAGAATTGTTAAAAATGTAAATATCGAAATGGGGTATCAATGGTGTCTTCCCTCTTTAAAAAGTAATGGTCATTCGACTATCGACTGGCCTACATATCCTTCTCAAGGACGGCTACAGCTACGTTCTTAGACCATCCAACGCCCTTTTCATGAATGAATGTCCTCCCATAACCGCTGTAGCATGAGCAAAAGTGCTGTTTGCAAAGAGGGGAGAAAAGCTCTTCCGCCCTAAACGTAATATATATATATATATATATAGAAAGAGTGCATCTAAATAACTACAAAAAATTTTAGGAGATGATACTATGTCGAAAATTAAGAAGGATTTCTTATATGAACATATATCCCTCTCGGAAGAGTTACACTTTTCTAAAGAGGTATGAAGTTTTTATTTTTCTCTCAATTTTTAGACAAGTTAAAAAAATGAAATTTTAATATCTTTCTAATAAAAAGAATATTTATTAATATTAAAAATCATTCTCACAAAGAAATATATAAGATTATATGCATAGAAAAAAAAAGCCCTCCTTAATTTTCGACAAAGAATCGCCATAAATTTTTCACACTTATTTAGATACACCCTGTGTATAAATAAATAAATATATATATATATATATGCAAACTATGACACGCGCAGCATAAAATACATCCCGATCTTTGAAGACCGCTAATTAGCCTGTCGGAATAGTACTCCAAATTGTTTGGGTAGCGTAGCAATTAGCACGGGTCTGCTAATGAGTATAGTGTATTTACCGGAATTCACCGGCACTCTACGTCCTAAGAGATCGGACAATCTCGTACTCGAAGAAATTGTGACTTGTCGTGCCGACATCTGCTTAGCATGTCGCGGAGAAAATTATGAACTGCAAATCAAACAAATTGCCTGTTTTATTGTCTCGCGAGAAGAAAATCACAGTTTCGTTTATAAGCTTTATAGGATATAATATTTTTAACACTTTACTTAATTTAACGCATTAAAAAAATGAATATTAAACCGCAATTTCTTCAAACGCTAATATAATATTTCCTACTTGTACTTTGGTAAAATTTTAGGTCTTCGTAATTGAATTCGAGCTTCGAAAATTATATTAGTAAAATTATATTAATTCTATTCTTTGTTAAAAAGAATATCAGATAACAAGTTAGATATCTTTAATTGCCTGAGAATTATTGCGTGAACGTACTATTATTACAAATGTCAATAATAATTAAATCCATCAAGAGACTCGAGGATAAAAAATAGATTCTCCTTCTTATCATTTATTTATAACCGTGTTCAACTGACGGCTCTAATACTTATCATTTTTTCCCTTCTGCGAGAAAGCTTTAAGCGGACTCATCGATTGTCATATAATTTATCCAAACCGCGATTTTCTTGTGCGTCTTCGAGCCGGAAACGAGCTCGCGGAATGAAAAATAAGTGCGATGTGCAATTTGAATCAGAAAAGAAGCTAGAATTCGAAAAGACGACGAGAAAAGGAGAAAACCTTCTAGCGACCGGAAAGAGGGTAGGCATGCAGGAAACGATTACATATCGCTTCGACTAGAAACATTTACCCTCACCCGGTTTACTCTCCGAAAAAAAATCGTGCAGCGATTAAAGGCGACTCGATACTCGATTTTTGGCTCGATTGTCGGGGTGCGTTTCTTTCGATTGTACCTTATATAGGTACCGCGAAGGGGTTGATCGATTGCTAATTTTACACTAGTCGCGGACTGGCGAAAACATGGATGACGAAGTTCGATACGTTTCTCGGAAACATGGTACTCACGACACACCGGAAGCTGTTCTCTCGTCGACTCTATAATATACACCCTCTCTCTATATCTCTTCTTTCTCCGAGCTGCTTCCACCCCTGGGCGTTACTCGACGGCGGCCTCGACTCGAATCGGCGAACAACCGGAGCGGCGAAAAAAAAGAACGTTCGGGGGTTGCGATGCAATATTTGGTTCACACTCTCTCTTTCTCGCCCTCTCGTGTTTTTTTCCCTTACAGGAACATCGCACGTCGCTGTATACGTCGTTCGCGACGCGATATGGCGGTAAACGATCAGGGGACACGAGAATCTGTCCTTCCACGGCGATCTCTCGTCGACGACGACGACGAGAACGACGACGACGACGACGACGACGTGCCGAGTGCGCCTGACTGGTGGTGGTGAACGCGCGAACATGGCCGCCCCGACGTAAATCGATAAAACACGTTACGTTTTCCGGCGGCGCCGCTCGGAGCCGACGCTCTGCGTCGTTTTCTCACCCTCGTCCCCACTGGTCCCCGCCGCCGTCGTCGTCGTCGTCGTCGTTGACGGAGCGCCAGAAGACGACGACGACGTTGAGGAACGTCCGTTCGACGTCATCGGGCGCGCGTACGTTCGATATAAAGCGGCTTTTTTTCTATTTTTTCTTTCTTTTTGTTTTGAAATTATATACTCTCGCCGGCCTTCCGGGATGCAGATAATGATGATAGTATGCTCAGTGACGTCATAATATATCTACCGTGATCGTGATTTTAATTAGCTCTGTTCTCGTTACTCTTGCGTCGGCGTCAAAGGAGCAAAGAGCATTTGAAGAATAGTATAGTTAATTATTATTAGATTAATTAAGGCTATCAACCCTCTACTATCCTCTTCCTTCGTTTGTTCGTTTAAACACTAATGTTCTTATATGCAAAAGATTCTCATGATGCAGCTATCATTTTTAATCCTCTATATTTTTCGTGTCGTACATTTATTATCGTAAAATATATTCGCACTGAAAAAACTTATTGAATATTCGAATGAATATTTATAAATCATTTTATTTGAAACTAATGATATATATTGATTTGACGTGAAAAATATTTATTTGATATAAGAAAATCCTTTTCAAAACAGATAAATATTTATTTGTTTCAAATAATTGATTTATTACAGATATTATGTAGATAGTATTGAAATAAATATTTATTCACAACGTCTATTTTTGTATTTATTTAGAAAAGAATACGAGAATAATGTAATATATAGGGTTCTTGCATTTTTAATGAGGAAAGTTGGGCGAGCAGGCGGACAGCATTTTTAGTTAGTGTATAAAAAACTAGAATATTCTTCTTCGAGTGAGAGGAATATCGAGAGAAAAACATCTATTACGTGTGCTTGTATGTGTGTAAAACAGAAAGAAGTATAGTCATCTACTCTATATAAAGCTCGCGTCCTAACTTGGCGCATTCCCGAATCTATCTACTGCGACAGAGATCTTTCGATATATAAAGTATTTCCGAGTTGAATGGAATCTTTCGATGAATATTTTAGGCATCAAAAATAAAATAAAGAATAAATTTGCGAGAAAATAAAATACAATAAAAAAAGTTTCACAAGTAATTTTACAGATCAATGAAAGTTACGGGGAAATTTTTTTCATCCACAAACAGTATTTGCTGTTATCTAAAGAAAATTATATAGATGATCATCTAGATACAACGTCATTTTGTCATTATATAGATAATAAAAAATATATATTATCTATATCGGCATCTTACAATTAGTTGAAAAAGTGTTATCTTTATTAAATTATCTAAAATAATATTCAGACAATTTGGTTTAGAGTCATAATAAATAAAAATACTCTTAAGTAGTAGTAAAACTTGAACAGTAAACGATAAAAACTTACAAATAAAAATGTGAATATATTTTTATATCCCTTTTATAATTAATATTTTTTATATAACTATGTTTACATAAGCAATTTTAAAACTATAATTATCTGGAAGTTATCTAGATGAATCGCTATATAATTTTATCTTTATATCTAGATATATATTTAAATTCAAAATTATCTTTATCTTATCTAATTGTAAGATGAATTTACATATTTTTAGCTTATCTTTATCTAAATCATTTTAAAATCACCTGAGCACACAACACTGCCCACGAAATATAGTAAATAAATAACGAGACATTTCTTTTAATTTTTTAATTAGAATAAGAAAACTAGATCCGAAAGTATCTTTGTTTTGTTCTCGGCTATATATGTATATATATTGAACGATAAAAGTTGATAATTTCTATACTTGCTTATAGGTCGTGTGCGATGATTCGAATATCCGAATGCTATTTTAACGTTAATAATATACAATGTGCACTGTTTCGAATCTCGAAATAGCGATTTTAATGGTGAGATATCGACCACATAGGTCGACGTTAATATAATCTAGAGCTCGCATGCGAAGGGGGCGACGATTCTTTCCGAGAGATGAAACATTACGATTGGAAGGAAATCGATTCGTAATTTTATTCCACTCTCTCTTTCTTTCTCTCACCTACTAGAAGACTACTATATAAAGCTTTTGTAACGTCTATGTAAATCCTTTTGTCTGAAATAGCAACGAGCTATATAACAAGTACAATTTGCATATGTATACGCATTATCTGTTTATACACAGAGAGAGAGATAAGATCGCAATATGTGACACAAAGTCATCGCGAGACACATAAAATATATAGACACAAATATCAATTTTTTTTATATATATTTTTTTATTTATTTAATATATCTTTTTATTTTAATATATTTTTTAACATATATTTCTTTTTTAAATTTTTTAACATATTTTTTTATATATTAAATTTTAAGAGCCTTAAAAATTCTTAATACAAAATATCAATTTTATTGCAATATCTTTATTTTATATCTATAACCTTGACGCGGCAGACAATATATTCCATTAATTATTGGAATTATTTAATTTCATCATCAATATATAATTCTCTCTAAATACGATTCCTTGTATTTATAAAGGATATATATTAAGTAAATAAAATTGGTTACATCTATATAAATTGTATAAAGAATATATTAAATAAATAAAAAGTGCCGCATAGGGGCATATTGCACGGATTCCAGAAGAAACATTTCGTTTTTCATGCTAGATACGCGTATTTGAACATATCCGCATGTGTAAATAGACAATTTGCAACGATAAAGAGAATTATACAACCTGCACAACCCATATAATCTATATATTTATTAAAATACAAAATTACATACCCGTCCTCGTCGAACCGCGCTATCCCGCCAGCCGCCATTTTGAAATTAAGTGCTCGCCGAAAGTCACGTGAGCGAGACGTCATCGATTCGCTTTCTAAAACAGAGACCCGCGACGTTACCGACTGTAGCCAAATTAAACGCGGTCGGTATGTAACCTCGGGAGCTGTCAACTAGCTGTCAAACAAGCTTCCGGACGATCCGTTAAGATGACGTCTCGCGTCTGTTCCAGCATCGTCGAGGGCGTTCGTCTCGTTTCGGGCTCGTCTTCCCTCTCCCTCGGAAAAGAGTCCCCTTCCCGTGAGGCTTTATCAAATATTTGTATAAATTATAATTACGACGTGCCTACATATATCGCCTCGTCGCCTCGAACGATGACGAATTTGGCGCGGCCCTCGTCGTTAGTCCCGTCATACACTTTGCGCCGCGATCGTCCGGGTTCCTGCGCCCGATACTATGGTGAAATGGCATAGCCGCGCTGACGTGCGGCTGGTGAACGCGGTGCTTGGCGATCGCGCACTCGTCGGAAGACGGATCTCCTGTCGTCTCGTTTTGGCTATGTCGTATTTGGTATGTATACATATATATATATATATATATATATATATATATATCTATATATATATTTGTCTCTAACCGATGGGCGATGACACATATTTTATTACGCCAGATCCAATTATTCACCCTTTTTTATCTCATTTCGACTATAGCCCTTGGTGATCATCTTAATCAGATGAATGCGAGATAAATAAGGACCGGGAAATTTTGTTTTGGCGTCAAGATGCTAACGCAAATATATACATAAAACTATGTCCTCACTGGAGCAACAATGAACATTTTTCAGAAACATGGAACGTCAACAAAAAATTGCTCATTGTTGCTTCAGTGAAGATGCGGCTCTGTCTTCAGTGGAGCAACAACAAACAATATTTTTAAGAAACATGGAACATCAACAAAAATGTTCCTCATTGTTGCTGTAATGAAAAAGTAGCTTAAGAAACTTTTAGCAACAGCTAGCAACTTTTTTGAGAAACAAAAGTTATCAACGAAAGTTGCTTGTTGTTGCTCCAGTGAGGACATAGCTTAAGGAACTTTAAGAAACTTTCGGCAACTTTTTTAAGAAACATAGAAAATCAACAAAAAGCTCATTGCTGCAGTGAAAAAGTAGCTTAAGGAATTTTAAGAACTATTCAGCAACAGCTAGCAACTTTCTAAAGAAATCTGTTATTCCAATGAAGATGCAGTTCTATGTTCTCACTGGAGCAACAATGAGCAACATTTTTAAGGAACATGGTACGTCAATAAAAAGTTGCTCATTGTTGCTCCAGTGAGGACATAGCTTAATGATGACGAGTCTGTTGAATAAACTTTGACAAATTATTGCAATGCTTTTTTTCTTGTTTAGATAAACGAAGGATGGGTTGCGTCAGTAGTAGGGCGAACGTTTTTCAAGTGATGAACGTGAATGACCAAGGTAAACCCATTGCTCGAGGACGTTTGGAAATCACCGAGATCAACATTATATTCCATCAGAATGGCAAGCAGCAGACTATGTGGCCACTGCGTTGTTTACGGCGATACGGATACGATTCGGAGCTATTCAGTTTTGAATCCGGCAGACGTTGTCCTACAGGCGAAGGCATATACGCCTTCAAGTGTAAGAAGGCGAGAGATTTGTTTAATCTTGTACAAACGAAAATTCAGGTTTGTGTAAATTCAATTTCTCTGTCTCCGATATTAATGTTTTATGTATATTGCAAAAAAAGTGTATTTATTATTATTTATGTATGTATATTGCAAGAAAAATGTATTTGTTTATTAATAAAGGTGTACACCAATAGTGGAGATGATGCGCAGTCAAGAGACTCAATTACGTCGCATCCTACCCCAGCAGTGCCAAGACTGGCAGTAGAGCCTACTTACTTAGATCCAATAACATCTAATAGAAGTAACAGTTGTGTGGAGTCTAGAATTAATCATAGTCAGCAAAACGGAAGATTGAGCAGTGTTGGAAGCAGCAGTGGTCCTATATCACCCCAGGGTACCGTGGGATCACCCTCGCCACCTCCTATGATGCCGCCTCCGCCACCGACATCTCAGCCCCATCCGTCCTCTTTATACGTCAATGAAGAAGTCTTGTCATCTGGCCTCACAGAGCACAATAATATCAAGAATCTTGGAAGAACAGTACAAAGGTAACGGTGTCGATTTAATCGATCGGATAAGACATGACGTCGCGAATGTAATATTAATAAATTTTTATTCTCGTTCTTCCAGATCACCACAGCCCGTTGTGGTCGAGAATGCGGTATTTAACAATAATGCAGTCGCAGAAATAGAATTAATACCCGTTCAGCCTAATGCAGAAGCTACGAATTGTGACCCAGCGTCGCCGTTACTGACTAAGACCCCTTACATGAACATAGACATCTGCAGTGAAACCGTCTGCAGTCGTATCTCGCCAACACACAGTACTTTGGAAACGAATCAGCTGAAGGAGGAGAGTAATCCAGGCGGATCTCAACACGCTTACATAAACTTAAGTCCCGGACAGGATCACATAGAGAAGATCGCTGTCAGGGCACGTCCATGTCCGCCTCCATTGCCCGTCTTGCCATCGGACGTCGAGGAAGTCTCGAGGCATTGTTACTACAATTTGGAGGCGAGCGAGATCCAGTATCTGAAGAAACGATACTCCGGTACCTCGATAACCGAAAAGTCGCCGTTGGCTCCTTCTACGCCGACGGAATGTCCGACGAGGGAGATGAATTACGCGATCCTGGATCTGGATAAAAGAGATTC
Source organism: Nylanderia fulva (assembly GCF_048542155.1). Lineage (NCBI taxonomy): Eukaryota > Metazoa > Arthropoda > Insecta > Hymenoptera > Formicidae > Nylanderia > Nylanderia fulva. Next base: position 656,238 of record NW_028190807.1, on the reverse strand, counting down.
GCCCCCTGGCACGTCCGATACCAACATGAATTCGCCGCCATCTCCGCCGGAATCTCCAAACAAGCCGCAAGTAGGCTACGTCACGATAGACTTCAAGAAAACGGTCGCGCTCTCGCACTCCGTCAATTCCAATCACGATAACGAAGGCTCGAGGAAGACTCGTCACAATTCGACGATGGACGATCTGCTGACGACTGCGTGCAAGCACAATTCCTCGGTGAGTGAGTAACACATTTTATACTTCCTACAATGAGATCGTGTTCCTCGCTATTTTGAATAAAAGAAGAGAGAAATTGGAAAAGATCGATTTAGTTTCGCTATAAGCTTCTGGAAGTCATTAAACTCATTTTTTAATTACTCGTTTAATGAACTCATTAGGCTTTAAACTTTCGACATTTCTTAGCAAATTGGAGGCTATCGTAGTATAGTTGATATACCGCGAGATATATTTCTAGCGTATAGATTTGTACACCAATTTTCAGTGCATTTTATCAGAGCAACAGTATTCATAAATGATAAGTCTTTTTTCCAAGTCGGAATAAGGCAGCATAAAAAAAATTTTTTATACATATGACACATATAGATAAGTTTTTTAGTACTTCTCACACAGATTTTTTACATTTAGCGTTTTACAAACTAATGTTGGAGGAATTGGAAGCTAAAGTGCCCTAATCTTTTTCTGTAAATATCATAGAGATTAATATGGCTCAAATGATCATATAACGGAGATACAAAGTATGTGGTATAAAAATATACGTAAAGAAAATATATACATGAGTTTCACTGAGAATCATAATATAGTGATTAATTTTAAGTGATTGCTGTCATTAATTATTGGATCTATCGCGAAGATAATTGATAAACAAAGTGTAAATTTATAACGAATATTTCTATGATTAAGTAATCACTTGAAATAAGATTGCGAGTGTCATATTCATTTAAGTTTGATACTTGTGATGCGAACGACTAACGATATTAAAAACAATACGTAGTTGATGCAAGCATTTATTACGTTCCAAAGATTATATATATTTTCGTTTCTAGTAAAAAATTTATATACGGATGTATTTAGCATTTATTAGCATTAGTTGATTTGAGTTTTTAATTTTTTCTTCTGTTAGAGCTCTTAAGCTGTGTAATAAAATGCTGCAATACACATCCAAGATGTAAATAAGCATCACTTATGAATATAATAATCATTAATTTTTTTATAGATATGTATATTGTTATCTATTACATTTACATTTTATTATTAAAAAAAGTGAAATTTAAACCAAATACATCACATATATTTTACACATTTTTACGTTAAACCAAAAATATATCTATAAAAAATAGATATAATCAAGTAAGAGTCTATTTGTCAGTCAATAAAATATTTTTTGACACACTCACACGCACACATAGAAATACACTTACATTCGCGTGTGTTGAAAGATACGTAGAAAATATTGCAAAAAACATTAGATCTTTATTTTTTATGTAAATTGCATTCCAGTTCTTTCTCTCTCTTCCTCCTCCCCCTTCTCTCGCTAAAAAGAATTAGTTTATGAGCCACTATTCTTAATAATTCAGTCGACACGATTGAATTAAATAGGAATAACAAGTCTTATTAAAAAAAAAAAAAAAAAAACGCTTTCTTATAAAATGCACGGAATATAACTCTCGCTTATTTTAAAACTTATTGCGTTAGATTGCATATATCTTTTGTATAAAAAAATTTCTTAAGTGGCAGCGACAATAAGGAATTGTTTGCCATAAGAGCAACAAATTATCGAAATAATCGAAAAAGGGATAGTGTGTTAAGTTTTACATAGATACGTATATTATATAATTAATTTTATGCAATAGGTGCGTGTGTGTAAATATATATATGTAGATATGTATGTCTGTTTTCTTTTCACTATTCTCTATTTTTATGCAAAAGGAATAACTTTTTTATCATTATGTGCACTTGTTGTTGGGTGCCTCTATTTTTATTCGTCATAACATGATTCATTCGCGGGTTTCCCCGTTTATCTGTCTAATTGACACGCGTGCAAGATCAAGGGCGTCCGCAAAAAATTAATCGTCTGCTCTCTTTTTGAATAAACACTGAAATTTATTTTTATATTTAATAGACAAAAATAAAAATAACAAAAAAATTAAATACAACATATATATTTGTATGTATATCGGCTGTAAAGCCTATCGCGATGTTTTTTGCGTTAAAAAATTAAATTTAAAAAATTAAAAAAAAAATAATAAAAAATGTATTTATGTTCCTTCCTGAAAAAACCCTGTAGACGCCCGCGATCACATGTTGATTCTTGTCTCTCGGGAATTATGCATGTACATTAAATTAATAAGCACACTAACATCGCACACTTCTGCTTACTACGAATCGATAACGCTGTTATATATCTGTTATTGTTTGACGTAATGCTCTCGTTATTTATTACTGGTTATTTATTGACGGGATTGCCTGATAAGATTTCCATAGGTCGCATTCCTTTTTTTTCTCCCTCTTAATACAACCGCATTTATCTAGTTTGCGTTCCCCTCTTTGCATACAGTATTTAAAATCAGTGTCTTCAGTATTTTTCCTTTGTTGAGACAATCTGTTATGCATTTAAATTTTATATTATCTGCAGGAAGATCAAAGAAATCTGCATTTACTAATAAGTGACGCGAATTCAATAAAAGATGAAGATTCTTCTCTTGTTCCAATAATCTTATTTTGAGGATTGCTTGTTCAATAAAAATTATTCTTTTTATTATATAAAGTTTTCTATTATTTATTGTATTATAATTTAATAATTAACGCCTGTATCGCAGAAAAAAAAACAAATCATATCGAAAAGGAGCGTAACATAATTTTTTTAGATATCTATTAATAAGATCTCTTTTTTAAATGATTATACATAAAAACAAAATCGGTACATTCGAACACTTAAATTAAAGACAACGATATCATATTTGTTAAAATAAGAACTTGAAAAATACTGTTCGATGATATTAACGTATTCACTGCCATATACGAATACTTGAGAAAAATATTTAATATTTCTGCATCTTATCTGCATCGTTTAAAAAATAGTTGATTGATATATAAATATATATATATATATATATTTATTATATAAGTAAAACTCATGTGATAATCTTTACAATGCATAATTTTAAATAACTTGATGGCATTATTCTGAATATCTTATTTATTATCTATTGCATTAATATCATTTTATGTGTGCGTGTGTGTATAATTTTTCAATACCGCGAATACTTTAAAAAAATACGAACGAATACTTTTAACCGAATTAATCGATAAAAGACTGAATTAAATGATAGTAGAAGGAAAGAGTAAATCCAGAAAAAAATATACTTTACAACTGTGGAAAATATATAATTTATTAATGTACAATTTCAAATACTTTTCAATGCAACGAAGAATTAACGAGTAATTTCAGGCAATAATATTCAACGATCTGTTTTGTATGAGTTTTCGTGATAAATCAGATTTTGTAAATAGAATTTTTTCCTGCAGGCTCTAAACTAAACCGATTAAAAATTGGTAGTGAATAAGTTAATACGAGATCTCACTGGCTTTAATGTTCAAAAATTTATATAAAAAAAATTAATTTGTTTTACATAAATACACTTTAGAGATATTATTAACAGAAGTTTTTGTTATATATTATAATATATGCATATATATACATATGTATACATATATATGTATATACATATATGTATACACAAAATTAATTCATATGTTATTCTTATATTATCTATTCAATTTTCTAATATGGATACACATGTTTGTCAAAGTAATATATATTAAATTAATTATATTTAGGAAAGCGAAAAGAATTCAGACCTATATATCAATTTATGATAAATGTCAGAGATGAGCAAAATATTGAAATTACAAGATTTGACAGATATCCTAGCTTTTCATCAATATTTTTCTAACTCCGAAACTATTGTAATGTTGACATCGTTAAAAGATAGATTCTAAATAATTTTTAGAATATGAAAAAATAAAATATTAAAATATTGCATGATGAAATGTCTATGTAGATAATGCTCATCTCTAACAAATATTATAGTATGTATCACGGGAAGATTCTATGTAATATATAATTTGTGATATATTGCATGCATCTTGGAGAGAGAGTTAGAACAATTAATGTTATAATATAAGAAACATACGACGAGAGTGTAACAATGTGCAATGCTTGAAATAGATGAGCTTTTTGTTCTTCGCATAGTATTTTATAAACACAACAAATCTACAATACAAAGGCCTCTGTTGTAAAAGAAATATATTTTTTCTAAATTATTAAATACAGATTAACTCGTGTATCTTAATTTTCATAAATGTATACTGTGTAACATTGTTATATATAGCGTGGCCTATATAATTCTAACAAAATTATTATCAGTGCTCAATATATTAAAACACCGTGGATGTATACGTTTACATTTAAAAAATGTACAATTATTTATCCAAAGAATCTATCTGTAAGAATGTATGGTTTAAGATATCTTAATTATAGATGACACAATAAATGTGTCATCGAACTCTTTTGTTACAATAATATTCTTAGAGGCATATATGAATTTTGATAACAACGCGATACGTTTTCCTTGTGCCAAATTATTATGCATTATAATTGGTGATTTAATAAGGTTAAGGATTTTTGCAAATTTAAGGACTATAATTGTATAACAATTGCAGTAATGAAAAAAATGTTATCGAAAAGGGATATTATAAGTGTGCGCATCAAGCACATTTCTATGAGATATGTTGTGGATTGTTTTGTGAATACATAAGTAGAATGTGCCAAAAAATATATAAATCTGTTTTATAATGTTTAAAGTTCGAATATATATATATATATATATATATATATATATATATATATATATTCATGATTTAGGCTTTCTGGTGCTACATACGTTCTAAAAATGGACATAGCCGATAACAATGACAGTGTCAATCTTGAATATGCAATATAGCAGCTGTATTATAGACAAATACATCGAATTGAATTTCTATCGAAGGGTGTGTGTTTGTGTGTGTATAGACGTATGAATTGTATATGCTACACTAAACGCGCGTACCTTAATTATATGTGACGCTCATAAAAAAAGAGCTTCTTATCGGTAGCAGCTAAAAAAAATGTGTCTCAGCACTCGTCGTGCGACAGTATTAATATACGTATGCGCACCTTTTCCGGTTCCCTTTAAGTTTTACAAAATTCATAACAACTGCATTTGTTAAAAATTTACATATGTTTTTAATATTGATCCGTTAGATAAATAATAAAAATATATATATATATATATGCGAATGATATTTCATACAATCGTTGCAAATATTTTTTCGTAAACTTTTTCTGGTTTTTTTGTGTAATACACAAAGAGATTTAAGATTGACGGTGCAAAATGTAAAAATTTACAACTGTGAAACATGTTTTGTAATGGATGTGCGTTGAAATGGTCGAAAAAGGAGTTGTACGTTCGTTTCTATCTATTCTATCCTATGTGCATGTAATAGGAAGAAGGCTGTATGAAATAGAGGGAAGACGTATTTATTTTTATACAATATCTTGACGTTTTAATGTAGTAAGGTATAGCGAATTATATGTATTATACATTGCGTACGAGAGAGATTATTATATATATAATATTTATGTTATAACTCTAACACACACAGCCTTCCAGATATCATATGATACTTTGAAAAAAATGGTTTATATAAAATCCGTTAGCTATACATACAGACATGCTCCCGATTTATTCATTTCCGCGCTTTATTTTACAGATTGTATGGATTTATAAAATATACACTAATGTTATAAAAACTATCTCATTTTATTAATTATCCTTCTCAAATAATTCGACATGTAGATAAGTTTGCTAGCGCTATTCGCTGATAATAATTCAAAACCAAGCCTTCAAGCTTTTTATTGCACTTCAAGGTCAATTTCTTGTTTCTGAATTTATTCGTTGACAAATTTAATTTTCCATTTATATCTTCCTCGCGCGAATTCGTTATCCCTTGTCTTCGTCCGAATTCTCTAGAAATGATTCATTGGAACCGGCTGCTTCATCGTAAGAGGAATTATTTGTTACTTGAGACTCTGGATGTCGACGACATCGACATAGTCATCTCCATATCAGTGAGACTGTCAGTCGCTTATTTAACTCATCTTGGGCGCCGAAGAACTCTAGAGGAAAAGCCACGCGAAGTAGACACTTTACCCTAAATCATCGCGTGCACTTAATTGGTCTCGATTATTCCCGCTCGTACAATTTATTCGAAGCGAAGGAATATGATGATGCAATTAGCCTGCAAGATATTTCACTTTCTTCATCAAAGTTAAACTATATATACTTATGCATTACATTCATGTTACAGCAAAATCGTGTGTTGCAAAAGAATACAGCAAGGGATCGACGAAAAATATTCAGACCGCTCGAACTGACAGCAATTAAATGTGTCTCGTTAATTGACCTTCGATACTTACTAATAAAATACGAGCAATTCGTTCTATTAATTCTTATATCGATTTCATATCCCTTTTTCGTCTTATTTTCTTCCTCGACATTTAAAAAATATTAACTTAGAAACATAGTAAAACTAATATATTTTATCTATGAAAAAATTGATCTATATTTAATAATCTCTTTTTATCGATTATTCATTAATACAATTTCTTCGAAGTTCGCGATATGACGCAATCGCAAATAAATCATATTGATATGCTACGCCTATTAACTTGCTCTGCCTTCTATAGAGTAATGACGCAAAAAAAATTTGGAATTTGGCTAACTAAACTATATATGTACTTGTTTCATGCGAAACTGAAGATTTCGATGAGATTGATTAAACATATAATTAAAATATCCAATATATAATATGCATTGTCGGAAAAATTAGCCCTTTATTGAAATATTAATTTATAAGTAACTTAAACACTAACTATTAACACAGAGCAAAGAGAACTTTGGAAAAGCTGTAGTAGTCATAAGTCATAATACAATAATGAGTCTTCCTTCTTGTGTACAAAATAATTATTTTTTAGTCATTTATATATATATATATATGTGTGTGTGTATGTGTATGTGTATATATATATAGAATTATATTCCGAAAACAAGTGGCTTCTATATATGCACTAAATGATAAATTGATACATTTGAATTGTAACGAAAAAGTATATATCGCAGATTTCCAATTAAATCAAAAGAAAAATCCACTGAGCGACGTCGATTTCACACAAATCATATCTTCGCTAAAACAAAAAACACTATATTATCATTTATAACTTAATTACAATATATTATCATTATAATATTATAATACAGGGTGACATTATTTAGAAACGACTTTTCCTCAGTGAAAATATCGAGGGAGGTCATTATGTTTTACATGTTCCCAATTTTTACCATCATGTATCTTTGTAATTAAGCCTTAAATTAAAATTCTTTAAAGTAAATCTATCTAAAATTAACTGAAGAATATGGTTTTGTTAATATTTTGTTTCCACAAGACATAATTTGCGAAAAACGCTTTATTTTCAATCGTTTATAACTTGAAAATTATTGGTGTCTCGACATTTTCGCTCAGGAAACATCGTCTCCAAATGACGTCAGGAATCTGCTATTAATCAGGGATTCACTGAATACCTGAAGACACCCTGTATATTATCATATTTAGCGATACTCACTCGTTTATCTGCTTCGCGATCTGGAGCCCGATCGAGATTTCGACTTGGTTCGATCTTTGGAAAGAGACTTGCGTTTCTTGTTACGATATTTATCTTTAACACCGGCGCTCTTGCTGCGGGATCGGCTGCGTCGCGACGAGCGCGAGCGATTGCTACGGGATCTCGAGCGGGAACGTGAGCGCGATCGTGATCGTGATCTTGATCGCGAACGGGACCACCTAAAGTAAAAGTCACAATGAATAAATGTTAGAGTATAATGACCGCGTCCTACTATTACGAAACACTAGCATAAAACGTGAGACGTGGTTTCACTACTGTCTTTAGAACTCGAGATTACTGACTTTTAATAGCACATACTATCTCCAAAATTAATGATTAATTTCAATCAATCGCGCATTTCAATCTCACCAATATAAAACCTAAATCCTGTTAAACCTTTAATATATATGTATAATATATACTATAATATAATATATACACTTAACGTGCATAAAAAAATAAATAAATATATACTAAATAAAATAATTTCTTAAAAACATTGAAAACGTCTTCACGTTACAAAGTTGAAATGCATATTAGTGTATGTATAACGAATAATATATAGACAAAATTGATTTACATAGTCTTTTAAAATGTATCGACATAAAAAATATTTCTGTTGGATAATTCTTCGCCTAACTTATTTCCATAAATATATGCAATTAACTTTAAGAATCGTGCAAGTTTATGCATAATAATTACAACGGATTTGAAAAATTCACTCTGCGTCACCGTAATACGTTAATCCATGTAGAATTATATACTTGATTGGTTCTACTTATGTACCATCCTGGTTCCCTGGGCTGTACTTATAGCAGATAATCGTGGATCGCGTGCGCGCGATGGCTACGCCTGGGAAGGGAGACAGCGGACGAGCGCTTTTATGCGGATGAAATCACGAGAGATGAACGGAGATGAAGAGTGGCTAGAGATGGGAACGCTGAAAGGTTCGTCTCTCAGCGATCATTAGGTATTACGAGGACGACGACGATGACGATAACGACGACGACGATGACGACTGACGACGATGACGAGGACGATGACGACCGACGATAACTGCTGATGATGATGATGATGACGACGACGACGACAACGACGACTAGGCAGAAATCACAGATAGCTGAACGAAGAACGCCGACGAAGTCATGCCGACGTGCATAAACTCTAGATCTGTGATGGTCAGTGGTCAGCGGATCGGTATCGTAGTAGGACTAGTAGTAGCCGCCACACGTGTCCGGCCCCCATGATTTTGAGCCGCGCTTTCTCGCTCGCAGAGATGTGCAGAGGGAAACCCAAAGTAGGTGGAGTGCTCTACGCTGTAACTACGACGCGCGGTGTGTGTGTGCGTTCACGAACACGTGAACCCAAGGCGAATCTCGCGCGACAATGTCGGGGCGACAACACACATTTCTTATGCATGTGCCGCATGCTCAGCCGCAACTCCTATAAATAATGGGGTAGTATTACGTTTGCCGCCTTCTACAACCACTTTATGTTTGTAGGAATCTACTTTTTTTCTCTCTTAATCATTGATCATCTGAATGACTATCGATATTGGTTAAATAACGTCAACCTATGCAATCTTTTTACATAATTGTAATGACACAATAATTGTAATACTATGTCATTTAATCAAATAAAAAAAAGATGTTTTATATGTAATAATATAGATCATCTTATTGGAGATATATTAAATATAGCAGTATTTTTTGTATTTAATTAACTCCTAATTATTGAATATCTAATAATTAAAGTATGTTAAATACTTAAAATCTAAATACAATTGATGATCAATATAAAATAATATTTTTTAAGCAACTGTAAGCTTGGACTTAGATTTATATAACAAGATATAAATCTATATCTTTCTGTAACTATTCTATGATCCTTTCTCATCCTGCAAGTTATGTCCCCATAGTGCATGTACAAAGGCAAAAATTTGCATACAAAATGTAAACAATTCAATGTACAATCTTTTAAACATGACACAAATTTAATATATACAAATTTTATAAAAATTGTATTTATATATACAATAAATATAAATATGAAATAATAACTAATTCTATTTAATATGAAATCTTTAGGAAACTTACCTTCTTCTGCGAGAACTCCTATGGCGATGACAATCTCTAGCGTAGTGGCCCCTTTCACCACATTCGTAACATTTATCTTCTGGATGAAAGGGTCTTCCGGTGCCTCTCCTAAAGGAGCCTCTATCTCTCAATTTTTTTCCATTCGACAGTTCCACACGAACGCGTCTTCCGCATAAAGTACGACCGTCCAGACCTCTCACTGCATCCTCCGCATCTCTAGGATCCTCAAATTCGACAAAGGCAAATCCAGGAGGATTTCTGGCAACCCAGACATTTTGTAAGGATCCATAATAGGAAAACGCATCCTCCAATTCTTGCTTACTAGCACTACTTCCCAAATCTCCTACGTAGACTTTGCCATCAGAGGGATAACGTGACATCTGGACATACATATATGTGTAAGATTAAAAATTATAAACAGAATACTGATAAACAAGATGAATGAAATCCATATCTCTAACTATTTTTCTTATCTCTTCATTATATCACATATACTGCATATATTTCAAAGAAGTGGGGAAAAAAAGAGGAAAAAAAGAGAAATTTAAACATATTTCATTTCATTACGCTTTTTTTTGAGATATAAGAAATATATAGAGCAATAAAACAATAACATTTCGTTAAGTGAGAAACTTTAAAACTGCCGACAATATAATTTTATGTTTGTATACCTTGCTCATTTTGCTGGCTTCTCGTAAATTACTCTAGTAAATATGAAGACCTATATGGCAGAAACTATGCTTTATTTTGGAAAATATCGTGAGAGTTCCGTAATTAGCGAGATGGCTTCTCGTACACACCATATCGATTCGAGAAACAAATTACGAATTGATTAGAGAGAAACCGCTTTTCATAGAACCAATTTTTCAATAGCGTTTTCACCACACGATATTTACGAGAACGTCCACCAATGACAGCGACTCTTCATTGTGCTCTTCGATTTGACTGACCAATCCGCGAAAAGAACTCGGTTTCTCTATATCGTGATTTTTTTCAGGAATAGTATACCAACGACATCTTAATTAATGATAAAGTACTAACAAAATAAATTTGTTATCATCAAACGAAATTGAAGAGCGCCGATATTATCGATAAAATCATAAGATGCAATATAGCGCGAAATAATAGAGAATTTTGATACAAAATGTTTTTTTAATCAAAACAAGTTACAGCAATTGTTTTTATTATTACAAAAATATCGATTAAGAATAATAATTAGATTATTGATAATTGAATATTATATATATACATATATATATATGTATATTTGATGTCATCACGGTTGTCATAGTAACGACGCGGTGAAATATTTTGACAGTTCATACTTTGACAGTTGTTGAATATAGTGTAATAACGTAATATGTCAAATATATATATTATAGTGTGCTATATTATATTAATATAAATAATCTGTTAAATTAATTTATAGTAATATTAATTTAATAATCATATATTAATAATATATTGATAATATTAATTTAATCATGAGCTCGATTTTCGGAAGTAGCGATAAAACTGAAAACATTGTTATTTTTGACGTCTCGAAAAATGAAAGAAAATTGAATGACGATTTCAAAGTACTTCAACGCAAATTAAAGACAAAATCGAAATTTATAGAGTAAGTAAAAATTTGTTAAAACGACTTCTCATACAGTTGTTTGTATATTGTATAAATTATACCATAAAATTCTAAGTTTTCTTATATTAAAATTGAAAACGAATTTATACTTTAAAAATGATTATATTTCAGAAACAGCGAAGTGATATCGCAAGAATTATTGACAAATGCCAAAATTTTAGTATTGCCAGGACCATTAGATAAATTTACAGAGCTTGAAATGAATTCCATTAGAACCTTTTTAAATTCTGGTGGCAATGTTCTTGTTACACTTGGAGAAGGTGGTGAGAACAAATCCAACACAAATATTAACTTTTTACTAGAAGAATTTGGCATTATGGTAAATAATGGTATGTAAAATATTTAAAAAGAAAAAGAGAAAGAAAAATATTCCATTGAAACTTTTTATACATATATACTCACAAGTTTTAATTTTTCTATTTCCAGATAGTGTAGCTAGGATGAGTTATAGTCAAACAATGCATCCTAAGGAAACTTTAATATGTCAAGGTCTATCAAACAAATCTATATTTCTAAAGAATCATGACGAATGCATGTGAGATAATCTTTTAATATTCTACTATATTTTTTTATCAGTTTTCTTAATGTATAATTGTTTCAGTGGCATGAAATTTTTATATCCTTATGGTGCAACTTTAAATGTAGTACAACCATCTGTCGTTGCTCTGTCCAGTGGATCAATTGCTATTCCAATGAATAGACCTATTTGTGCCTATCACTGCATCAAAACTGGTGGTGGCAAGTTAGTTGTGTTAGGTTCATCCAAAATGCTGGCAGATACTTACATAGAAAAGGAGAATAATGATGCCTTGCGTGAAATGATTTTTGATTTTTTTGAGTTGGATGTCACAGGGATAGTGGATCTTCAAATGGATGATGTAGAAGTATGTTTATATTAGTTGTATAAATTAATATAATTCGAAGATTACGATTTTCTATATTCGGATTTATAAAATCAATTTGCAATTAAAATTTTTTATATATTTACAGTTTTGGGAATACAACTTTGTGCCAGATTTAACACAACAGGCAGATAATCCGAAAGTTTGCACACAAGACTTGGATAATATCGATATTCCTCGCGAGTACACCAAGTTATTTAAGCAGCATTTTTATTCTATAAATTTGAACATGGTACCAGCTTGTATAAAAGCATACGAGGCCTTAGGAGTGAAACATGAACCGCTTACTTTGATTCCACCTCATTTTGAAGCACCTTTACCTCCCACACAGGCTTCAGTGAGCATTACATTTTGTGTGACCAATTATCTCTATTTCTAATTTATTAGCACACATAATTATTATGTGAATAACTTCGAAATCATCCTTTATAGGTATTTCCTCCGAGTTTTCAAGAATTACCGCCGCCTGCTTTGGAACTATTTGACCTAAATGAAGCGTTTAGTTCTGATTTCTTGAAACTGTCCCAGCTCACTAATAAATATATGGCGACAAAGAATTTATCAAACAATAAAGAACTAGAGCATTATATTAGAGAATTTGGAAGTATTATAATAAGGATAAACAATTCTGAGACATACACCGCCAAAGAAGTATTAAATTTCATTTTTCAGAAAATTTGCAGTTACAAAGCAACACATGATTGAAATCTTTGTACAGAGGAATAATGTATTAAAATTTATCGCTGATTTTCTAAGACAATCCATTAAAAACAAATGTTTAACGAAAAATTATTGTGATTTATTTAAATTTCCCGCTTAATCATTTTTTTATCTAGCGACATCTGTCGACAAAATTTGGATCAAATTTATTTGATGTGACAATCATCAGCTGATGACAATTTGTGACAGGTGCTGTTATAATCCTTTTTTACAATAAAATTCTAGCAACAATTTTTATAAACTTTATAGTTACGTCGAAGTTATACTATGTAATCAACGTTAATACCAAAGTAATCCCTTTATAAGAGTAAAGATTAATATTTGCAGTGCAAATATTTTTTCGCTTAAAGGGAGAATCATGGAGTCACACGAAATTAATGATGTAGCTAATAATGTACCATTAAATGCACAAACTGTGTTAAGGTCATGTGTTCCAACAACTAATGAAGGTACATATAGATCCACTGGTAGACTGCTAGTCCGCACCAAATTTAGACATTGGACACTGTACCTTTATTTTGAAGTATTTCTGCATCTAGCACAATTTTTCTGTTGCTATATTTTAATCTGTATTAATAGACTAAATTGTGTATCAGATTACACAGAAGCTCGGCACACTGAATCAATTAATAATCGCACAAAAATGGCTCAAACTATATGTCATAATTACAGTACAAAAGATTATGAATGATAATAATAATAGACAATTTGCATTTAGCTGAAAGATTACGAAATCTCCAAGAAGACGAACACTCGAAATTAACAATTGGAGCGTTTTTCGAATTTATGAGAACTGCGTACCAAGTTAATGACAGTTGCGAAGGTCTGCCTACGATACTAAGTGCTAATAGCGAAATTGATTGGCAAGCATTAGCAAAGATTAATTTAGATCTAAAAACGCATGGAGATAATAAAGTCACTAATGACAACTGTAATTTCAATATTCAAGAACAGCAATACAAACACAATGATTCTGCACAAGAGTTATCGCCACAAACAACAAGTAGTAAAGAAGCAAGTCTATGTATATCGAATAGTACAATAAATTCGCACAATTCTACAATCTCTTGTAATACCAATATTTATGAGGCATGCAATAAAGATGACTCTACACAGGAATCTAGCAGCGCAGAAAGTTCTTCTAACAAACATTTAGAAACAGGGGATAATGCCAAAGAAGTGAATCAGTTATCAGAAAGTTGCCAAACCTCGAATGAAAAGAAGAGAATTTTACAGCTTAAGGAGCATGTGGAAGAGATTGAATATGGTCTAGCAAAAGTTATGAAGGAAAATCTAAGAGATATCTTGCACGAAGGATTATTGGACTCTGTTTTGCCATACATGCTGCCGAAATCTGCTCTATCACAGCCTGTTATTAAAAAGTCTATGGTCGTTACAGATGTTAAAAAGAATTCTTCATTGGGTAATGTGGTTGAGAATAAAGCTGCAGTTTCAATTTATAAAGAACGGGACAAAGAGAAAAATAAGATAAACAAGAAATCATTAGAGTAAGTGTTTTAATTAAGTAATTATATATATATGTATGTATGTATGTATATGTGTAAAAAATTTGAATATATATTATCTCTATATTTATCAATACATTGTATATCTTTTAGGAACGAGGTAGAAATTCACGTATGCGACGAAGATAAGAACATAAAAAAGAACTTTAGATGTCCCCAAAAACTTCTTATTCAGAAAATGTGTTATTTTGCTGATGTAACAGCAGGGCAGAAACTTGACGAGATAGATATATCGGTACATTGTGATGTCGTTATTTTTGATTGGCTGATGAGATGGGTAAAGAAAGATATCATAAAAAAGTCCGAGTGGCCAGTTCTAGAGGCGAGTAATGTCATTCCGATTATGGTATCCGCTTGCTTTCTGCAAATGGAGCCGCTTTTGGAGAATTGTCTTCAATACTGCCACAACAACATGTCAGATATCTTGAAGACGTCGACGATCTTATCGTGTCTGGACGATAATCTTCTCACAAGGCATATACTTCATTATTTTCATCAGTAGAATTTTAATTGTATTTTTTATTATATATTCTGATTATGTGGCAAACAATAATATGTAGCTGTTAAAATGTTTTCTTTTTCGCTATTTTATTGAGATTATTTTATTGACAGACTGGCTGAATTATTTACAAATGAGGATGTCGAAATGTTAAAAGACAAAAAGGATAAAGTTCAGAGTCGTTTGTTCTGCAAGTTAATTATGTCACTGATGGAAACTACTCCGGATAATAAGAAGGGGCATTACAGTTCGTTGGCTATGCTGTTCAAATGTGGAAAATGCAACAAAAATGTTATACAATCAATTTCGGATTTCGTTCCTTGCATCCCAAGTGCAATAAAAATCGACAACAAGGGAGCCGTTCATAGCAAACATGTCAGGTACACGCAATACTTTACAACATGTGATTTACACGTAAGAGATGGAAAATATCTCATTATTTTACAGAGATCTGACTTGGACATTGAACGATTACATCGTTACTTTACGATCGGAGTTACGTTCCTGGCGTAAAGTTTATTGGAGATTGTGGGGAGATTGCCATTTCTTGTTTTGCCAACAGTGCAATGTGTATTTTCCGATACATCAGATCGATTGGTGCTGTTATCATCCGGAATCCGCGCAATTCTTTGTGAACGAGCAACAGAGGCCTACACCTTTTCCTCTGGGAAGATATCCATGCTGCAGTCAACGTGCCTATAGATTCGAAGCTTTGTCCAGTCAAAGCGGATGCAGGTACAAAGTTGGTATCAGTATATTATGTATTTTTTGTAATTACATAGAAATTAAAAAGAATCGATTTTCATTACATTAAATATTATTTAATTATATATTAAATTATTATTAAATATATATATATATATATATATGTATATATATATATATAATGCTAGTGTTAGCATATATATTTTTTGTAATTACATAGAAATGAAAAAGAATTAATTTCTATTACATATTAAATATTATTATTCAATTATATATTGAATTATTATTAAATATATTGTATATAATGTATATATAAAAATGTAGATTATACATGAAGTTCTCTTTTTATATGTTTTTGTATATTTGTTTTAGGAACATGTACCAGATATAAAGAACGAGAAAGGTTTAAATGTTTTAAATATTCTGACAGCAAATAGAGAAGTAATAACTATCGAACCGCCCCAACTTTTTTTCCCGGAAAAGATTACACGATTGGTGACACGCGATCCGTCTCTTCGACCAGGTAAATTAGTGTGCAAGGATATAATGTGGTGGAATGGCATAGAACTCGCGCCATCAAGGCCAAAACTTGGCCTACTCGGTAAGTCGAAAAAAAATTTTCCTTTTTCTTTTATAAATTATTACTTATAATGCATACAAAAACATTTTTTCTTTTCACAAAAAACAGGAAAAATTTGGGGTGGTTCGGGACTCCGTCGATTACTCCAAGCGCAAGATTCACAAAAATCTTTGCAGAAACTTCGTCGACAGATTTCCGCAACTACCGACCCCTTGTCTCCCACTTCTTCGATTACGGATGAGGACGACGAAGACGATGGCGGAACCGCATATGAAGACAGTAGTATAGACGACGAATCGTATTACAGCGAAGAATCCAATACGTGCGCATTAAAACCAATGAATAATACGAAGCACAATCAGAAGTAAGCAATCGATTTAATTGATAATATTTTATATAATGTAAAATATAAAGCATTTTATGTAATATAAAAAATCATGTAATGTATTTTATGTAATATAAAAAAATCACTTTGTGATCTTATCATATTTTTTAGGAACAACAGTAGATGTTGGAGCGATAATTTAAACGTAAGACACAATCAGGATAATCAGAGAGATTTTGAAGAAAGAGCCGCGGTGCAAATGATAGCACTTCTAACAAAAAGAACAGTTACGGAAAACTTGCTTTCAAAATCTTACAACAAGCAACAACACAATTACAAGACTAAGCAACCTATCGGTATGTTACTCATGTGCAATATATATGTAATAATATATTTAATTAAGCAAAAGAGAAATCAGTATCACAAATAATATATAATCTGAAACAGGTGGGACGTATATGAAGCTAGAAGTTGAATTTCGCGAACAGCTCGCTCAGTCTTGTAAATATAAGAATTCTGTAATAGGGAAGACTCGTATGAAATCAAACAAGTCCTGATTTGCATAAAGTTAAATAAATTCATCTAAAGTATCGTGTTGAAAAAATTTTGTTGCGATTTAAGGTAAAGAGAAAAAAAGACACTGCCATGCATAATACTCTTACATTGTGTAATAAATACATTTTATTTAATTAAACTACATTTATTAAATTAATTTATTACAAATTTATTACACATTAATCTTTATAAAAAAATAAAAATGCATTACATTATTATAAAGACATGCATTATTATAAAGATTGAAAGTAAACTTTTATTACTGAAAAATGTAATCAATACTGTATTTATGGAATGACAAAGATTCGCTTGTTAAACAATGTAATTTGTAATTATTGTAAAATTAATATGTAATTATTGTCTGCGTTTCTATTTCTTTCAAAAAATTATGTGGATTTTATTTATCAATCATCTCTTCTATCAAGTCGCTTCTATCTAACAGTGTGTTCAACTCTGATTCTGTAAACACTACAAAAAAAATATCAACCTATTAATTTCGATACAATTCTTTACATGCATATTCTGATCTGATATTATGTGACAAAAACACTCACCTTCATTTTCAGAAGTAACAACTTTATATTCCTTAGATTCCATCAGCTGCTTCATTTGTAATAAACCCTCTTTATTTAAAATATTCATTGCGCTCAATTCTTTTGACATAACTATTTTTTCTAAAATACGTTTAGAGTCGGCACGCTTGATAATCGCTTCATCAACCGTTCCCTTAGTGCACAGTCTATAAACAACCACAGGTTTGGTTTGTCCTATTCTATGACATCGTGCCATAGCTTGTATATCCGCTTGTGGATTCTGTATTTAAAATTCGCGAGTGTGAATAAAATGTAAATATTGACAGGCATGAAAAAAAAACTATACCAGAATTATTAACTCACCCAATCACTGTCATATATAATAACAGTATCTGCGCCTGCCAAGTTTAATCCAACTCCACCAGCTCTAGTAGATATAAGAAACAGGAACATATCCGGATCGTTGTTAAAAGTTTGAATATTTTCTTTCCTTGTTTCAATTTTAGTTTTACCATCTAATCTCACATATTTATAATTTCGTAATAAGAGATAATCTTCAATCATATCCAAGATCATAGTCATTGTCGAAAATAGCAGAATTTTATGACCTCGCGCTTTAAGTTTTTCCAGCATAGCATCTAGCACTAAAAGTTTGCCAGAGGATCTGATCAAATCGTCATCGATCTTTGGCAAACCGACCGAATTCAATGGGCAATGAACCAAATACGGATGATTTACAATCTTCTTATACATTGGAACTGAAATATAACATAAATAATTAAATAAATGTTTAAAAAATATGAATTAAATGTTTAATGATAACTTACTTCTATTTTGATAATTAATACGGATAAAAAAGTCCCTATTACGCTCTGTAACATCACTATACTGTTTCCACATCAACAAATTTTGTTGGTCTTCAGGTTTTAATGCATGCCACTTATTTGTATCATTGCTACTTTCGATTTCATCAAACGAAGTACAAAGTAACATGTCATTTCCGAAATTATCTTCAATAGATGCGTATCCACTTCTCATAAAAGCTTTCCTTTTCGGTCTTTTACCATCTTCAGTCGATATAATTAAATTTGATGTCTCAATTTTGCTCAATGTTTCTAAATCACGATTTAATACTGCTTTGTAAAGGTCGTGTTGCAGTTGCGTGAGTGGTGCATAGACTACCAACTCCTTCTTAGGAGGAACCTTCAGATTAACTTCATCTTTTATTCGTCTTAACATAAACGGCTTCAAAATTTCACGCAATGATGATAATACATGTTTCTCCTCTTCTTGCTTCAAAAATTTTTCGGTGCCTTCCTGCTCAACCTCTTTAACGTCGAACCATGATTCAAATACAGCTAAATCATCAAAGATTTCTGGTAACAAGAAATTTAAAAGGGACCATAGTTCAGCTAAATTATTCTGAAGTGGAGTTCCAGTCAATATTAGCCTATTCATGGATTGCATCTTTTTCAAGACACTAAAAAAATTAATCAATTTTTAGAACAAAGATGACAATATTTTGTAATTAAGAGTTCTTTAAAAAATATATATATTTTCATCATATAAAATATTTTTTATTTACTCTAAATTTATATTAATTTCAAAAATAATTTTTTAGCATTGTGTTTTTAATTAATTAAAACAATTAACATACTTGACTAGCATACAGTTATAATTTTTTATTCTATGTCCCTCATCTATTATTATATATTTCCATTTCTGAGACTGAAGAAATCTAACTTCCTGCAGTGGCACTTCATAAGTAGTTATTACAACAGGCTGTGTTTTATAACCATCTGTAACATGGTGTTTATTTCTTATTTCTCTATATATAGACTCTCTTTCATCTTTTGGACCATGAAACAACACAACTGGTATATCAGGAGCGAATCTCTCAAATTCCATCATCCAATTTGGTATAGTGGAAAGAGGTGCAATTATTAAGTAAGGTCCTGCTTGTTTCTTCTCTATAAGATGGCTTATCAAGGCTATCACTTGTATTGTTTTTCCGGGACCCATTTCATCAGCTAGAATCCCATTCAAGGCATTCTCATAAAGCACCTTTAACCATTCAAAACCCTCTTGCTGATAATCATATAATTCTCCCTGAAAGTATTTTGGTTTAACAAAAGTGTTTTGCACAATAGGTGAATTTATTTCAGTAGGTGATTTCATTTCAGTGTCTGAATCTGCAGACAATTCTGCTTCTATCTCCTCTTCGCTTAGACTTTTTAGATCCTTTTTAGTCTGCATTTTCTTGACCTATAATTTAAATCCTCTTGTACTTAAATGATGTTACAAACTATGATAAAAATTCAAATATATTTTTTCTCATTACTTACTTCTGGAAGTATATAATCTTGTACATTATATTTTTTTGAATCCGTCTGTTTTCTTATGCTCCTTCTCTTCTTTGGTGGTGGTGGTATATTTTCATCATTAACAACAGATTTGCCTTTCTTCTTGACATTCCTTTGTTTTTCAATTTTATTTACCAAAAATGATGAATAAAATTTACTTTTATTCAACAAGTGCATCAATCGCTTGTATCTTTGTTCATGTTGCTCACGATTATATTCTTCTTCCGCAAGTCGTTTACTTTCAAGCTCACTCTCGTTCAGTCTTTTTCTTTTTATTTTCTTTTTTTCTTCCAAAGGTGTATTATTGAATTTGACATTACTGGTGAGTGGTATATCTTACATAAGAGAAAATGTTGAATTATTAAGATAAAACATACATATACATTTCTTGCCAACAAAATCATTGCATATAATCGAATTTATTTTTTAGGAGCTAACAAAATATGTAAATTAATTAATATGTGATAAAAATGAGAGCGAGCAAGATGGAAGAAAATTTTATAAATTATTCTGATTATTTAAAAGTAGATAAAATTGTTCTTTCAAGAAATCGGAATAACATGGGAGTTTTTCTTTAACCAGAGTAAAACGTGATTTTATTATCGGACGAAAAACTACATCAAACACACAAAGAGAAAAATGCTGAAAATAAAAATAATGTTCGTATTTTTTGTATCGACAAATGAAAAAAATTTACCTGTGGAAGAAACTGAACGGTCTCCGGATTCAATCATATTTGAATTATTATCAACAGGACAATCAACATCCATTTTTATAACGACACAAAAGAATTAATAAAAACTTAAGTTCTGTAAAATAAAGCAAGAACTCGGAATAACGGTTACAAAGAAATACGGTTAAAAGAACTAACACAAGACACAAAAGACGAAAAGACTGATACAAATATGGTTGCACAATAAATTGGCGCCAACAATAGGCAGGATGGCAACTGCCGAAATGTTAGTGACAAGTACATAGGGAAAAAATAAATGTCTAATTTTTATCGTTTTTATGTTGGCAATACTTTGTATAAAAAACTTGACTCCAAAAATAATTTTTATATAAATACGAAGGATTGCAGATAAAAATAAATACAATTTATTCATATTATAAAAATAAATAACTTCAGTAGTCTTTATAAACATTTATTCTGTCGATGCTGTATTAAAAGAAAACAAAATTGTGTAAACAAATATTTTTCAAAATACTTATGAATAAAAAAAGGATAAAGATTTATCTTATTATATTTTTAATAAGAGTAAAAGAAAATAATTATATAAAACAATAATGTATTAAAAGAAACAAAATTGCATAGACAAATAATTTTCAAAATATTTATGAATAAAAAAAGAAGGATAAATTAAGAGTTTAACATTAATATAAAACAATAATGTATTAAAAGAAACAAAATTGCATAGACAAATAATTTTCAAAATATTTATGAATAAAAAAAGGATAAAGATTTATCTTATTCTATCTTTAATAAGAGTAGAAGAAAATAATTATACAAAACAACAATAAGATTTGTACATGTGTGTATGCATAAATTAATGAGTCTATAAATAATAGATATCTTAACGCGTACACAATATACGCGTAAATTCATAAAACATAATCGACGCGTTAATTAACAGTGATCGCGGATCCTAATTGCCGCATCAATTTGTAACATTCCTGAAGACGTTTCCTGTCCCCTATTCGTTCAAGCGTCTTCGCAGCTTCCGCGAGCATCCCAGCACGTTCTCCCGGCGAAGCTAACAGTAGCGTTGGCAGATGTCTGCACGCCAAGCATAACGCGGCCGCATGTTCCCGCTCGCCGTTGTTCTGTTCCTGCGATCGATCCTTGCCGCATATGATCGAGGAACGCGAGTTTCTGTGGTGCAGACTTCGGTCTAACAAAATCTGCGTCTTCACTGGCGTCGCGCCAGCCATAATGCGCGCTGTGGCTTCATACAGAAACACTCGTGCCAATACAGACTGAAAAACAAATAATTATTATTAAAATTACATTAAAATTAATTTAGTTACATTAAAAGTTGTATGACACAACAAACAACTAATTCACAATCAATTAAAAGTTAATTGTTTTAAATATTATTTATATTAAATTAAAATGTTATAACTTTAAAATTTGTTTATTCAATATTTGATTTGTTAACTTTTTAAAAATTTATGTAAAGTAACAAATAAGGAAATAAAATTTTATTTTTTATATAGAAATATTTGTTTCTTTTTAATTAGAATTATGAAAAAAATAAAAACTAATAGTATCTTTGATTTATTTCAAAATTCTTGTAAGAATGACATCATAGAATGATTATCTTTTATTGATATTTAATCATTATTAAAAATTTAACTGTCCATTGTGTTTAAGATTTTATAGAAAAAAATAATGGTATTTATAGGTGAAAAAATGTTTAACTAGAAAAAAAGTTAATAAATTATGTTTGAAAATAACTAGTTTAAGTTAAAAATTAACTCATCTTAAACTAAGTTAAAAGTTATTAACTTTTTATTTAACTTTTAACTGATTAACTAGTTACAACCCAATCTTGATGTTAAATTCTTTTATTATATTGTGTGAATTTCACTGATTAAAATATATATATATATATATATATGATATATAAGATTATAGCTTACTGGAATATGTTGACACAATTGTCTCAGGCATGCCAAGTCACGTTGGAAGCCCGCAAGAGACATACTCACGACAGGTTTTTCCAACTCTACATCCTGACTCAAGTCTTGCCATAGTGTTGTGCGTATTTCGAGAAGCCAGTCGCAGACCCATAATTGAGTAAGCTGAAAAAGAGTAAACATAATAGACTAATATGTGGCAAAGATAAGAACACATTCGTACACATGCAACACAAGTAGACATAAAACTATTATATGGTGCTGCAACCTGCCACAAGAGTTGCACTGCAGGAGAATTGCATAGTTATATTTCATGCAATGCAACTACAATGCACACTTGTAACAGGTAAACGATAGCACAGGTTACACTTGAAAGAGTAGTACCTTCAAACAAAGTATAACTATTTTAAATATCTCTAATGTCCAATAATGGGGGATTCTCGAAATTTTCGCAATAGCTTCTGCACAAAAATATATATATATTGATCTCTTTTAAATAAAAAAAGTATAATCTTTTATTTATAAATTTTTCAATCCTTTTACAAGTACAAAATTTCATGGCCAATAATTCTGCAATATTCTGCATTTAATTTTGCTATTTAAACTTGAATATAGGCTAATATTACACATTTATGTCTGACAATTATTTGTAATTAATCTATTACAATTAATTTCATAACGTACCAAAATTTGTTGTGATGATTGCTCTTTGCAATGATAGTACACCATGGATTGTTCAAGTAGTAATCCTGCCTGATCAATGAAACGTGTGGAAACCAACTTTGTAGAATGTTTTGCTGCCTGCAGAACATTTAGTACAGCATGTGGTAATGGACTGCTACTACTATTGTCACTGATTTGGAAATTCCTTTCATAAGGAAATTTACTCTCCACAATGTTCCACGCCTTCGAATCTTCCTCTCCTAATCTCCAACTTGCAGCAGCGCAAATCACCGCTCCCCACCATAATCCAATTTCATCTTCGCACGCTGCAAAATAAGAAAGAGATGAGATTGATAATATACTGAAATATATACATATAATTTGTAATATATCTCCTATCAAATTTTTAATTTGAAAGATTAACTTTACACATAAATAGAAAAATATATTATTTATATATAAAAATTTCATCACATTTCATATAGATTGTATATAAATATATAAAATATAAAGATTATTGTAATTTTAAATAGTAAATTCTCGTACTTGCTACACTGATTTTGTCAATAGATGGGAAACAGGCGTCCACTTCTGCAGAAGCCATAATGATTCGTCCCAATTCAAGTACAGTAGATGCATGACACTCTCCAGCTGTACCAGTCAACAAACGCAAGCACTGCTCGATCAGATGATCTCTATATGCGCGGGCCGCGTACGATAAGGGATCCGCTCGGCTGCTTTGCGACGTAAACTCGCTGTCGGACTGTTTCTTGTATCGCCACTTCTGAGACGCCAAAAATCTCGCGCCTTCGTCAGTCATGATCCACTTTAATTTCGGAGGAACGGCGCACGAGGACAGCAAGGCGCGTGCTTTACCGAGATAATATTTGTGTATGTACGGGAAGAAGGATTCCTTCAAACATAACGCGGCGTTCACGTATATTTCCGCCAGGAGCGGCTTCGGCATATTCTCTCCAGCGATCTCAGCGTAATTGATGGCACATAAAGCAAGATACACTGTCGAATCTTTCGTACCCTCGGACAAACGAAGGCAGAGCATGTGTTGGTAAACGACTGCTATCTCCACAGACATCTCTGATTGCTGCCGTTCTGATTTCTCTGAAAACCACTTGCCGATTAGCGTGACCCATTTTCCCAGCCATAACTTGTGAAGAATTTGCCTCACTATTTGCCACGTGGTCGCGAGAAAAATCTCTGTGCGCGACAACGGGAAAGATCGGCCGAAGTATTGCAGCCATTGATGTAAGTCTCGATACGCCTGATTATACTCGTGTTTGGATATATTGAATTCGGCCTGACGTCGCCAACGACGTAGCTCGAGGAAGATCTTGCTGTCGGTAGGAAAAACGGGATCCCCGTAAAGCAACAATCTACAGAGACCACCCGCCAAAAGTATCAAATTGGTGAACCAAAGAATAACGTTGCTCCACAATTGTTTGTCCGATTCCGGCTGATCTGGTTATCAAAAAAGGAGAATATCAGTGATACTGAATTCATTTTAATTCAAATTAATAGGTCTATTTTGTAAAAGTACTCTATAACGCTGCATTAAAAGTTATGTAGCATTATAAAGCAAAAAAAAAAAGCTAAAGCTTATAGAGCGAAAATTTTCTTATAGAATATACGACTAAAAAAAAATCTTTACTTGTGTACCTTGATAATTAAGTATCGTCCGTCCATCCAATTTCGTGTTTAAGTAATCGTAGTTGAATTTTCCAACATTGTTTATGAGAATACCAAGAGGATTGAATGCCAAGAAGAGTAGCATAAATCCGCACAATGTCAATCGAGTGTGATCCCTCATGCCTCCAGAAGTGGACACGGAATGAAGATTCTGCAGGACATCCGAATCGTCCTTTATCGACGACGGAGAAGGCGGCGACATCGGCGCGGGTGCAGGCGACAGGGACGGCTCGCTCGAATCCGAACGCGGAGGTGTAAGTTCCCCGCACACCAGGAGGTCCCGAAGATTTTGTCGTTGAGCTGTCATTTTCAATGACATATTCTCGGCTTTTAATTTCGCGTTCGCATTTTGCAAATACCTATAATTGTAGAGCAAGAGCTAATTAAAAAATTTGCTCCTCATTAACGTGTGTGCTCGAGATAAGATTAATTATCCTTGCCTGATATAGTCGATAGTTTTCCGTAAAATCGCCGACTTATTTAACTTGGCGTCGACGCCGACTATCATGTTCTTTAATTCAATTATCTTATCGTTGATCGACGTTCTGTAACGTCGCTCGATAGCATTGTGAGCGCTGCGTTTCACTTCTCTCACTCTAGGTACACCCACGTGTGCGCCTGTGTTTAGACGATTGATCTGCACTTTATCGGTGTCAAGTACTACAGGAATCCCTTAAATCGAAAACATATATGTTGATGTTCTATTGAAATTATATAACTACATAAATTTTTTGTATAATTATATATACTTATACAATGTATAGTTATATGTAATTATATATATACAGACAAGATTATAAATATTTTGCAAATAAGCTTATCTACTTGTATATTTACCAGTAGTTAACACTGTTCCGTTTGCAGTATTTACAAGAGTATGTATCTGATGTTGAACAGGAGTTGATGTAATAGTCTGTTGTCCACCTTTAGCATATACAAGAGACTCTGATTTGATCAATTTAGCAGGTAGAAGTAGCTGCCGTTGCTGAGTAACCGGAGCCAAGGTTACAACATTTGGCGACTGAACATTAAAATTCACATTTTGTGGTATTGTGTATTGTGAGCTAAATACTGTAGGCGCTGTTGATGCCACTGATATTCTCTGTGGCCTATTTTGTGGTATGGATGTAACATCTTGCTGCATATAAGCAACAGGTTGATTATTATCTGTCACTGATTGCTGTGTTACTGTAACATTTGTATTTGGTGATTCAAGAAGAGCTGGATCTTTGAAGTCTTTAAAATCCTTAAATTCATCATTGTTAATATTTAAGAAATCAAACGTATCCCCATCCACTGGCATAGGCTCCTCCAGCTCAGAAAGTAAAGCTTCGTCGCTGAAAAGCTCATTTTTCAATAATTCACTCTCGCAATTTGTTAGAAGATCTGCAATATATAATTGGCACAATTAGGCAATATAACAAAATATTAATAAATATTTAATACTAAACTCGATTTTTTAAATCTATTAATCTATTGTATATTAATTTCTTTAACTTTAACTGCTAAAATTATATATTAAATATTCAATATCAATCATGATAATATAAGAGATAAAAAAATATTTCTAAAGCACGTCTTGAGAAGAAATTGTTGTATTATATATGTGTATATATAATTTTTAATTAAAGACAAATGATTTTGATGTTATTCTTGCATAGGTTCATGCAGTATCACGCAGAGAGATAAAATACAAAGAATGATGTGTCAACAACTGAAAAAGCTAATACCTGCTGATAAAATAACAGTGCACGAAACTTATCGCGCGGGCGTTGGATATCTCCGAGATATTCGAACGAAAAACGCTTAACGAGAAATTACATTGTCGATGAGAGTGACCTACCATCGATGCCAGTGACTTCATTCAAATTGAAGCTGTCATTCGATTGAAAATTTGTGAAATCATTATCTTGGGCTGGCGCCCATCCGCCCGGGTCTGTCATCGTTCTGTCAAAATTTGTCAAATATTTCGCCTCATCGAAATAAATCCAACGACAGGACGACAAGTAACTCGTGCGAACCAAACACGGATATGTCAAGCGCAATAACTAAAAAATTACAAACGATCGTATGATCATCGCGCGGCCAATCAGGAGATCGCTACAGATCGGGTGATGTTGCGTCATCGCGCGCGATGCTAAACTCGCACAATTTGCGCCTCGGATGCGCCGTTCTTTCGCGAAATTGAAAATGCGCGAAGAACCGTCCAATTTGCCGACTTATAGAATTTTTCTATTTTTATTGCTTATCGGTTTCATCCGTTTCATCCGATAAGCAGCGTGA
Organism: Nylanderia fulva; assembly: GCF_048542155.1. Classification (NCBI taxonomy): domain Eukaryota; kingdom Metazoa; phylum Arthropoda; class Insecta; order Hymenoptera; family Formicidae; genus Nylanderia; species Nylanderia fulva. Next base: position 628,745 of record NW_028190807.1, on the reverse strand, counting down.
AAAAAGTGACAAGACAGTATAAATAGAAAAGTAAAAGATAAATAAAGTAAAGAAATGTCAAAAATGACAAGTCGGGTTTCTCGCGCATGCGCAGTGACGTCACGTGGTTCGATGACTCGCGTTGCGAAATATCGAGATAGAATCGATATATATCGAGACGTATATCGCGTATATCGTCGCGGATCTCTCTGAAACCTCTTCTTTCGTGGCGACGACGGGACGTGAATTTTCTACGTACGTTTTTGTCAATATTCTCGAGATTCTTCAAGAATTTGGATCGAATTGCAATATCCTTTCTCGCTGTATGTAAAGTATAAGTATACGATTTTGTTCCCGGTTTCCTCGACTTGGCCAGGAAACGCGAGATGTCAAATTTCACCCTCGTTGATTTTACACGCGAGCCACGTGCATTTTTCGCGTCATACGTTAAACATCGCGTGCGAAAATCCTTCAAATTACAACGAAAAGTATTATTTAAGAATCTAATATCACGCTCGAAACTTGAAATGTAACTTATACTGTTACATTCGCTCGATTTGTACAAAAATTTTCAGAATTTTTTAGGTTAAGTTCTTGATACTTGTAATCTGCTATATATAAAAATCTAGACAGATTATTCGTTTAAATAGGAATCTTTTGGAGAAAAATCATTGTCTATTACAATTTTAATTAAATAAGCATAAATATATTAATTTTTATTTGAAAAATTAACACTAATTAAATCAGGCTTAACGGAAGATCCATATTTTTAGAATGAGGAATCTCCAAATTTTTCTTATATTATTTACAATTTATTTTCTGTATGTGATAAATTTTTATTTAAAAAATTAACACTACTTAATTAAATCTCAGGCTTGACGGAAGATCCATATGTTTAGAATAAAAAATCTCTAAATTTGCCTTATATTATTTATAACTCATTTTCTGTATAGGATATTATCTCTCTTTAAAGAGAGAAGATGTAATATTTGAAATCTTTAACAGCGACATATAATTGTTACAGATTGACATCTCAACATGACCAACTCAAAGGGTTACAGGCGTGGTACGAGGGACTTGTTCTCCCGCAAGTTCCGTAAACATGGAACCATTCCCCTGTCTACGTATATGAAAACGTATAAGGTCGGCGATATTGTCGACATTAAGGGAAACGGTGCTGTGCAAAAGGGTATGCCGTATAAAGTCTATCACGGCAAGACCGGTCGCGTCTTTAACGTGACGGCGCACGCCCTGGGAGTCATCGTGAACAAAAGGGTGCGCGGACGCATCATCGCCAAGAGGATCAACGTACGCATCGAACATCTGAGCCATTCGAAGTGCAGGGACGACTTCCTCAAGCGCGTCAAGGAAAACGAGAGGCTCAGGAAGGAGGCGAAGGAGAAGAATATTCGCGTCCAGTTGAAACGACAGCCAGCCGAACCGTCTAAAGCACATATTGTGTCCGGACGTGAAGCGCCCATCTTACTCGCGCCTGTTCCATATGAATTTATTGCTTAAACTATTGAATAAACTATAAAAATTTTCAAAATAAACATCAGAATTATTATTATATTACCATTACATAACATTACTTTAAAAAATTATTGAATAATTAATGCTTAGTCTTCTTTTAAGAAATTACATGTATCGCATATGAAATTATTCTTTACATATTTCAATTTCACTGACAAATCAAATGTATATTCTTCATAACAATATTTTTATTCTCAGTCATATTTTCTTTACATTTGTATAGAATCTGATAGTGCTTCCAACGTTTCTCTCTATATCAATGGACACTTAAGTTATTTTAATAATGTAAATTATTCATTCTCTTCCAAAGACAGACTAGCTTTCGGACATACATTATAAATAAATATATAAAGCAATACACAAACTTCTTCCAATTTTTCTGAAATAATCGGTGGTTTATACGAACCAAAAATTCTATAAAATTTAGACAAATTATGAAATTCTATGTCGCGCTTCTTCCTATTTATACACTATAGGAGCCAAAACATAATTAAACATATCATTCTTATAAATAATTTAACATACCATTAGAACATTCAGATTCACTGCGCACTTTGTTAAAATACGAAAATTAGCATAGCAGGAGTGTGCTTAACTTTACAATTGCTATTTATATTGTATATTAAACTTTAACTACAATCACGCGATTGATAGAACAGAATATAACCAGTTTCAGAGCTCTTTTGAATATCTGATGTAAGTCCATAAAAATCTTCTATAGTTGACGCATCAATTTTCTGGAAGCATAAGGACATTTAATTTTTTGTTCTAAATATATTTTAATGTCTATATTTATATGGATAAAGCATTTATAAAATTAATTAAATTAGAGAACTTACATCGACCATATCATCGTCAAAGAGCAACCAGAATCCATGGCTTTTAACTATAGAAATGTAATGCCCTCGGTTAGGCCCACTTCCACAATGTATCACAACTGCCACCAAATCATACAAACGATCTGGGTTTACAGCATCATCACTCTATAATTAAAACAAATACATATTGCTATTAAGCATGAAATAATTATATATCATTGTCTTGAAGAGAAATAACTGACAAGATTCTTTATATTTATAAATATTATCTAAATATATTAAACTTATACATATGTGTAATAATCATGTAATTTCTAAAATTGGATTTTAAAGTATTTAATAAAAAAAACTTACAGTATTGAAAAGTCTGAGTTCCAATGGAAAAACTACCCTGTGAGATACTTTTATGTGGCGATTATACTGTTCCACATATTTAAATCTCTTTAGATGCAATGCTAGGATCATAGGTAGTTTCTTAACTCTCATTCGTTTCTGTAATACAGACAAAACATTCATGTTCCAATGTATGATTTGCTCTAAAGGCGATGAGTCGAATATTGCATGCTATGTTAATATATATACCTGAGCTTCCTGATAACTACTGCAGTGATCACATTTGAATTTGTTGTCACTACACAGGGTCTCTGTATTGGAGAAACATCGGAGGCAGTGCGTGATCGAAGTGTTTTGATCTACATCAACTTGTAGATCAAAGAAGTCCTCGTCTTTGCTAGAAACAGTCTCACAGTTAAGGCAGCGTGTTTCCGAGGTTAGTATTCCTTGGAATATCTCGTGAACCCATGTAGGTTCTGGTGGCGAACCAGCAGCATCTCCTGCCCCACACTTCCCTCCGGCCGGCTTGTTTTGAGTTCTCTCCGCTAACGTACAAAATGATAATCGTAAGATGTATTATAAACGTCGCCGAAAAATAAAATGCTTACCCAGAATAATTTCATTTATATGATTTATGAGGAAGTTCAAAAACTCGTGCGCATCTTGTTGCATATAATTATCAAATTCCTCTGCAAAAGAGAGATAGAGTTATTTACAACATTTACTATGAAATATTTATGATGATTCTACTATACTAACCTTTCTCTTTTCTCAGTCTGGCGATAAACTTTTTTGGTGCTATAGAACCTACTTTTTTCTTTTGTGTTGCAATACTGTAAAACAAGTCTGCTAGGCATGTTAATAATGTCTCTTTAGTTCGCTTATTTCTGGCTTTGTATTCTAAAACTTTTTCTCTAAATGGCCGACAAAAATATAAAGCTTGCAACACTGAATTACTATAACAAGTGTTACCGAACTGCAAAAATATATTATTTTTATTATGTTGAATATAATGTAAATTAAATAGACTTACAATATGTTTTTAGTTTTTGATTTTTATATAATTTTAGCAGATGTTACACTTACATTGACTAAGCCAAAATAATGTTCGTTAGGTGGAAACTGATCAGAGCCAATATCTCTTTCTAATTGTGATATGTTTGCACCCTAAAATTACAGATAAAAATATATATTTGAAAAAAATATAAATTAGATATTTTAAATTAGATTAGATATAGAATATAATGTAGTAAAATTTTGTGAAATGTGACAATATATAAAATCACGATATATGTCAATATAAAATTCATTTAAAATCTTCCAAAAGTAATTATGCTAAAAATATAAATATTAACGTAATTTACTAATTTCTCGCTGTATCTCTATTTTTGTGTCAAAATACATAAAAAAGTATATATGTTTATGAGATGCATATTGATGGTGACATCGGTCGCAGAAAAGTACACGATATTGCAGGAATGTGCGTACGTAAGTATATCAAATTAAACTGTCAAATTGTTTACGAAACAGATTCGTATCTCCGTTTCGAGGATTATTCTTCCAGGGATGATTTTTCAACGTGTATAGATACATACGTGCACACATATATGTAAGTACGCGGTGAAGAATATACACTTACCATTTTACGACACAATAACTCGAGCGTGACACTGACAAGCACTTAGCACGGACTTTAGCAGCGGCATAAACTCCATCGTATCTCGACGGATGCGGGATCCTTTCTTCTAGCTAGAGCATTTCCACGCGGATCGGGTATATCGTCGCGGCGCCGCAGCCGCGATAGCGCTCTTTTCCTGGTGTTCCCCGGGTTCCACGTGTCTGCGCAAAGAACGTCGTCGGCCGACAACCTCGATTAATTTTGACGACGATCTCGGGCCTTTCGGATGCGAGGTTCTCGCGCTCCTCTTCGTCCTCGCGACGACGAATCGGCCGAAACGGACGTTAATCCCGTCGTCGCACCTCTCTCCGGGGAAAGAACTCTCGAGCAGTCAAAACGCACCCCTCACCTGCCCCCACCAACCGGCCGATTATGTCATGGAGTTCTCGAAGGGACCTAGATACGCTCGCGGGAAATTGGATATTCAGCAGCCATGCGAATGCGCCTTAAAATTCCCGCCAATTGCGATCAGTCCTATAAAATATTGTGTTTATTATAATATAATATAATATAAAAAATAAAATTATAATATATATTATATATTATATATATTATATATTATATATATTATATATATTATATATATTATATATTATAATAATAGTATATTCTATGCTGTAACTGTCTAATCTATATTATAAATCTCAATCTCTCTTCTCCTTTCTTTTTTCTCTTCTATTCTCTTCTACTCCTCTCCTCTTATTCTTCTATCTTCTCTTCTCCCTTCTCTTCTCTCCTCTCTCTTCTCTCTTCTCTTCTCTATTCTCTTCTCTCTTCTCTTCTCTCCTCTCTTCTCTCTCTTCTCTCCTCTCCTGTCTCCCCTCCCTCCTCTTCTCCTCTTCTCCTCCTCCTCCCCTCCTCTCTCCTCCTCCTCTCCTCTCCTCTCTCATCTCCTCCTCTCTATTCTTCTCATCTTATACAACCTATAATTAATATTTATATCATCATAGGATGACAAGAGCAAAGATTCATCCTGATTGGTCAATTAAATGTCATTCTGACATGGGTTTTTGAACCCTGAAAATAAGGTTAGATCGCGTGATCTGTTGTATCAAAACATGGGTCGATTGATAACCTTTGAACTTCAGCTCTGACGAATTGTCTTAAATTTTACGACAGAGATGTTACGGATATTCGCGAGTCCAAAGTGTCCTCTTAGCTGTCACTTTTATCTATCAGTAAATTTTAATAATTTGTCTTTATTTTATGAAAAATTACTCCAAAGCAAAGATTTCTAACAATTTTTAAAAATAATTTTATTATTTATCGCAATATAGAATTATATAAGAGCTTGCACTGCATTTATGAAAATATCTTGTTACAGTATGCACGAACTTCGACTGAAAGTAAGAAGGGATTTTCAGAAAAGTTAGAGGATGGCCCACAGTTCGAGGACTTTCTAAAAGACACTGTTCAGGAGTATGATGGAAAGTTAAAATTGGAAAAGGGTGAATCAGGACGACTGAGACTACCACCATGGTTGAAAACGGAAATACCTATAGGCAAAAATTACAGTAAGATAAAGTCACAGTTAAGGCAATTACGGCTGAGCACAGTCTGCGAGGAAGCCAGATGTCCCAACATTGGCGAATGTTGGGGTGGAGGTGCTCATGGTACAGCAACCGCTACCATTATGGTTTGTATGATAAATTATTTAATTTTTATATTCAAAAGTCTTAAGGGAATTATCCCTCATTAATGATATCTAAATTTTGAAATAAATTTTAAATCTGTATGAAATGAATAAATCTTATTTATTTAAGCTAAGATAACAATGGCTGATTATTTAGTTAATGGGAGATACTTGCACCCGTGGCTGTCGTTTCTGTTCGGTTAAAACTGCACGTACACCACCACCATTGGATGCGGAAGAGCCAATCAATACTGCTAATGCAGTAACAGACTGGGGTGTGGACTATATTGTCTTAACATCTGTGGATCGTGATGGTTAATTGATTAATATAAACTATTTTCTAGATAGCACAAATTGTACTATTATAGAAGCCATTCAATGCATATCAATTATTTCAGATTTAAAGGATGGCGGGTCTAGTCATATCGCATCAACTGTTAAGGAGATAAAAAAGAGGTAATTTAAACTTCCTTTTTCTTTTCTAATTTTTTTTTATATATTTGTGTTAAATAAAAAAAAGTTACTCATCTTTAGATATATTGTAGAGATTTAATTTATTATGTTGCAGAAGCAATATTCTAGTGGAATGTCTGGTACCAGACTTTAGAGGAGATGAAAATTGTGTCGCTACAATCGTAAATTCGAATCTAGATGTGTTCGCGCATAATATCGAAACTGTGGAACGTCTAACTCCTTTTGTTCGAGATAGACGCGCCCAATATAGGTATATTCCTTGTAATTTTTTATTACATATAATTAATAATATACATAATATTATATAATTATTTCATATGTATGTTAATTAATTTATATGCATTTATTAATTCAGATTTAAAAATCTATTGTTCATTATGTACAGGCAGTCACTGGCCGTATTGAAAGCAGCCAAAAAGTTCAATCCTAACTTAATCACAAAATCATCAATAATGTTGGGCCTTGGCGAAAGTGATGAAGAAATTGAACAGACAATGCGGGATCTAAGAGATGCTGGTGTAAATGCTCTAACATTGGGACAATACATGCAACCCACTAAAAGGCATTTAAAGGTCATCGAATACGTAACGCCCGAGAAATTTAAAGCATGGGAAAATGTAGGAAATCGACTAGGTTTTTTGTATACTGCTAGTGGTCCCTTAGTACGGTCATCGTATAAAGCTGGAGAATATTTCTTGACGAATATATTGAAACAACGAAAGAAGCAACAGACTGATGGTCATACAGTAATACAAAAATAAAAAAATAGTCTAGTTCTGTAAACACAACTTGCGCGATATATATGTATATATATACATATATATTATCAGAAGTTACATTATAGTTATTTATTTATAGCATGAATTTTTCTGCGACAGCATTGAACGATATTTCATCGCTCTGTAGTCATATATAGTTGGTAATAAATATATATATATATATATATATATATATATATATATATATATATATATATATATATATAATATTTATTACCAAGTATAAAATAGCGATGAATGAATCTCGCGCTTTATACATATATAAAAATCCAAACTACATCGTAAAAAACACATGATAAATTAATTGTAAAAAATTTTAAATATATTTTACTATGTGAATAGACTGGTAATAAATATTTTGTTGGATTAATTATTGTTACAAAACAAATATTTAAGCATAAAATGTGCTTTAATCTTTATATATAAATTGTATAGGATAAATTTCATATATTGTTTAATTTTTTTTTTATTATCGTTTAATCTGTATCCATGGCAATGGCTACTTGAGGATCTTGCGGGCCTTCGTCGGCAGGTGGATCTTGTGGAGGCCTATCGTCCTGCACAACCTGCTCTGCAGGTCTAGCGCGTTTATCATCTCCTTCAATCTGGGATAAATAAGTGGCTGTTGCTGGTTCATCGAGAATTGTGAAGTCATAATTCTTTCCTACTATTCCAATTGATACATTCTGAAAACACATTTATTTAATTAGTGATATATTTTTAAAAAAATTCAATATTAGTAAAATTAAAGTTGCTTATTGAAAGTCATTTATAACTGTAAGTTTTGTGATACATTAAAGAAATCATATTTTAGAGAATAGGCGAGAAATTTACCTTCACTGACAGATCGACTTCATTAGGTAAGGTGTCACGTAATGCTCTAAGGCCATGCTTCACCAACTCATCGAGATCACACGATAAAAATTCGTTCAAATGTTTCTCCAAGTACGTTCTCGCGCTTTGAGAGCGAGACCCTATAGCCATTGCTTTACAATCAAAATAATTCGCTGATGGGCATGTTTGATATATATGCGGTCCTTGATCCTGTTAAGGATAATTATCCTTAGAGAAGCACAATATTGGTGTATAATGTGTCAATAGTGATTGCTAATATAATTATCAAATAAATTCTCACATCGTATCCTGCTACGAGTAAACCGACACCATACGGACGTCTGTCATATCTCTGCGTGCATGTCTGCATTCTATTTCCCAGGGATGTGATTAAGCGACTCACAGGTAATGTATCGTCGTGAGCATACTTAAAGTTTAGGCATTCGGTTCGCATATAACGGCTACAAATAACAACAATTTGTTGTCATAAATAATGAAATATACATAAAATGAAAGTGTCAAAAGATGTCTTTTTCTATTTATATACCTCATATAAGATATAAAAAAATTTGAGAAAAAATTAAGAAAATTAAATAGTAACTCAGATAGTACCTCAATATTCTTGCATCAGCAGTCAAACCCGAAATACTGATTCCCATATGCTTGTCTATCGGTATGATCTTTTTCTGGTGAGCTGACAGTTCCGACGATGCTCTTTTCAGTGCAATGAGAATAGCATGTGTTTTATTCTTGAGACCTACAGTAGCCGATCCCAGTTTTACAGCTTCCATAGCATATTCCACTTGATGCAGACGTCCTTGTGGACTCCATACTGTTACATCGCTGTCATACTGATTGCGAAACTGAAAAATACATTTATATTATTGTCAATAAATTTAAAGATTTTATTTATATAATTTCACAAGTTGATTAAGCAAGTATATTATGACTGCATTCCAAAATTCATGACAATACTGCCTGTTATTCTTGTTCACTAAATGTTAAACAAAAACGACATGCTGACATAATTTCGAAATACAGCCTATATTTTTGCTTTATTACTATAAAAATGTTTAATTTATTTTTATTTTATACGATCTATTGCTTAATATTTAGTTTTCCATATAACTTTTTAATATCAATAAAATAAGACTAAAGTAGAATAATCCTATTTTTTTGTTTATTAAAATAGCAATTACAGAAAGAAAAAAAGCTACATGTCTTTAATAGTTATTTCTACTTATTCCTACTTGCATAAACTCGTACATAACCACACAGCGACTTTGACATTACAACACTTTGAGATTTATAATTATGACTTACAAATTTTTCTTACAATTAAATAAATTCTAAAATCAATTGAAAAGGAAAATCAATTAAGTACCCACCATTGTTAAAAGCCGTGTCTCTTAATCACAAGAAGCTCAATAGAAGAGCAATATTAGTTGCAAAAATTCCACACAATTCCAGATTCCAGAATAGCGGCTTGGCTTTCGTAAATCAACAGTCATGCAGCAATATAGCTATAGATACGTCCTGTCATTCATTGTGGCTCATGTCCGTGAAGAACGATAACTTAAAGCCGCATCAATATGAAAGAGTGACAGCCGTGTCGTCGATTGACCGATTCATTCACACAGAAGCTTCTGATTGGTCGGTTCAGTGGACAAATTCCAAGCACCGATCGCTGCGAGTGGCTGTTGTCAGTTACAACACGAGTCAAACGAGACACTCTTCCATCAAAAATAGTTTATGACCGACAGATGTTATTTCATGATTTTCCTGTGGAGTACTGTCGACTCTCTTGGAGAATAATATTCGAAATTTTTGTGAGGTTATTGATTATTATTATTTATTTGCGATTTTGTGAAGAGGTAGAAAAAAAATCGCTACCTACCTATATATTTGTTTTCCTACGCTAAGTAATTTATGTAATCGAAATTTTCGCTGTAAAGAAATTTTTCTTGGCTTAAAATGTCGAAGGTTGAAATACATAACGAGGTATATATATATATATATGTATGATTTGAATGAAGCGATTATTGTTTACAATTGTGATTGCTTATTTATTTGCGTAATTCATTCTTGTAATACTTTCAGATTATTCAGCTGCGGCATGCAGTTCGTCAAGCACGGGTTTGTGTAGTCAATAAGCTTATCAGAGAAGCTAAACTTTTACGAAATAGATATGGAAATGAAAGTCAAAAGGAAAAATATAAAAGAAAAGCTGATAAGCTTATTGCTGAAGTTTATGCGATAAAAAAAATTAAAGACGACGATATTTTCAAGTTTGGTATCATAAATGAGAAGGATTTGCCTACAATATTACAAGATGAGTCTTTAAGTCATAATGATCGTGTAATGGCAAGGGTTGCACATTATAAGACTTTAAACAGAAGACTAGAACAATTTAAGGAGAAGTTCCCAGACTGTAAAAAATATATAGTAGAAGGAAAGAAGAAAAATGTTAAATCAAAGAGTAAGGGTGCTACAAAAACTAAAAAGTCATTAAAAGAAAATCCTCAGCTTCAAACGAAAAGTTCAGAGAAAAACAAAACTGATTCTTATGAAAATATTGAACACTCTCAATCTAATTCTAAAGAGGAAGAATGCAACACTGAATCAATAGATAATTCACTTGAAGCAATAGATAATTTGCACAAATGTAAAAAGTCATTGAATAAGGATTGTATACCCTTGAAAAAAGAAAAGAAGTTAAAATTGGTAAAAAATATTGGATTGGAGGAAGATACAATTATACATAAGCAACCAAATGTAATTGAACCATGTAGCGTTACAAAGGAAGCCACTGTGAAGAGATTTACTAAACTCTTGGAGGAGCAAGAATCTAGTACAAATGTAGAGATGTCTATCAAAATTCCAGATTCTGCAACTGAACAAGCAACAAAAATGTTGGATGATTTTTTCGTTACGGAAGACAATCAAGATTCTCAGAGGAGTGCTATTGGTGCATCAACATCGCATGTAAAATCTTACAAACCACCAATCAAAACATTCCGATCAAGTAACAGAATTAAAAAGCAAAACATAAAGTACAGAAATGATAAACCATCTTTTTCTAAAAAATCAGATAATAGAACACCCAATAAAATTAACAAGGATTCAAATAATAGAAATTCAAATAATATTAATAACAAAGAAGAAAATATTGATTTGCATCCCTCCTGGTCGGCTAAAAGAAAACAACAAAAAATAATGGCCCAGGGATTTCAAGGAAAAAAAACTGTATTTGGCGATGATTAAATAAACATCTACAATAATTTATAACACAGTCTGTAAAATTATAATAACAAAACACTTGTAAATTGACCAAGGACACTTTGTGTAAAAAGTACATTGCAAGTTTATGATATATGTCTGTCATTATTTTGACACAAATGTATACATATGTACATTTATTTAATGTAAATAACATTTATGCAAATATTCTATGATAAAAGTGTCTTCTTTTACTTTGTAATTTTTGTTTTACAGTTCTGTGTGCGATATTATACATTTTCACTCATACATATTCTGTTTTTATACAAAATATGTCATATTTCTTATATAATAACATATTTGTTTAGTTGAACAAATAAAGATGAATAAAAATATGTAACTTTGAGTGATGGCGAATAAAGAAGATATTCGGTTTAATATGTAATTTTTAAATGTCATTTTTTTCAAAATTAAACATTACTCGCCCAATTAATATTTTATTCTTAATAAGTAAACATCTTTTTCTGTTCTTATACGTTCGCACTCTAATTATACACCTTCGCAGATAAAAATTTTAATGGACGTAAGATAATCGAGTTTCTTCGAGGTGGAAGGGTGAAACCTGGAGTAAATGCGCTTTCCGAACGTAATAATCGCGCAAAGGAACTTCGCATCACTTGTTCTTCGAAAGAGTACGTTGTTTCTCAGCGTGCGGAACTAGCTGGGAGTCTACAGGCAGGCCTTTTCTTCGACGAACCGCGTCCATGTAGCGTTTAGCTCGATTATCGCTGTCCGCTTTTTCGCCGAAATGAAGATATTCTTCTTCCGTGGATGGCACCCAGTAAGGATCCTGCTCGATCACCTGTAGAAACCCCAGAAACATTTAAATAAAATCAATATAATATACTTTATATATAAAATTATATATATAATATATAAAATAAAATTAGAGTAAAAAGAAATATATATATAGTGAAGAAATATCTTTTTCTTCGATGTTTTCGCGGACTTCAAAGCTCACAACTTCGACCTTTTATTTTTTTAACATTATGTTTTAATAATAATTTTTAAAAATTTAATTAAATACAAATTTTAAAAATAAATAAAGACAGCAAAATATTTGAAAAAAGACGTTATTTAAATTTCTGTATTTCTATTCTTGTTTTTTTTTCTAAGAACATCTTTCTGCGTAATAAGATGACGCGGTAGATACAAAAGATACATCCGTCAGCTTTTATGTACCTCCCAATGACTAAAAACTAGTTGCGGACTGGCCAATCCAGACGTTTGCGTCCGCAGTTCTCTCGCGAGGTGGAAACTCTCCAGAACCGGTAGGGTGGCCAAAACTCTGAATTGTCCGCCGAAGCCGTAAGCACTTTCCGTAAATACGATGCGACCCTGCCTCTTGCCGAATACGGCGTACAATTTTCCTGCAACAAAGATAAATAATAATTATTGTAAAAATTTATCTTTGATCTCTCAGAACGAACGATATCATGTATGAAAATCGCCTCTAATAGATGCACTATTTTTTTTAACATCTCTATAGCATTTCTTATACGATATATATATATATATATATATATATATATATATATATATATATATACATATTTTTCCTTATTAAAGACAAATATATCTCCAAGAAAATTAATCCCTTTTAAATTTATCCCTGATTATAAAATACTTTCGTCTAGACCCATCTGAAGAATCTGCAAAGAGATCGCAAATAATTGAATAAGGATGCTTGAGCAATAAAGCATTGTGAATACAAATGTAATAATGTTTTCGCAGGGTTGAGTAAAACTTAATGATTTTTTAAAACTAAGTTAAGTTAAAGTTAGTTGCTTATAAAATTAATTTAGTTAAGTTAAAAGTTTGCATGAACAAGAAATTAACTCACAATCAGTTAAAGTTAAGATTAAATTAACTGGAAGTTAAATCAAAAATTAATTTTTAAAAACATTTAATATTAAATTAGAATTTTGTTTGTTAATTCTTTCAAAATTTATAAAAACTAAGAAATTTTGATTTTTATATAAGAAATATATTTTTTGGTAATTATACAATTGATGACAAATGAACATAAAAATTAATAATACTTTAATTAAAAAATAAGTAGTTAAAGTTAAAAATTAATACATTAAGAAATTAACTAAGCTAAGTTAAAAGTTATTAATTTTTTTAACTAATTAACTAGTTATTATCCAATCTTCTGTTTTTGATCAAATATTCTTACATGTATATCGACACATAGTTTGGTTCTAGAAATGAATGGTTTATTCTGAATACGCGGAATGCAAAATTGCGCGGAATTGCAAGAGACGAACGGATTTGAAGATTAAAGTCTGATCGAAAGAGAGAGAGAGAGAGGGAGAGAGGAAATCATTGATAAAAAAAAAAAAAAAAAAAAAAAAAAAAAAAACTGGCTTACGAGGAAACAGAGAAGAGAGAAGGCGAAAGAGAAGGAGATAGAGAGACCGCGGCACAAAAAGCTACGCGGAGCGTAGTAAATTGCGGCAAAACAGACTATGCGCTCGCGCGAATGCAAACGGGTCGGAGAGACTCTGGAGAAAAAGTAAAACGCTCGTTTCATACGTGTTCCTTCCCCGGGGGAGAAGAGAGCGCCGTGGAAGAGAGGATGCGATGCAAGGACAAACGCGGCGACGAGAAGACGACGAAGACGACACGTCCCGAGACCGAGAAAACGGCGACGATGAAAACGTTCAAAGAGGAGAGATAGAGAGTATAGTAGTGGGGTTGACGTAAGAGCAAGTGAAAGAATGGGAAGAAGGGGATAGAGCGAAGCAGTCAAGAATGAGAAGAGGAAGGAGGAGGAGAGAAGAGAGGGAGAAGGGCAAAGGAGAAGAAGGTGGGGGCATCCATTCATGCTTTACTTCTGGCTTTTAAGAGTCCAGTCGAGCGGACGGCATACCTTCGCGAATAGGTTGATCTCGTCGTCCGACGTTCCGTTTCACTCGACCTCGGTGGATCGAGGTTTTGCTCGTTTCATTCCCCACGAGAGGAGGCGACACGCGCGTACACAAGGATCCCCCTTTGATAAAAGAGGACTCGGGATCCACTTGGATCGATCGCGGACCGAACACGGGAGGATCATTTCGGGCGCAAAAATAATCCGCGAATTCGAGTGAGAGTGCGCGGATACGCTCTATCGGGCCCCGACACCGTTCTTTCATGCTTCTAGAAATCATACGGTGCGTGGAAGATATATGCGAGAGAGAGAGAGAGTGAGAGAGAGAGAGAGAGAGAGAATGAATTCATTTCGAGTCGGCGGTAAATAGAGACACGTGACAACAACGTTGTTCTCCGCGAGCGGGAACGAGTAAAAGTCCGCGTGAAAAATTTCAGGAGGAAGAATCCAGATTGCGCCTCGCAATTTCATCCTTTTCCAGGATCGATCCGAGTGAATTTATCACCTTCCGAGATATGATTGGAAGAAGCGAAAATAATTCACGTCTGGAGAGTCGTTGAAAATGGACTTCAAATAGTATACATCCAATTATATCGATCACGTGTATATTCCGATTTTTTTACAAAAACTCGATCTCCGAGAGACCGTTCTAGCGCGAATATTTTTACTATGATTAGCGAATAAAAAAAAAAACGTCTTCGAGATCCTTTTCCATTCTTTTTCGGATTTCTCTCTTCTCCGATCGCGAGCAAGGTAAAACGCAATAAAAGTTCGAGAGAAGGAAACACAAACGAAGAGGCGGCCGGGATTTTTGCATCGGGAAGAGAATTTGGCTCCTCTCCTGTCTCTCGTGCGAAACGCACAAGATGACTGGCAAAGCGATACAGCACCTGCTGTACATCCTGCTGGCGATCGTCGGCGTCGTCCGTCGAGGCAAATGCGAGTTCTTCGAGAGAGCCGAGTACGACGATTACCTAAACGAGTATTTGCTCTTCGACGAGAGAGGGTACCTCGGCGAGTATCAGGAAGTCGACGACACGATGATCGAGATCGCAATGATCAATCGCAATAGAAAGATCACGAACAGATTGACGCACGTGACGCCCAGGGTGCTCTACCAAGTGGGGGTAAGCCACTTCTCATTCATTGTTTTTTTTTCTCATTTTTTTCCTCATCAACATCCTTATTTCATCCCTAATTCATCATTTTTCTACACAGAATTTTCTCTTAGAATTTAGGCTGAAAATCATGGTAATCGTGGGACGATATGGTACTGGATGAATTTACTGCAATAAAAAATATTAATATCTATCACAATAAGATATAAAATACATTCGGTTCATTTTACTATGTATGTGCATATTAATATTTTTTTTTTATTGCGGCAAATATTAATCAGAGAAACTCTTACAACATTCTTCTTCAAAATACCATATTGTCCTACGATTACCATGGTTTTCAGGGTAAATTCTAAGAGAAAATTCTCTCCGTATTTATATAATGATTTCTCTTATGATTTCTACATATGATTTTTTTTTCTACACAGAATTTTCTCTTAGAATTTAGTCTGAAAATCATGGTAATCGTGGGACGATATGGTACTGGATGAATTTACTGCAATAAAAAATATTAATATCTACCACAATAAGATATAAAATACATTCGGTTCATTTTACTATGTATGTGCATATTAATATTTTTTTTTTTTATTGCGGCAAATATTAATCAGAGAAACTCTTACAACATTCTTCTTCAAAATACCATATTGTCCTACGATTACCATGGTTTTCAGGGTAAATTCTAAGAGAAAATTCTCTCCGTATTTATATAATGATTTCTCTTATGATTTCTACATATGATTTTTTTCTACACAGAATTTTCTCTTAGAATTTAGTCTGAAAATCATGGTAATCGTGGGACGATATGATATTGGATGAATTTATACCGCAATAAAAAATATTAATATCTACCATAATAAGATATAAAATATATTCGATTAATTTTACTATATATATGTAGATATTAATATTTTTTATTAGGCAAATATTAATCAGAAAAACTCTTATAAAATTATTCTTCAAAATATCATTGGCCTACGATTATCATGATTTTCAGAATAATATCTAAGATAAAATTATCTGCGTGTTTATATACATGATTCCAAAATTCCGGACATCCTGTTAAAGGAGAGATAAGATTTGGAAGATTTTTCTTCAACAAAAATGTCGAAGTACCAATAATTTTCGATAAGATTTGGAAACAATTTTTAGAATTTTTAAGGCTTAGTTACAAAAATACATGATGGCAAAAATTGGGAATATGCAAAAAATGATGACCTGAGAGGAAAAATTATCTGCAAATAATCTATAGGAATCTGCCATTAAAAACTTTTCCGCCACTTCTGAAACACTCTGTATATTATATAAAATTTCAATATTGCAGACACACATTGCTCAGATATTCCAATTTAATTAAAAATTTAATTTTACACGTGCATATTATAAATTAAAGAGTATCTGCCTGCAAAATGCAATTTTATATTTGTTTAATAGAAAACTGAAAGCAACATCCTATCTTTCATCATATGAACGAAAGCTATGTCTCTTTTTATATACCTTCGTATATACTTCTTTGAATATTCCTCAATTGATCAAGATATACGTTAGATATACCAGTGTCTCTTTAAGTCAATTTTACTCTACTACTGCTAGAGAATCACACATTACTATTCGTTAAGTTCTCCGAATAAATTATCATCTCTACAAAGCGATTGAATATTAATGACTCGCGCAAATGCATCGTCGGAAAAACATCGCCTGCAAAAAAATATACGCATACACACACATATTTCGCGTTATTTATTCGCGTTTGTCCGTTTATATTTTTCATTAAAAAAAAAACTTTAATCAGCAATTTCGCTCTCAAGCATCGATATTTTTTTTTCTTCTTCGACACAAAAATGGCGCGTGTTAAATTCCCTCGGTAATTTTTTCTCCAAAGTTTTATCGCGTATGCACCTAATATATCCATAACAACGTACATATGCGAGTTCATATATTGTTCGTTTATATTTTTCATTAAAAAAAAAAAACAACTTTTTTTAATCAGCAATTTCGCTCTCGAGCGTAGATATTTTCTTCTCCTTCGACACAAAAATGGCGCGCGTTTCCTCGGTAATTTTTTCTCCGAAAGTTTCACCGCGTATGCACCTAATATATCCATAACGTTCATATGCGAATTCATATATTGTTCGTTTATATTTTTCATTAAAAAAAAGCTTGTTTTAATCAGCAATTTCGCTCTCTCGAGCGTAGATATTTTTTTCTCCTTCGACACAAAAATGGCGCGCGTTTCCTCGGTAATTTTTTCTCCGAAAGTTTCACCGCGTATGCACCTAATATATCCATAACATAACGTACATATGCGAATTCATATATTGTTCGTTTATATTTTTCATTAAAAAAAAGCTTGTTTTAATCAGCAATTTCGCTCTCTCGAGCGTAGATATTTTTTTCTCCTTCGACACAAAAATGGCGCGCGTTTCCTCGGTAATTTTTTCTCCGAAAGTTTCACCGCGTATGCACCTAATATATCCATAACATAACGTTCATATGCGAATTCATATATTGTTCGTTTATATTTTTCATTAAAAAAAAACTTTTTAATCAGCAATTTCGCTCTCTCGAGCGTAGATATTTTTTTCTCCTTCAACACAAAAATGGCGCGCGTTTCCTCGGTAATTTTTTCTCCGAAAGTTTCACCGCGTATGCACCTAATATATCCATAACAACGTACATATGCGAATTCATATATATATTCTCTCGGGTAACATTCCGAGGATTTGAAGCTAAATCGTCCGCTTACAGGCGCGCAGGAAGTATCGTGGAGAGAGGGAAACGTAGCCGTTAGCAAAGAGCGGCGCCCACTCGATGCTCGAACCTGTTGCTGTCGTAGCTGTAAACACCTACGTATATCGGCCGTATATATACGTGCGTGCGTGTGCGTATATGTATCTGCACGCGTGCACAATGTATGCATATGCACGGGGTATACGTAGGTTTACACGTGCGCGGATACAGCGCAACACCCAAGTATGACATATCGTAGATACGTACGTTCGCACGTGGGCCGAGAGTACGTGCGCAGGAATGATATGGCGGGGATACACGTATACATATATGTATATGTATGAATGTATGTATGTATATATTGAGAGAAAGAAGAGAAAAAAAATGTGCTCTCTTTATATCGGACAAAAGTCTCGTGCGGCTCGGTTTGTCGTCTCCCATCTGCGAATCGCGTATATATTCGCTCTTGAAAATTTTTTTCTTTTCTTCTTTTTTTTAAAATGTATTTGCTGCTCCTTTCTCTTTCTCTCTAATGCGCTAATTATACATCTACTTGTTAATTTGTCCGGATAAATTAGAAAGCGCAGTTTAACCGAGGGAGAGTAGCCCTTTCCCATATGTAAGTTATGTATGTATAGAGGAGATAAATTGGAGAACGTAGTACAACTGCACAGAGAGAATTTTTCTCTTAGAATTAAGCCTGAAATTTATGGTAATCGTGGAATAATATAGTGTTGAAGAAATTAATATTTTTACCGTAATAAAAAATATTAATATCTATCACAATAAGGTATAAAAAATGTTTGATTAATTTGATTAAAATATATAGTAAAATTTCAATAATTTTAAAATATATTAAAAACTATAGAGAGAATTTTCTTAAAATGTATTCTGAAATTCATGGTAATCGTGGGACAATATGATATTGGAAGAATTTTGTAAGTCTCTCTAATTAATATTCAACACCACAATAAAAAATATTAATATCTACCACAATAAGATATAAAATATGTTTAATTAATTTTTACTAAAATATAATAATAAAACTTCAATAATTTTAAAATATATTAAAAATTTCAAATATTAAAAAAAAATAGATGCTAAAAAAGTGATAAACAAAATATTTCATACCAAACTTTAGTACGCAGCATGATAATTTTCTGCTTATTACCAAACCAGATAAAATTTGTAATGAAATTGCAAAAATAAATTCGAGCCAATTTAAGCATGAATCAATTATCTCAAAAGCGAATCCTGATGCAAAAAAATGTAATCTATACATATTTTCGATTGAAAATTGAACGACTTTTTTTCTCGATTGCACAAACTCGTTCTGTGTTATACAGTTATCTCTGAGCATTCGCGGAACGATAGGAATCGCGATTAATTATCCCGAATCATATCGAGCAGTTCCACTATATCTTCGATCGGCGCGAGATTTGCGAGCTCTCTTAAGAAACATCCGGTATAGCGATGTACGGTACGATGAGCGAGCGATCTTTTTACTAACGTCATCCATCCATCCATCCATCCATCCGACCAGATTCCCTGCGTCGTCGTGCGTCTCCGTGCCTCTCTTTTCTTCTTTCCTTTTTGTTCCGTAGCCTCTACCTTGTCTCGTTCTTCTCTCTCTCCTCGCACAGGCCGCTCTTATATACTTCCGACCGTCTCTCTCTCGCGTCCTTTGCCGTCGTGTGGTATGTCCATCCGAGTGCCAGGTGTCATTTTCATTGCGGCCGTGCGAGAAGCGAGAGACGCGTGAGAACTTCCGGATGGTTTACGGCGCCCTTCCGGTCCTTCTATTATCCCATTTTAGTTTACCATCGTATATATATGCGCGAATCCCCGCCGCGTTCTTCGCTAAATATCAGCTTCAAAAACCTTCCTTCGTCTTTCGTTACGCACGCCTTTTCTTTTCTCTCTTGTTAGAACCGACGGAAGCAGGATAAAGAGATGCGTAGAAAATGCGTCGTACGGGAAATGCGGATAAACACGATTAACGATCGGAAGCTCGCTTGAAATCGGAGTAAGACCGGATGGCGCGTAAGACGGATTATTGGTAGGCGTGATGCAAAAATATTCTAAAGATCTCTCTTTCGTCTTTTTCCGACCATTAAAATTCACCTGTACTGCTGCTACATTCGGAACGAACCGAAGGACATTTTAAGAATGAATAATTTTTTGAAAAAATACATTAAGGGCCGGAAGTTGTTCCAACTTCTTGGTTTTTAATTGATAGCATATCTTCGTCTCTTTTCCGATACGTTTAAAAAAAAGACAAATATATAATATCTGTTGGATAAAATTTACCAAGAAGTTGGAATAATCCTAAATAAAAAAAAAATAATATTAATTATTTATACGCAAAGAGAATTTTCTCTTAGAATTTACCTTGAAAATCATGGTAATTATGGGACAATATAATATTGGAAAAATTTTATAACATATAATTTAATATAAGATAGAAATATTTTATATTTCTCTGATTAATATTTATCATAATATAAAAAATATTAATATCTATCCCAATAAGATATAAAATATGTTTGATTAATTTTACTGTGTATATATTAATATTTTTTCTTGTGTTAAATATATTTTATTATTTACAATATATGTATATTATATATTTATATATATATAATATATTTTTATTAATTATAAAAGCTAAAAGGCTGCAATGTAAAAAGAATTAAAAAAAGTTTGTACGACGGCGAGGAAAAAAGCTGGCAAAATCTATCTCTCTTTGAGCAGATGGAAAATTATTCAACCGTTCGCGTAGTTTGTCGTTTGATTGACGGTATTCGCAGATGTAGGCTATAGACTTTAGCGCGAACGGATATCCAAGAGAACGAGATCAAGGAGCATTTTCCTCGTAAAAAGCTGCTCGTGCGATCCGTTGTATCGTGACGGAGATGATCGTAGTAATAGTAGTAGGCAATAGTAAAGTAGTGGAAGAGAGCCGCGGAGAGCAAAAAGACAAACGAGATGAACGGAGGATGGAATCGTGAACAAAAAAGTGGAGAATGCTCACAGTAAGACGGTAAAACGGCGGAAGGCCATTTCCTCGAAAGCCTTTTCTTCGCTGAATGGCACGTTGCTTAACTACTTCTGCTCACGCACTATCCTACACTTCGATAAGTGTATCTATCGCGTTAACAGAAAATGCGCGTGACTTCTCGCGACGAAACGTTTATTTATTTTTTCTTTTCCCTCCACCCATAATGTATCCGGGAACACGTGGAAGGAAACGAACTGGAAGTAAATCATTTTCCGATGGAAATCAAATTATCAGTCAATGTCGATCGTGATTACTCGTCGCGAAATCAATGTTTATTCGGTTTTTCTTCCGTAAAACCGCAAAGTATCCGGAAATCGACAAATTGAAAGAATAATCATTAAAAGAAAAAATTGATCAGGCTAACAAGCGGATTTCTTCGATTAAGTGGATCTTGCAAGATGTGCAAAATCGCAAATGAAATCTGGCGAAAAATTTAGCAGGGCATATACAAACGATATCTCCGCCTTACGGTAGTTGATGTCGTCGATGACGATAGGCCGGGACAGGACGTACGCGATTGCCTCAATGAATGGACTGGCAACATCTAAATAGTCCAGTTACAAGCATTGCAGACTTTGTATCGCCGGCGCAGGAAAGAGCGGATATACTTTAGTTACGAGTCTGTGCGCAATCGCGTCTCGTTTATTTCATTAGCCGTGTCCCATAGCGCGACACACGTTCGGACGTTTCATTATTACGCAACGGTACAATCACTGCGATCTTAATCATCCCGCTAATATTAATTCCGTTATCGTTTCGAGACGCGTTTCTTCAATCGTCATAATATATAACTGCAGACAAATATCTATTATATAATAATTATTCACAGAGAGAATTTTCTCTCTTCAAATTTGAACTCTGAAAATCATAGTAATCGTGAAACAATATATGGTACTGGAAGAATTTTGTATGAATTTCTCTGATTAATTTCATGTTTATCAGAATAAAAAATATTAATATCTATCACAATATAATATATCAAATATATTCGATTTATTTTATTATGTTTTACATAGTAAAATTTCCTATTAAATATTCATCAGAGAAACTCTTATAAAATTCTTCCAATACCTTAATGTCCCACGATTATCATGATTTTTAGGAAAAATTCTAATAAAAAGAATTCCAAGAAAAAATTCTCTCCGTTTATGTTAAAAAAATATAACAAACCTAATATATAATATAGATTATATTATATAATAATAAATATTATATTATAGAGCGACATGAAAATTTTTCAGCCGATCAACTGAGGCTCCAGCAATTCGGCGAATTTTTAATGAATCGATCCGCGAAAATGTTGGGCAACAAAAAAACGATTGAGCATCGATCGAGCTCCATTGATGACCCGAGTATCTGTTTGTTTGCGCAGGACAGCGAGAAGGAATTACCAGAGTGCGCGGACCTGAGCGAGGTATGTAGCAAGGTGGATTTATATGGTACACCGTGGGTCGAGAGACAATGTCGTTGTCCGAATGGCCGTGCCTGTCCCAGCAGTCTTCACGCGGACGACGGATACACGATCGTCGATAAAACGCGCCTCTACAAGCTCTGCGAACCCGTGAAACGATTTCCTGCCTGTAATTACTTCAAGTTAGTCGAAGATCACGTCACTTTTCCTCGATCCTAATTGTCTTATTTTTTCTGCTTTTTAATTTTATAGATTCATCAAGAATTGCTCCTTTTTCTCTGTGTAAAAGTCGAATTTTCATATACTATAAACAAATTTATTTTTCTTAGAGAAAAAATTCTTTTTATCACTTTAATGACTTGTTTAGTTTATATGTATATGCACGGAGAGAATTTTCTCTTAGAGTTAAGTTCTTTAGTTTGAAAATCATGGTAATCGTGGGATAAATCGTGGGGTATACTGGAAGAATTTTATAAGAGTTTCTCTGATTAATTTAATATTTACCAAAATAAAAAATATTAATATTTACCACAATAAGATTAATTTTACTATGTTACATATGTATTAAAATATATAGTAAAATTTATTATTAAATATTTATTAGAGAAACTTTTATAAAATTCTTCTAATACCATATTGTCTCACGATTACCATGATTTTCAGGATAAGAGAAGATTCTCTTCGTGTATGAGATAAATATGCAACTTAAAGTTCCTTTTTCGAGGAGAAAATTATATTTTTTAGACCATTGTACACATTTGAAATATCGCAATTTTTTTTAATTACAGAGACATTACGTGGACTCTGGCACCAGGAGGAGGTCCAGCAAATGCGACAGTACAACGAGTTTACTGTCGATGTCGGCACCATAGCGTGCCGTATCTAGTTCGTAGGCAACCTCATAGATCACCGGATGGAAATCAAGGCTTTATCTACGCCTTCGCTTGCTCTCCGCAAAGCGTAAGTCAACAAAAAAATTCAGAAAAAAAATAGGAAGAAAAACTATAACTCTGAACTGTTCATTTACAAGTGCAATTTCTTCAGAAAAAATTTTGTCAAAGTCGAGAAAATTATTTACACGAAGAGAATTTTCTTCAAATTTACCCTGAAAATCATGATAACTCTTATTGTGGTAGATATTAATATTTTTTTATTGTGATAAATATTAATCAGAAAAACTATCTTATAAAATTCCAATGTCATATCCCACGATTTTCAAGGTAAATTCTGAGAGAAAATTTTCTTCGCGTATATTATTTAATAATATAAGACGAAAATTGCGTGATTTGCTGTTGAAAAAAATGCTTTGCTCCTCAGAAAATACGGTGTCAGCGTAAGGAGCCCTGTCGCCTGTTCACCGTTCGCAAGAGACGCAACTCGCAACTCGAGGAGGTGAACGCCTCGCCTCTTTGCCGATGTCCCACAGGACAACGATGCCCGCGACGGCACACGGATCCTGGCTCCTCGCCGGCGAGATCCTACGCAGGTGTCTTAGAAATCAAGACCTACAGCGGTTACTGCATACCCGCCCACGACTTCAAGAGAGAGATCTACCTAGACCGTGTCTAGAGAATCGTAGAATCACCTCCACTCAATACCTATATATCGGCGATGTCGATGATGGGATATTCACCACGCGCGACGTTAAAGTATCGTAATTTAATGACATTTTATTAATTATACGTTTGTATAGAACAAAGAAAAAAATGGTGAATTACTTTGATTATTTAATGACAAGAATGATCTAAGAATCGCATCCAATATCTTTTATTTTTCGATATAGTTTTTCAAGCGGTTGTCTTCTCTTTCTCGCGAATAAAGCGCGCTTAATTCGTTCATCGACACAGCGACTCGAAAGCAACCTCGACGACAGGAAATTGATATATTTGTCAACCGATCATGTATCATTAACCGTACAATGCCGTGCCACGTGGTGGTCTCTCTCTCTCTCTCTCTCTTTCTAACGGCGCGTTGGTGAATGTTAAATGTAAAAAGTATGTACAAAAGTATATATAGGGATAAGAAAATGTGTGCGTGCCACCTATACAATTTTTTTGTACAATATATAACGTTTGGATAATCCTTCGCTTTTTTCCCGCCAATAACTCGACCGTCGTCGCAGTTATTGTACAACATCTCTCGTAGCAACGATGAGCCTCTTTCCATTTTTTTAGTGTGCTATCTACTCGACTCTTTGTATACCGCTTCGCAGAAATTAATATTACAGACGTCGCAGTTATACAATATCATTGTGTAGTCGTTGTAACTTGTATATATATATATATCGGATCCTCTCAAAGTGTCATTCGGGGAGTATATTTGTATATGATAGCATTATAAGACGATTCGAACGAGACTCTTTCTCTCTTTCTTTCTCTCTCGATGTTATATTTGTTAATTTTAACTTAATAAAAAATTTGACTATTTTATGCTCTACTTTCTTCGGTGCTTTTCTGTCCCGCGATATCTTTCGATTTCGTACATTTTACATTGAGCGAACGAGAATTTAATTAAATACTAATGATTGACAAATAATTTCTCAATAGAAAATTTATGTATCTTTGCGAGGCTTGTAAAATACATATTTAATAATATATTATTTTATATATTATGTAATATGATAAAGAAGCAAGAGATTTATCGATCTCTGATGTAGAATTTTCAACCTGCGCCGCAAGTCGATAAAGAAGATGGTGACAATGCTTTCAACGATAAATAAATAATTGATAAAATAGTTAAACAAAACATTCCTTATTATGTAAAAACAATAAAATATTTCGATATAAAACACTACAGATTGTTTAGACAGTTCCATCTTGATAAAAGTATATTTGACTTGTCATTTCAGTCAATTTAGTCTTACTATGTATATTTTTTCATTTATACATAAAAATGTAATAATATCATTGTATATCTAGTTTATTTTAATTTCTCCTAATTTCTACTATATACGTGCAAAATTCATTGTATTACATTATAATAGCAGTACTATAATTAAACTCTATCAGACTTTGTCATACATATTATTATTTCTTTCTTCTTTTTCAAAATGTATACCGCACAATATAAAAAAAATAACACATGTACATATATTTCTCCGAAGAGATGGATGCTTCAGAATAATTATTATAACGCGCCATTATAAAATATGATAATAAATTTAAGTACGAGGTAGATTTCTTTTCAAAGAAATGTCAGCTCCTCATCTCAAAATACAGTGGCGAGTCGCTCCTTCTCTCTCTTTCTTCGACAAGTTATCCTCGGATAACTTGACATAACCAGAACGCGAATGAGCCGTCATTGGAAGCCGTGAGTTATCTGTGAGAACGTTACGGTCCATCACCCGCGACTGCTCGCGAATGCTCTACTCGCGCGTTACCATCTGCACGACACCGTTACCGCCGCGCGGTTATTTCATTTTTATTATTATTTAATCAATTTATTAGTAACTTCATTTAACTAAACTTTAATTTATTAGTACATTTTGGCGCGTTGAATTTATTAGTACGTAATAGCGCGTTATGATAATATTCTCAAGTATCAATCTCTTTGGAGAACATGTGTTAATACATGTGTTAATTTTTTGTCAACTGTTTGTAATTACCTTGTCAAATTAATTATAATCACATTTTTACAGTGTACTTGATAAGGACCACACCCTGATGATCGAAACGTCGTTTTAATGAACATAAATTTGTGCTAGATTTGGTCGCTTAAATTTATCCTTTAATTTTTTATTGTGCAGTATATATTTATATTAAAAAAAAATATATATATATATATATATAAAATAATGATATAGAAAAAAATTTCTAATGCAGTAATTAATATTGCCATTATAATATATGATGATGAATTTTATATATAATAGGAATTAGGAGAAATTACGCGAACGTACACGGAGAGAATTTTCTCTTAGAATTTACCCTAAAAGTCATGGTAATCGTGAGACAATATAATTTGATTGGAAAAATTTTATAAGAATTTTCTAATTAATATTTACCATAACAAAAAACATTAATATGTACATAGTAAAATTAATCGAACATATTTTATATTTTATTATAGCAGATATTAATATTTTTTCTTGTGGTAAATATTAATATTGTATGATAAATTTTAAGAGAAAATTATCTCTGTACGTTCTGAGAAATTTAGATGATCGGTCAAAATCATTCGCGATACACGTTTAAATTGAACGGCATTGATCTATTAATAGTATTCAGAATAATGAATAAAAAATATTTTTGTTTCATTATCTAAAATGATTCAATTATTTTGAAGAATATATCTTCAGCGTTGTACTATGTTTGCAGAAATAACAAAGTTAATAGAACATCTTCGAGAAAGCGCTTTAAGGCATTCAACAAAATATATCCAACAAATTTAAGACGTTTCGAACTAATTGTCAATATTTTTGGAAAAGTGAATCAATTCAAACTTCAATATTTATATTCCAAAATTTATTGTTAATTGTATGATCCTGTCCTCTTTTCGAAATAATTTTTATGTTAAAAGATCGGCCTAATTTTTATAAACGAAATGAATCATTAATTTTAAATAATGACTGATCAATTTTGCGAAAAATTATTTTTTATAAGATAACAATTTCACGATAGCATTATTTAAGATTAGATATTATTTGAGATTAAAATGTACTGAAAATTATTTATCTCAAATGTTTAGATATCAGAAAATGATAAAATCGTCAAAAGTTGTGTATTAGAATGTATACGATTTTTCAAGAAATATTCCAGTTTATTTTTATTATAATAGCATGTATACATATTATATAATATGTAAACTCTTTTAAAGCACTACTCTTTTTAAAATATATTTAATTTATTTTTTGTATCATATATACATAATAGACTTTTTTTAAGCACTATTCCTTTTAAAACATACTTAATTTATTTTTTGTATGATAAATACCGCCTAGTGAACTTCGTGCGCCTTTCTTCTACTTTGTAATAAACACGAACAGAAAAACAGTCAGGTCTGAGGAAATTAATTTAACGTGAAATTAAAGCCAAGATAAAAATCAAGAGCACATTTACAAAGTATTGTCCATTCAATTATTTCTCAGTGATTAATTGGCGTGAAAATAATTGATCGCATCTTCGCATTAATTTTCATGAGTTACTCGATAACTATCCGATCGTTTGTAATAACACACAGCGAATATATATCAGTCATAATTGCCGTAAAAGTTGCGCGCTTAATCGCATCATCGTATATACAATTTATATACTGAGCATTATCGTGAGGACTGGTATCAATTTTAGAAAGCGAATTCTCTCATGAATATGAAGGGGATTTTTCCTTCGGGTGAAAACTTATTTGGATATCGCGTGTTTTCACAACTCTCGCGTTATACGAACATTGGCAATATATATTTTTATTAGTCAAACTTTTCTCTCTTCTCTCTCTCTCTCTGCGTAGAGAAGAATCTTACATCTCCTTCGTGCGAAGATCCTCGCTCGAAAAACACGTCGTCGTCGCATGATCGAAGCTGTTCGTCGACACACTTTTTCAGAATTCTCTATACATTATTTGCTCCACTCTTTCCAAAGACCGCGCTCGAGCGTAAAAAAATAAAAAAGAACTCACAATGCGTAAAGAGCAGATGAGTTTTTCCGATACCCGGGTCAACTGGTTGTTCCCAATAGAATCGATATCGGTATCGTGCTGAAAGTACTGCGATTTCTTGCCTTTCTCATTTGCTTCGCAAGAGAGAGAGAGAGAAAGAGAAGAAGCCAACACAATGAATCCCCCAACTCTGATATGTAGCCGAATAATTCCCTTCGCGTTGCACCGGAACCAGTGTTGTGTTTAGATGATTTTAAAACTAGCTAGATAAAGGTAAAATTATATGGCGATTCATCTAGATAATAAGTTTTAAGACTGTTTATATGTAAACGCAGTTGTTCTATTATTTAAGTATTTTTATGTGCCATGATTCTAAACCAAAATTATCTGAAAATTATTCTAGAAAGATAATTTAGTAAAGATAATACTTTCTTTCCCTCTCAGATGCAGATGTAGATAATACATTAAAGATAAGATGACGAATGCCAAAATTTCATCTAGATGATCATCTGTATAATTTTATTTAGATAACAGCAAACACTGACCGAGGCAGACAATGATTAGCGTCCACGTCAAATCGATCTCGGGTCTATTATGAACAAAATTATCTGAATTTAGTAAAGATATTAAAGATAAGATGACGAATGCCAAAATTTCATCTAGATGATCATCTGTATAATTTGATTTAGATAACAGCAAACACTGACCGGGGCAGACAATGATTAGCGTCCACGTTAAATCGATCTCGGGTCTATTATGGATAGCTGCAGACTTTCACCGAGATGCATCGCGAGGCCGAGAAGAATACGCATTCGATCTTTGGAGAAAGGCCCCGTGTACTCAATGTGTTACTCGACCGTGTCTACGATCAAAAAATCGCGATAAAGCGAGAGCCCCCATCGACAACGGGAAGTAATAACCCGTGAGGCCTTGCTCTCTCGCATATAATTCATAAAGAGAATTATCTGTCTCTCTCTCTCTCTCTCTCCGGCTGTAAGCATTAGATTTACAAGAATGAGCGTGGTTCGACACGCCAACAGATTATTGCTCGGTAGTCTCTCGAAAATAACTTGCAATTTGTGTTTACTCGCTAATTCGAGTCAATTGGAATAATTGCACAATATCTATTTTAACGCTCGCGAGATTTTTCGTATAATTTATCATGTCACGTGTGGAGGAAAATTTGTCTACATTTATCTTTTCTTCTCTCCACTTTGCACCTCTGGTCCCCCCGTCAATATATAAACTGTCAATTTTCATTTGTAGACGTAAAAATCTATTTGTCATAATTCTCAGATAATTCTCTCGTATGCAGATGATCGGAAAGCTACAACTTTGAGTAATATGCTTAGAAATTTCTCTCTATTCGAAAGGTGAAGAGGACACTCGTGAATTTAGTATAATAAATCTCAGAGCTGACGATTTTAGAATGAAGATTATTAGTTGACAGCTGTGTAATAATTTTTTCTAGATACCAATGCCCAATTGATCGAGAATAAAAAAATTGACAAACTTGATAATTCATTAAAATCAATTATTCGATCAAAAGCTAAATCCAAAAACAATTGCGTTCCAATCGCAAAACTCGCTCGCTCTTTCATCGCGTCTCGAGAGAAGAAAAAGCACGAGGAATAAATCCCGCACGAGAAAGACGATTAAATTATACAGGATGTCCAGCTCAATGAAAAAAATTCCCTGACATTTTCAGATTTTCCAAGACCAGAAGTTCATTTTTTCCCTGACTTTTTAGTATTATTTTTTTCAAATATATAATTTGCATATGTTTATAGGATAAATCAATTAAATGTTAAATCATAAAATCCTTGAGATATTTTTGTCAACAATGAAAAGAAAGTTAAATAAAAAATTTAAATAATTTATACAATCTATGTTATGTATGATAATCGAAACAAACATGTCACTATAAACTATTTAAATAATCATCTTTTTTATTTATATTATATCAAATTTTTTAGTTTTACCTCTATCAAACACATGGAAATAAAAACACGACGATGAAAATATAAATGAACAAACACGTTGTAGATGAATCGATTTTGAACAACACAGAAAATTAGTGTGCTGGGAGTCAAAGAAAAGTTGATATCTATTTAGAATATAGTTGACAGCTGTTTAATAACATTTTCTAGACATCAATGAATGAAGAATAAAAATGGACAAACTTCTGACAATTGATCAAAATCAATGAATAGCTGGATACCTCTTCGCGGTCGATGAAAGCTAAATCCAGAAACAATTTCGTTCCTCGCGCGAAACTCGCTCGCTCTTTCATCTCGGGAAAAGAAAAAGCACGAGAAATAAATCCCGCACGAGCGCGAGTACCCTGTTGTATACGTGCCCGAAGTGAGCACCGGCGACGCAAAGCACAGCACCGGAGGAAGGAAGGAGTGGAAGGTGGATTGGCGGAGAGATGCACAGCTTAGGATTCCCGACTATACCCGAGCAGTTTCTGGTTGGTTGGTAAGTGGGACTAGCGGGGACTCATAGGCACAGAGCGTCCTACGCGAGGCCGCAGTCGGGCGCAAACCCCGAAACAATCTCGCATCTCGCGCAGTTTTCTTCAACCTCACCTATAACACAGTCTATCTCAGAAGCTGGTATAGCACAAGGCCTTTTGTTTCATCCAAGGCGCCTAAACAGAACCTCTCTCGCTTCCAAGTGACGAGGAACGCCCTGAAGAGGGTGACTCCGAGGGGTGCTATCGAACGATTCTCCATCGCGATATCTCGGGTGTTGCCAGAAAAAAACCATCTCGCGAACTACTCGATTGTTCTAAAGTGCGATAAACGAACTGCAGAATTTCCTTCCGAGAGACAGACCGAAAGCACAGGTGCTAGATCGACCGCAGACGTTGGATTGTAAAACCGACTGACTGACTGCTTGTCTACCGGCTTGTCAAGGCGGAGTTCTTTTCCTATCAGGGATCGCGGTCGAGGTCGCTGCCGAGGTCGCACTCGAGCCGAAGCGAGGACGAAAGTCAAGGTCGAGGGTCAGAGTCGGTACACTTCACGAGGTACGAACTTGCTCATTTCGTTTGTATATTAATGAAGTAGAAGCGAGACGACTTGCTACACTTGGTTACCGTTCGAGAATTCACTTCCACTCATCATGTTTTCAAAACATACATACATGTCATTTATTTTCATATCCATTTTTTAATATTCCTGTTATTTTTCTATGATTTATATAAAGGCCTAGTATGAATATTAATTGGAATATATATTTGCATATATTATATAATTATTGAGGGATGTCTGTGAATACAAGTTACTATACTTCGATAATAAAACAATTGTTATTATTTTTTATTTTTCATAGCAGTGAAAAGACGGTTGCAACCTTAGTGTATCACGATGTCAAGTCACGTTGATTCTGATATAATTTCTACATAGAGAATTTTCTCTTAGAATTTACCCTGAAAATCATGGTAATCGTGAGACAATATGATATTGAAAGAATTTTATAAAAACAGTTTCTCTTATTAATATTTACTACAATAAAAATATTAATAAAAATATGTTTGATTAATTTTACTATGTACATATTAATATTTTTTATTGTGGTAAATATTATATAATCAGAGGAACTCTTATAAAATTCTTAAGGGTAAATTCTAAGAGAAAATTTTCTTTGTATATAAATTTCTAATATTGTTATTTTTTTATAATTTCTATAAAGACCAAGTATAAATATTAACTAAAATATATATTTGGACACATTATCCTCATTTTATTTTTAATTATTATATTATATAATTATTGGGAGATGTTTGTCAGTACAAGTTGCTGCGCTTCGATAATAAAACAATTGCTATTATTTTTTATTCTTCGAAGCCATAAAAGTTGTAAGTTGCAACCTTAGTGCATCAAGTCACTTCTGACAGAATTTCTACAAAAATTATTGTACTATCAAGTCGCTACGAATAAATTCACAAATATTGTAAAATATGCAAATAAATTCAATGTAAAAAAAAAAAAAAAAAAAAAAGGAATAAAGCAAAGTATATTTGCGTCCTCTTTAACTTGCTCCATTTGCGAACGAGATTCGTTCGACATCGATAATTTCGTCGCGAACTAGAAAGATATTTCTTCTAACTAGAAGAAGAAGTAGAAGAAGAAGCGACATTCCGATCGTCCCCTTTTGCTCTTCGTACTTCCGTTACAATCTACGGAACATGTCCAACTACCGGCGCTACCGATGCGAATCGGGGCGGTGGGCGGTGTATTCTTCATTGAATGTCTTATCCCAAATACCAGAGAGTGTCGGAAAGCCGCCTCTTCTTCTTCTTCTTCTTTTACTTATCGCGAATATTGCTGTTTCCTGTTTAGAACGAGCGAGGGAACGTAACGATCTGTTATTCTCACCCTAATATATTATATCTTCGTCGAGTGATTTGCGAAACAAATTGTTTTCCTCTTGAGGAAAGGAATATCTCATTTTACTTTTGCAATAATGATGGACACCGATTTCCCATTCTCGGCTCATCATATACTCCTTCAACTTTACACCTCTAAGGTATAAATCGACACGCAGCGCTAAGAATAACCGGTCTTTCGAATTATTTCAAAGAAAGCGAACACGTATATGGCGTATACGGTTTCTTTGATACACCACAATCATCCGCGATCTCTATCTCTCCTTTCTGCGGTGAGAGATGATGTAACTACGTTACAATGAACCAAGACGAGGGAAAGGGCCGTAATATGTTAAGCCAATTTAACCAAAAGATCCGTTAGGCCAGTTACAGTCGTCGGCAAATCGCATCGCGGCTTTCTGCTTCCTTTTTCGTCTTCCTTTTTCAGGATGTCCAGCAGACTCAACAAAATTCCCTCGCTTTTTCAGATTTTCCAAGACCAGAATTTTTCCCTGATTTTTTAATATTATTTTTTCCAAATATATAATTTGCATATATCTACAGTATATGATAAATCAATTAAATGTTAAATCATAAAATTCTTCAGATATTTTTGTAAACAATGAAAAGATTCGGAAGTTAAAACAAAAATTTAAATCAATTATACAATCTGCATTATGTGCGATAATCCAAACAAACATGTCACTATAAACTATTTAAATCAATTTTTTTTATTTATATTATATCAAATTTTTTAATTTTGTCTCTATCAAACACATTAAAATAAAATGACACGACGATGAAAATTTAAATTAACGAACACGCTGTAGATGAATCGATTTTTAATACAAAAAATTAGCGTGTTGGGAGTCAAGGAAAAGTTTACATCTATTTATTAAAAAATTTCAAATTATTGAGACAAATGTAGAATAATGTGAAAAAATTCAGATAAATAGTAAAATTTCCTGACTTTTCTCCCTGACAATTCCAGATTTTCTTGACCGCTAGACACCCTGTTTTTGTTTCCCGGTTTTTCCCGAAAAGGTAGCGCGAAATTTACGTCCTCGTATATCCTTCGGAAAACGCGAGAGAGAGATCCTCTCTTTCGCCGCTAATCGCGACTTTCCTTTCAATCTCGTTAATCCGACAAATTACCGAAACAAACGCACGATGTATCGGTTCATAAATATCGGATTCTCTTTATATATACTCTCTCGCGAGAGAGAATCAATTAGCTCATTGCTCGACGCTTTTATTAAGCGGTGAAATTATTTTCACCGCTCGTATCGAATCGCCAATTATTAGACACAAGTGAGTTTTTTTTTCTCTTTTTTATTAAGCACGTGTATTAAAAAACTTTCGAATACATGTTTGCTTATTTTCGGCTAATTAATTTTTTCCTCTCTCTATCTTGCTCACGTGACTTGCACTTCTACTGTACATGACATTACACGTGTAGACACACACACACACACACACACACACACACATATGTATTCACCGTCTCTTTTGTGTTTATTCTCCGAGACTTGTTACCGTTTTGCCTCCTCTTATTTAAGACGACCGTTTCTTCTTTCTCCGCGCTCTCCATTAAGGAAATAATCTAATTACTATATTGTTCGCGTAAACACGCCCGATGTCGCGGACATTTAAGAGCTTCGTTTGCGGTTTAAGTGTGGAAACTCCATTCTCTGTTAAATATTGTGTGGTTCACCCCGTGACGGAAGAGGAGACGAAGAATATACATACGCACAGAGAGAATTTTCTCTTAGAATTTACCTTGAAAATTATGGAAAATCGTGGGACAATATGGTATATAAAGAATTTATTATATAAGAGTTTCCCTGATTAAATATTTGCCACAATAAAAAATAATAATACACTAAAAAAAATTATTTAATTATTTAAATAAATATTTATTTCAATACTCTTTTATACATCATTTATGGGAAACTAATAATATTGATTTGCCGCGAAAAAGTATTTATTTGATATAAAAAATCCTTGTTCAAAACAGATAAATATTTATTGGAATTCAATAGCTTTTTTTCAGAGTATGTACACAGTAAAATTAATCGTGCGTATTTTTTACCTTATTATGGTAGATATTAATATTTTTTTATTATAGTATGAATTAGAGAAACTCGTATAAAATTCTTCCAATACCATATTGTCCTGATTATTATTTTCAAGGTAAATTTTAAGAGAAAATTCTCTCTGTGTATATAAGCAGAAAACGCGATTATATAATGCAAAAATTCTCAAACACAGGAGAATAAAATTAAATAATTTATCTAGAGAAGATCGATCTAGATATCCCGAAGTCTGCGATAGAATCTCGTTATCGGAGAGATTTCTCTGTAAAAAAAAAAAACCTTACTCTGTCTTATATATAAATATTACGTGTTATATATTATCCGATAGGAGAATGCGTCGCATATTAATACGCGTTACGCTTTTCAACTCATCGATTATATTTAATCAGAGTCGTTTATCGGGTCGTTATCTCAGTCGCGGATAGTTATCTTGGTCGAAACGATCGCATAATTCATTCCTTGTCGCCTTCTCACTTCCGTTAGCTTGTCTTTCTCTAATCCCGTATTCAGCACGTGTGATACGTGTATATATACATATATTATATGCATATATTCTAATGCACGCGTAATATCTAACATATGATGTGCGTGCGGTTCGATACGGCCTTGCAAATGCAACGAGATAACGGCTTCGGTTTGCGCCGACGAATGACCCAATTTCACCGGAGTGTCGTATGGCAAATGGTGCGATAACTGTTGCGGCAAAAGACAGGATCGAGCACGTGAAAGGAAAATACGATAGGTCGGGAAGCGGATGAGAGCCGGATGAGAGGCCAGCTTCGCCATGGACCAATGCGCGGACATTCAGAAAGACGAGCAAAATAAACGCGCGCGTTTCTCTCTCTTCCTCCCCCGTCTAATTCCTTTTAATCTAATGCCCTGTCGACACAAATGTCTCGAGAGTCTTAGAATTTATCCTGAAAATCGTGCTAATCGTGCGACAAAATAATATTGGACAAATTTTATAATAGTTTCTCTGATTAAATATTTTTATCACAATTAAAAAATATTAATATCTACCACAATAAGATATAAAATATGTTTGATTAATTTTACTATGTTCATATTAATATTTTTTATTGCGATAAATATTTTTAATCAAAGGAACTTAAAAATTTTTCCAATACCATCTTTTTTAAGAGAAAATTCTGTTCGTGTATAAAGAGAAAATAAGAGAGAGAAAGAGAATTATTTTGCTGGAAATCGAAAATAAAAGTCACGCCTTAAATGCAACAGATGTCTTCTTGAGATAAATTCGATTCGCGTTCAAGTCACAGCAGTCGGCTTTGAATTTATTCAACAAGTACACAGGTGAAAGGAAGGATGTGCCATATAATTGTAGAATGTCTTGTATACATTCCACGGAAGCTGCACACGATTCCTCTAAATACATCATATTGCGATTACGTTAGATTGCAACATTTTGATTGCGATAAAAACTTTCATTTCTCTCTTTCTCTCTTCAGTTGAACTTGATACGTCTAGCAAACATCTGGATCATTTTCCCTATTTCGAGAAAATATAAATTTTGTACGTGTAAATTAATTAATTAATTAATTAATTAATTACGAGAGTGAGAGAAAAGGAGAGTTTTATCTATTGAAGTAGTAAATATTTTACTCTAGATAATGAGTAGGTAATGGTAGATATGTTTTATTTATGTTATCGCATCACGCGTAATTTCTGCAAAACCGCAGAGATACGCGATCGATAATCCTTTCCCTCGTTCGACGCCATCGACACCGAAAAGCGAGAGTGACGATTTTTCATATGCGAAATAAAAACAGAAACGTAACGCAAAGAGATTCCGTACACGCAAACAAGAAAACGCAAAAGAGTGAAAATATCATGGTCGCGCCTACATATATTTTTCTTGAAAACTTTTTCATTCCTAAATATACCTATAGTTGCACAAAGAGAATTTTCTCTTAGAATTTGCCCTTAAAATCATGGTAATTATGGGACAATATGGTATTAGAAGAATTTTGTAACATAATTTAATATAAGATAGAAATATAAGATATTTCTCTGATTAATATTTACAATAAAAATATTAATATCTGCCACAATAAGATATAAAATATGTTTGAGTAATTTTACTATGTACATATTAATTTTTTTTATCGCGATAAATATTTTTAATCAAAGAAACTTATAAACTAATTCTTCCAATACCATATATTTTGTAGGAAAAAATTCTGTTCGTGTATAAAGAGAAAAATTCCATTTTACGCCTCGTCATAAATAAATTAACACAATTCCTATCTCATTCGCAGGTCCTAAAGCGACATCAAATAATCTCGTTTCACGACTAGAGGAATTCTTTTCCGAGGAAGAGCGAAAACTCATCCCGTAAAATCAACAAACGTCAAAAATGCGGATCATCCAACTCAGTTGCGTCTTCCTCGCCCTGCTGATGACAGCATCGGCGGTACCAGCGTCATCCTCATCATCGAAGGGTGGTCGACCCGATGATCCAGTCAAAGGCAAGAAGACTACCCCGATCGCGCCTATCAAGACCTCCTCGAGCACCGCTACGACCGCCTCGAGGCCGCTGAAGAACGCGACGTTACCCTACGTCACCCTGAAGAACGTGACGTTACGCTCGTCATCGCCGTCGTCGATCGCGACGACGGTCCACCAGGTTCCAGCTCAGGTGACCACATCCGCGACGACGATGCTGAAGCTGCCGTCGATCTCGCCGACGACGTCGAGCGCGACGACGTCGACGTCCTCGTCGTCCACGTCGACGGCCACCTCCTCGTCGTACGCGTCGTCCCTGTTCTCGTCCACGGCGAGTCTCTCGAGCGATCCAGCTGCAGGCTCCTCCTCGAGTTCCGGCTTCACCGAGACGTCGCCGAGAATAATCTCGCCCACTCAGCACACGACGTCGGGACTGTCGTTGAGAAAATCAGCGGTCTCCGCCGTCGCCGATGTCACGACCACCGTCCCCTTGACGTCGGCCAAGGAGACACGAGAGTCGCCAGGCAAGATTAGACCGCAAATCAAGCTGACGACAAATTACACCAGCGAGGTAAGTGCATTAATCTCCCCGAGTGACCGACTCTCCTCGAGCTCTCTGCGGAGTCGTGTGCCTCGTATTATTTCGATTTTGCCGCGAAAACCGCCGTTTTCAACTAACTCTTGCATCCCTGCTATCTTATCCCCTGTGTTTTTCTCCATAGGCTTGTAATTAGCTCTAACGCGACGGTGAACCGCGAAACGGGATATCGAGGCCCAATTGAATTATATGTATTACAGCATACCGATCTCGCGGATTGATGTCAGGGTGTCCAGCAGACTCAATGACAAAAATTCCGACTTTGTTAGATTTTCCAAGACCAGAAGCTAATTTTTTCCCTGACTTTTTAGTATTATTTGTTCCAAATATAATTTGCATATATCTATATGATAAATCAATTAAATGTTAAATCATGAAATCCTTGAGATATTTTCGTTAACAATGAACAAATTTAAATCAATTATATACAATTATCAAATTTTTTATTTTGTCTCTATCAAACACATTGAAATAAAATAACACGATGAAAATATAAATTAACGAACACGCTGTAGATGAATCGATTTTTAACAATACAAAAAATTAACGTGCTGGGAGTCGAGGAAAAGTTTATATTTATTTAATAACAAATTTCAAATTATTGAGACAAATGTAGATTAATGTGAAAAAATCCAGATATGTGGTAAAATTTCCTAACTTTTCACTGACATTTCAGATTTATAAAATTCCCTGACAATGCCCGGTTTTCCAGATTTCCCTGACCGCTAGACACCCTGGACGTAACAATTTCGCGGGCCAGAATTTTCGTGGTCCTTATTCTTTATTATATGTATACACGCTGTTTCGCCATATATAGACCGAAACGCAAACGATGTGATGATTTTCGAAACGTCAACGTTCCGGTACGGTTTAACGTCAAGATTGAAGTAGCGTGTCATTCGCGACCTCGCGAATTTCGCTAAGAAAATCGGAAATTATCCGGAAGAGAAGTGAGAAAAATCAACGTAAGAGAAGAGAAACGTTCATTCACGTTTCACGAAATGTAGACTAAGTAAGTTTCATAAATAAGTTTCGTCATCCGCCGTAATTCGCTAATCAAAGTTGTCTCTTTAATATCTATATATACAGAGAAAATTTTCTTTTAGAATTTACCCTGAAAATCATGGTGGAACAATATGGTATTGGAAAAATTATATAAAAGTTTCTCTGATTAAATATTTACAATATAATAAAAAATATTAATATGTATATACATAGCAAAATTCATCGAACATATTTTATATCTTATTGAGATAGATATTGATATTAATATAAAACTCTTATAAAATTCTTCCAATACCACATTGTCCTACGATTATCATGATTTTCAGGGTAAATTCCAAGAGAAACTGAATTCTCTCTCTAAAAATTCATCAAAGGATCTCTGCAATAGGAAATTTCGCTACTTTCCTCTCCCCTTCTCAAATATTATAAATCCTACAAATTAAATTGCAAATATAGATCGAAAGAAAATAAGCCGGGAAACAATTGTGAGAAATATATTATATAACAATCTAGACTGTCAAAGACGTTGCGAGTGCAACATCGTGAATCGCTGCAGCTCAAGCTAAACTCGGGCTCTTTTTTCTTCTTTTCCTCTTCCGATAGAAAAATCCGAAATTTCTCTCTCTCTCTCTCTCTCTTTATCTATCTCCTGCGCACGATCCTCCTACTCATTTCCCCTACTTTAAAGGAGCGCAGAAAAGCGTGTACCCGATGATGCGCGATAGAAAGGCACCCAGATTCGAGTTATACAGCCAGCGTGGATGGATCGTATGGGGTTTTAAGGAAAAAAAATCGCATATAGGTCGACCGAGAAAGTAGCGTGCGCACGTCTTCGTATGTATATCTCTTTCTCTCTTCGTACGTAGAAAATATATGCACCACTTTACTCTGTCGTTACATATGGTAGTATAGTAGATGGACGGGGCGCGCACGTGCAAAATGGCAAAAACGAGAAAGTAAATCGAGTATTCGAGCACACGTACATACAAACACACACACACACATGCACATGCACACACGATTATAGTTGGGACGTACGCGGTTGGGAATTACGTCGTAATTATCCAAGTTAATCGAGTGTACGTCGTGTTGTGCGCTCGTACGTCAACGTTCATTTCTTCGTTCGCGATAAGCAAGAGGCAATCAGGCAATCGGGTCATCATCATCTAAGGCGCGAATCTTTTATAGCCGAAGGGAGAAATTTTTCTTTTTTCTTTCTTTCTTTTTTTTCTTCGTTCGATGGAGATGCAGAGAGAGACTTCTGCAGTTGGCTCTAATTTACACGTTTTAATACGCAATCATCCTCTATCTCTTTGTCTCTCTCTCTCCCTCTCGTTTCTTCGAGATAACGGCGGTGTATGTATACCGATGGTGTATGAAACCGTTGAGTCATTTGCGATCAAATAAGCGAATATAACGCATCTCTTGATTACAAGCGGACGATTTCGTTCCGCGGAATACGGTAAATACGCCGCGTGCGCATAACGGAGGAGGAGGGAACACATTAATAACGATTAAGTATTCTAACGTATCTGTAATAACCGCACGAATGACGGCAAAATGCGTAAATTGGGTACATAATACCTCGCGTAATGGAGTTATTTGTCTATCTGTTACGGCCGCCTCGCCGCAAAGCAAGATCGCATATATATATATATATATATATGTGTGTATAAAGATTGGTCCAGCAGGGAAATTGTACTATGCAAAAAAAAAAGGATGCCCATTATACGTCCACGAAGAACGCTTCTCAAATTGTACAAACGCGTTGCAACGCATTATGTTAGATTTTTTCTTTTTTTTTGGCCGCGTCTTAGAGTTTATTTTCCGACGTTAAATTTCCGAGTATAATGCGGAAGAAAAATAAAATTCAAGAGCTTCTTTAAAGAGGTAATAAAGAATAAGATACGCGTCCATGACCAAAAGTAAAATTAATTAACTGTGATTTCATTAATTCTCTTTTCTGTTCACAAATCGCAACACTTCTCCTCTTATGATATAATATACGATAGAGAATATACGGGAAGAGAAAATTCGATTAACCGGTTCAATTTATCAAGGGTTTAATTACCCGTGATTAATTGAACTTGCTTCCTCTACCTATATACAGATGGTTATGATCTTAAAAAGGAAAAAGAGAAAACACCAGAAGTACCTACACGAAGAGAATTTACCCTGAAAATCATGGTAATCGTGAGACAATATGATATTGGAAGAATTTTATAAGAGTTTCTCTGATTAAATATTTATCACAAAAAATATATTAATATGTACATATAGTAAAATTAATCAAACATATTTTATACCTTATTGTGGTAGATATTAATATTTTTTATTGTGCAAAAAAATCCATGTACTTTTACGTAGAAATTGTTCATTGTACTTTATCATCATAATTATCATTATAATTTGTTTTCCATATTATTTTAAAGTAAAAATACATATTAATATAAAAATATATGTAAAATATAGATGAAATTACTACTTTTATGCAAAAATCATTTGTAATTTTAAATTTAATATTTTTACTTTCTTAGAACTTTATTTTATAAACATTTACCTATTTTTTATAGCATTTATACATTACTAGCGTTTCCTATGTGTAATTTCATGTTCCCACACACCCACACACACAGTGGAATATTTTAAATCTTGAAAATATATAAGAATATATTTCATATAAAATTACATATAATCTTGTATATGAGTATAGCAATATTGCATGATTATGCTGGGTCGAAAAAAACCCAGCATAATTACGTAATTTTACACAAATATTTTTGTTTCAGTGTGATAGTAAATATTAATCAGAGAAACGCATAAAATTATTCCAATACCAAATTGTCCCACGATTTTCAGGATAAATTTTAGGAGAAAATTCTCTGCGTATGAAACATGATTAAAGTCATAATCTCCGACGTCGGTGAAAACCGAGCGATTTGAGACTTTGATACGTAATTGGCACACGGTAAAGTTTTGTGGTAAACTGGTACGAACCAATAAACATACAATGCGCGCAGAGGAAGAAGAACTCGACCTGTCTAATGACGGGTTTGCGGAGGTGATACGAGTCGCACCATTCATCCAATATCGAATGAAAAATCGCTGGGAATTGTTCGCGTGTATATACCGCGTCGACGAATACCGATTTCTACCGTATGGGAATTGGATATCGTCACTAGGGCAAGAAGCTTGTAATAAAACGATCGTTTTTTTTTTAAGACAAAGACTTGGGGAAAAAACGCGCAATAACACATTTTTTTCACGAAACTACTAATTTTGCGACATGAAATTTCTTCGAAGAGACAATTCTCCTCGATTATTTTATACAGCATCTAAAGAAGGAAGTACGCTTGGACAGAGGGGAAACCATTATTACAGTGTATACACGCATACATTAGTCACGCATGTCTAAACTAAAGGTAACAATCGTGTCTTGAACGCTAAATTGTCCGATATATATAACTATATACAATATACATATGTGTACTCGACATAAATTTTTGATTTATCGACTAACCCCGATTTCCATCTGTCATCGTGATCATCTATTATGAATTCATTATTCGCGATTATTATCTTTATTGTTATATCGTTGCTTCCTTCTTGAACACTGATCGGAGTAACACGTGTTAAAAAGAGCCAAATGTCTCGCCTTTAATGTAAAACTTTTATCGAAGACAAACACCTGGTTGATGTTACCCCTGGCTAGCGGTATAAAATGCCAAGGATGAAACATCTTGTAACACGCGATAAGAGTTTCTACGTAAAATATATGTTGCGAAATAAAACACGCTTATGTTTTATTATGAAACCTTTCCAGG
Organism: Nylanderia fulva; assembly: GCF_048542155.1. Lineage (NCBI taxonomy): Eukaryota > Metazoa > Arthropoda > Insecta > Hymenoptera > Formicidae > Nylanderia > Nylanderia fulva. Next base: position 586,263 of record NW_028190807.1, on the reverse strand, counting down.
TTTTTAAAGAAAGTCGAGATATCGAAGAAGAAATACATCCTCGTAATTAGTTCGAAAAAAAAAAGAAATAGATCGCTCAACCTATAAAAGATTCGAGAATAATAACGCTTCCTATAAAATGTATAATAACATGCGAACTCATTATCTTTTCCACAGATCGCTCGAACGGAACTTTCAAAGTCGTAATAAAATCGTAAATTTCCATCTTTACATTTTTCAGAGAGATGCCTTTTTTTTAATGTTCCGCATGTCGGGGTATTGTATAAGAGTATCCCGATACTTACGACCGCGGCCTTTCAACGGCTCGCGCCGCATTAGCGTACGATAGCGCGAGCGAGATAGAAATAGAGAACTTCACTAACGGTCCCGAATAGGAATTTTGCCCTCGCTACGCGCGCTTCCGAGTTACGCGCGTAACGGAGTGTTGCTCTAGCACAGTTTTCCGAGCGCGATGACGAAATGAATAATTGCAAAATTAGAATAATCCCACGGCGCTGCTCGGAACAAGTTGGAGAATAATAGCAATATGATTCTGATCTACTGTATTACTATTACTCTAATCATTTTTTCCAATCTCTCTTTTTATCTTTTTAAGATACATTTTAATACTTTTTTGATTTCTCAAAATTAATAATTTTCATTGTTTTAAGAACACCATCCAACATCGTGATGAAATTTTTACTGCGATGAATATAAATACACAGAGAAAATTTTTTTTTAGAATTTACCCTGAAAATCATGGTAATCGTGGGACAATATTTGGAAGAATTTTCTCTGATTAATATTTATCACAATAAGATATAAAATATGTTCGATTAACTTTACTATGTAAGAAAGTTTACTAGTAAAATTTACTATGCACATATTAATGTTTTTTGTTGTAGTAAATATTAATCACAGAATTCTTATAAAATTTTCCAATACCATATTGTCTCACGATTATCATGATTTTCAGGGTAAATTCTGAGAGAAAATTCTATATCCGTGTAGAAATTATTAGATCAGAAAATTTGTTTTCAAACCGAAGAACTGTGCGAAATTGTATAGAGAATAAATATCTGGCTTTTTTTACACTATTATATTTGATTCGTTATTCATAATGCAAAGACACAATTATATTTTTACATCGAATAATTATGATAAATTGACACGTATAAAACATTTCAAAAAAACTCTGAATTTTCACATCTAAAATTTTCACAGTAATATTAATAACACTGATGACATAATTATATGATAGCACTAATTGGAACAAAAATGTTATCGTAAAATTGCACAGGTAATATTGAAACGAATTAGCTATCTCTGATCTTTCTAGCGTTAATTAATCAACAGATATATACCTAATATTACAAATTCCGTATTTAATATTTATTACTTTCACACATTTAATCAAAGGAATAAGTAGTCTTATATCTCAGAATCTCTCATGCTAGATAAATGGATGTGTGTCGTAATTAAAGAGAGCAAAATAGATGACGGAAATGTGTCAGGCACTCTTATGAAAGATTCGCGTGTTACCATTCTCCATAAAATGTAAAGAGATTATAAAGAATCCCCAATGTGACAATCGAAGCAATGATAGTCGCCGTTTCGTGCGCGACTAATAATAATACTGGATAGATACTCGATGGTGTTTCTATACGTATACAAACGCACACAAGCGCTTGATCTAACAAAAACAACCATGAAAAGAGCGCAACGGTAAACGAACCGTTGGGTTCTTTTCCACTAAGGTTAATAATTGTATTGTAAGAATCTCTCGGAAACGCGCGGCATCCGCGACGATTCCTCACGACGAACGAATCATGATATCCGAGACTTACAACCGCAGAAATTACTCTCGTCGGCTAATGATCGTCTAATTCTTAAATAGATGATGCTTCAATTACCAACATCACGGATTACACACAATCTTAGATATATTACAACCGCAATTCTAGCCACATTTCTCGACTAGTCACTTTCTCGATTAGAATCTTTTTCATTCGATATAAATAAAATGCAACGTGCAAATGATGTAAAATCAGAGTAGTTATTAGAATATTTATATACAATTTGTATATATTTTATTAATTTTATTCATTAATTTGTTTAAATACACATATAATATACATGATCTGTCAGAAAAGTATAATGAGATTAAATATAGTATGTAGCTTTTATAATATAATGGACAACAGTGAAAAACATAATCATGCGAAATGTAAAGTATAATCCTTCCTTTATAATAGTTGTATTCATTCGGTTACGTTCATATGTCATAATATTTTTAATAAACAGTTAAGAAAAGCATTCGGTGATCATGCTTTATCACGGTTTTTACCAGCGCGCAATTTATTTTTAACAATTTCGTAGTCTTTCGACTTATTGCCTCCGAAAAATCTGAGCGATAAAACATGATCACCAAATACTTTTTTTTAATTCTTATCGCTATCTTTGTCACTCTATAATGATCATGTACGAATACGGAGACGAGGTATACATGTACTTGTAAAAAATACTATAATACATAAACGCAGTCGAATAAATTGAAACTGTTCTTAAAAAAAGGATTACATACATTCCGCGTGATTACGACTTTTTAGTTTTGCTTGCCACATTAAACACTGCATATTTAATCTCATTTTTATGACAGACCATATATATAGAATTGTCTTTGTTATAATTATCGTGTTATGAAATCGCGTTCAAATATCGCTTCTTTAATTCTTCGATATCCATTTTTTTTCGCGCGAAAAAATAAAGAAATTATATACATATATATAATATTTTTTATATAAAAACAAAAATAATTTAATTAATGAATTTTTTCGTGCGAGAAAAAAATATACTACACACATGCGTATGTAAAAAAATGTTTATATAAATCCAAAAATAATTTTTGATACATATACATATACGTAAAATCTGTTTTATTTTTCTCGCGTGAAAAAATTGATATCACCAAATAAAGGATTGAAAATGTGAAATCACACGATTTATCATAATCGGTTCTAATCCGTTTTTCGCATTATAATATATCGTTTCGACCAATTATTTCTCTCGCCTAAAAAAATCGATGTACTTCACGCTCACTTGAGACAAGCATGTCCGAAGAATATTGCGAGCATTACCGATGCACCTTGCACCTTGCAAGATGTATTGGCTCGACGAATCTACAAAAGGCGAAAGGAGGGCGAGCGTTCACGGTCGTGACGCAAACGGATCAGCCGGTGCTAATATCGGTAGTGGAACGTGACGATGTCGAGACGAAAAGAAAATGCGAAGGAAAATAAAAGAAAAGACGCATAGAGAAAGAAAAACAGAAAGAGACAGGATAAAGGGGGGCCGGGGACGAGAAGATAGAGGCCGATATTGCTACGGATAATTTACCACGGCCTATTCGTCGAGCTTTAATCGATTCACTCTGTGCTACTTTGTGTTATATGTACAATATATTTTATATATATATATATATATATTTCTGCATGGACATGAGCGTCCGCAGGAGGAGCACTTGCCCACTTTTGGAATCAGTAAAAAAATTAAGAATTTGCTCTCCTTAATAAACACCGAAATTTATTTGCATATTTAATATAAAAAAAAATAAAAAAATAAAAAATTGCAAAAAAATTTAATTAAGAAGAAAAAAAATATGTACCCTCTTGGAAAAAATCCTGCGAACACCCATGTCCATGGATAGTAATTCGTGAACAAGTACTCTCTTCCTGCATTTAGGCGGAATAAAGACGGCAAATCAATTAGCGGTTCCGTTTTAATCGGATACTTACCGCGATTCGACTCGACGAAGCTTTATTTACGAGCTTCTTCTACGACATAGAAGAGGGAAGCGAACGACGAACGTGAAAACGTAGAAGAAGCGATGAAAGGAAGATACTGCGGTCTTTATTATTCGAATAATATTTTAACGATGTGATTATTTTCTATTATTACTGTACGGAACTTTTTTGTGTCTTAAGCTTGAACATATTTATTACACTTTTATATTTATATTTTCTTTGGCTTCAATAATTTATAGACAATTATTGTATCCTGAATAGTTAATGGATATAATATTAGCTATTTTTTTTAATTAAATTACCACAATTTTAATCATATCATCTATCTTCGATCTGCTGTTGCACCTGGCTTTGCTATTCAGAACTTATCTTCCTCATCTCATTGCTTATCAAAACCGTTATGTATTCGAACGCGAATGAACTTTTCTACGAGTAAATACATAAGTACACGAGTACGGAACTCGGAAGGAGCGTGAGGAGATTGATGAAAGAAAAAAAAGGAAAAAAAAGAGGAAAACGGAGAATCCGCAAAATTCCAAAGAAATCGCGCGGAGCAAACCCGGCGTGAAAGAGTGACCCCGGCAGAGAACTCGAGGGAATGCGATCGCGTTTCGGTCAACGACCGCTTTATAAACGAGCGTTTTGTAGCCCGAGAGGTATATATACGTGTGGTGGATTTATACAGCACGCGATGACATTATTTTTAAAGTCGGGCGGGTTTTAACGCCGCGGCGACTCGCTCTCGGGGTCAAGTCGACTCGGCACCGAGACACCGCAGATAGAGAAAGAGAGAGAGAGAGAACGGGAGATCGTCTTGAAAAAATATATAAAGTCGCGGATCAACGGAGGAGGCCAATCACCACCGCCGATTACGATCGCGCCGCGAACAAGGTCGGGGAAACGAAAGAAACACAGAGACAAAGTTCATCGAGTGAATATCAAGGATTTCTCCTAGAAGTAGAAACGAGTCTGTTCACCATGTTATCAAATGCGAGAGAAGCTCGAAATTATACACATCAAGGTGTCCAGCAGAGTCAATGAAAAAAATTCCCTGACTTTTTAGTATTTTTTCCGCAAATATATAATTTGCATATATCTATATGATAGATCAATTAATTGTTAAATCATGAAATCCTTGAGATATTTCTGTCAACAATGAAACGGTTCGGAAGTTACAAAAACAAAAATTTAAATCAATTATACAATCTGCATTATGTACGCGATAATCGAAACAAACATGTTACTACTATAATATATTTAAATAATCGCCTTTTTAATTTATATTGTATCAAATTTTTTAGTTTTATCTCTATCAAACACATTGAAATAAAATAACGCGACGATGAAAATATAAATTAACGAACACGCTGTAGATGAATCGATTTTTAACAACACAGAAAATTAGAGTGCTGGGAGTCAAGGAAAAGTTTATATTTATTTAATAAAAAATTTCAAATTATTGAGAATAATGTGAAAAAATCCAGATAAATGGTAAAATTTCCTCACTTTTCCAGATTTATAAAATTCCTAGACAATGCTCAATTTTGCAGATTTCCCTGACCGCTAGACACTCTGGCATTCTTTCGCGAGTCTTCATTATTTCTTCATTCATGTTCAATTGATCGCTTATTAAGATCGAAATTCATAGGGGATAGGAATGAGGAAGAAGATACACCCTCTCACAAGCATCATCTTTCTAAAATATGTGGAAGATATATAAGTTTCCTTTCTATAAGTACACAAAGAGAATTTTCTCTTAGAATTTATCCTGAAAATCATGAGACAATTGGAAAAGAATTTTATAAGAGTTTCTGTAATTAATATTTATCACAATAAAAAATATTAATATGTACATAGTAAAATTAATCGAACATATTTTATATCTTAATTATTGCGATGAATATTAATATTTTTTTATTATAGTAAATATATTAATCAGAGAAACTCTGATAAAATTGTTCCAATACCATGTTGACCCACGATTATCATAATTTTCAGGATAAATTCAAAGAGAAAATTCTCTGTGGACTTGCAAATCTGCAATTTCAATTTCAACCGGCGCGGCGTCTTATATGATTTCAAGAATGATATTATATTGATTTGAAAATAAGAAAAGCACGAGTAGCTTTCCGGTTTGAAGGATTGAGTAGTGAAATCCGCGATACGCGAGCAAAACTATTTATATCGTCGTTCTCTCCTGGATCCGTAGGTTTTTTAAGAGAAGATCGAGTGAGATGATTGCGACTCGAGTGCGGTAAATGAGATAAACGATACGCCAGAGTAAAGAAAAAGCGGGACCCGGCTCCGAGGATCGTTTCTCGAGCATAGTCTCACGTTCCAGGAAGTTGACCGGCGATGGATATCCGTACGAACCACCATCCTGTACCCCCATCGATTTGCCCAAGCGTTTTGCCTCCGCCTGTCTGTTCGGCTTTACGGCCTCTTCTCTTCTTCTCTCTCTCTCTATCTCGCACTCCGAGCATATTCCGTCCGTTTTCTTTTTTGCCCCCGTCTTCTTATTCCTCTCCCTCGTAGCTCGCTTCCTTTCTCTACTAACAATTTCCATCACGCGATCGGTAGGTGTACGTACGCGTATACAGCCTCCCGAAATAGATATCGAGGATCTATTTCACTGAAGAACTGATTTGCCACTTTACAAGCTAGTAATTTTGCGCTTGGCAAGGTCTGCGTTTTTTCTTACAAATGAGAGATCTTTATAAAATGTATCGAGTATGTGTAAAACGTCGTAACTCTTTGATGATACATGCGCTTTCTTCGAATAAATTGAGGATTTCACAAAATTGGATCGTTATCGGAATGAAAGTTTACGTCTCGTCTTTCTTCATTTACATATCTCGTGTCTCAATTGTTTGTTCGTGAAACGGTAGAGGGAAAGTGTGAATCACACAAGTGAAAAGACGCCGCATAATCGCCTATGTAACACAGAAACATTGCTAATGAGGTACCTTACCTTATACACGAAGACTTCGTTTACCGCGGAATCATGCTACAGTAACGATGCGCTGCTTTCATTCCAATGAAATGACACAATTGAAATAAGAGCATTTTCATTTTCGTAATCACAGATTTCTTATATAATCCTCTAATCATTATGGTGTTCCTTTTTAACAGCAGATTCTCTAATCGATTAAGGTCATCATTTTTTCCTAATTTTCAATTCTATCATATGTATCTTGAAAATTAAGTCTACATAGAGAGAATTTTCTTTTAGAATTTATCTTGAAAATTTACCATAAGAAATATTAATTTTTATAATAATAAGAGATATTAATATTTTTTCTGATGAATTTATTATGATACATTTTTCAAATAATACCATATTGTCCACGATTACCATGATTTCCTGGGTAAATTCTAAGAAAAAATTCTTTCGGTGCACCAAATTAAATTTTACTTGAAATTAACTGAAGAATAAATTTAAGCTTTCGAACAAAATTTGTGACGAGCTCGAAAGTTATCGATGTCTCTTCGTTAAACAAGAAAAAAAAGTCATCTCCAAATTGGTTAGAGAATCTGTTATTCAGAAGAAATTATTTTTAGAATGTATCTCAAGATTCGAACAATATATACAAACGGAACGAAGTTAAACGAACGCGAAGATAACGGTCGTGTCAATCGAACGAAAAAACGCGAGTCCTTTTAGAGAGAGCCCTATAATCAGCCGTAGCTCCGAAAAATCGTTTAATTACGTGACGTGCCATTACATGACGCTACCGAAGAATGCGTAACCTTTTTTCTCCTTTTCAGTGTTTCCTGTTATCTAAATAAAATTATATAGATAATCATCTAGATAAAGTTTTGACATCATTTTATCTTTATATAGCTAATAAAAATATGTATTATCTATATCTGCGCATCTTAAATAAAAAAAAAAGTATTATCTTTACTAAATTATCTAAAATAATATTCAGATAATTTGGTTTAGAGTCATAATAAATAAAAATATTTAAGTAGTAGTAAAACTTGAACAGTAAACGATAAAAACTTACAAATAAAAATATGAATATATTTTCATATCCCTTTTATAATTAACATTTTTTATATAATTGTGTTTACATAAGCAATTTTAAAAGCAGTCTTAAAAATTATTATCTAGAAAATCATCTAGATGACTCGCCATATAATTTTATCTCTTATCTAGATATATTTAAAACAAAATCATCTTCATCTTATCTAAGATGAATTTACATATTTTTATCTCATCTTTTCCTAGCTAATTTACTGCTCCTTTCACAGACGGGAGTACGACTGCCGGAGGGAGCCAGCGCGGCGCTCGCGAAACCGACCAAATATCACTACTATCCGCACAATCAGCACATCTATTTGCTGCCGGAGTGCGCGGTCCAGCAAGTGTGCAACGCCGTTTACGTAAGATTGAACTTCACGCAGCCGCTGTGTGCCTGTCCCGGAAGATACCGGGATCCGTGCAGCGCGTCCTTGGACAGCGACGACCTGCACACGACCGAGCTGGTGACCGATCCGCGAACCAAGGTTGGTTGAACTTTTAAATGACTCTCTTCACCGATAATCTATATCGCCGACTTACACGAAGAGAATTTTCTCTTAGAACTTTCCCTGAAAATTATAGTAATCGTGGGACAATAGGATGGTATTGGAAGAATTTTACGAGTTTTTTTATTAAATATTTACCGCGATAAAAAATATTAATATGGAAATTTTACTATGTACATACACTGACAAAAATGACTAAATTAACGAATATTTATTTCAATACTACCTAATACATTATTTATTTGAAATAAATATTTATTTGTTTTGAAAAGGATTTTCTCATTATTAAATAAATTTTCTTATATTAAATAAATATTTTTTACATCAAATCAATATCATTATAGTTTCAAATAATTTTTTTATTTAACAATTGAAATAAATGCTTATTCGAATTCAATAAATTTTATTTAGTATAGTAAAATTAATCAAACATATTTTATATCTTATTATGATAGATATTAATATTTTTATTGTGATAAATATTTTATCAGAGAAACTTTTATAAAATTGCTCCAATACCATATTGTCCTACGATTACTATGATTTTCAGGGTAAATTTTAAGAGAAAATTCTCTCTCTGTGTATTATTACGAGGAGCAGAGACTCGAGAACGCGATGCTGCATGATAAATGCACAATTAATAAAATGTCATAATAAATCAAAATGGCTCTGATATATAAATATAAAAAGGCTAATAAGAGCTAGGCACATATATTAGGTACAACAAAATTATTTTTAAATTTCTCTTCCTTTATATTTTTTTTTGGATAAGTATAGAAAATAAATATAGCAGAAACTAATAAATATTGTATAAAATATATAAAAGAATTTAAAAATTAATTACATCTGGGGCTCTTACTAATTTTTTTATATCTAAATTTGTATTTAATAAACAATTGTCAATAATTTCAATTAATATTTTAAGTGATTCGAATCGTGAGCTCACGAATGGAGATGATATTATCGATAATTACTCTCGAAATTACACGTGTTGCAAGGAAAAACGATGGTGTACAATCGAGGAAAACGCGAGAGCGTTTAAAAGTTTGCGGCATTTCCTACACAATGTTTTATTCTAGTACTTAAGACATCGAGCTGTCACGGAAACGGTATCTTGTACAAGGTACAAGGCGCCATCCCCGGTATGACCGACTCGGCTCGGATGCTCTTAAACGCGAGTTTCCCGCCATGAGAAAAACTCGTTCACTTTCGTTCGTGTATTAACCGTGACTTGCACGCCAACTCGAATCACCGTTCGAAAAGACAGTCATCGCGGAAGTCCGAGGAACGAATTTAAATATTCGACACGATGATTGTCCCGTATTTATACGGGACAAAGCTTGCTTTCACATTAGATGACTTTTCCAATTTCCAATTTCAATATCACTGTAATTTCATTACTATAACATACCGTAAAATCCTAGCAACGTTGCAATAAAGAAAGGTTTAATATTTTTGTAAAAAATAATCAATAATCAATGCTGATCCCCCCCCAAATACGCTGATCGTGATAATATTTTCAATTTTCATCTCCTTAAATTGTTGTTCACACATTATATATAATGCTATGTAATATATTTTCAAAGAAAATTTTATAAATGTATGTATAAAACTAATAAATAAATATTACATATAAATAATATGATGTACCCGGAGAAAATTTTCTCTTAAAATTTACCCTGAAAAGAAAATCATGATAATCGTGAAACAATATGGTATTGAAAGAATTTTATAAGAGGATTAATATTTACCATAAAAAATATTAATATATATGTACATAATAAAATTAATCGAACATATTTTATATGTTATTGTGGTAAATATTAATCAGAGAAACTCTTATAAAATTCTTCCAATACAATATTGTCGATAATCATGATTTTCAGGGTAAATTCTAAGAAAAAATTTTCTCTGTGTGCACATATACAATATATAATAATATACACTGAAAAAAATTGTTAACTTGGCTAAACTGTTCAACTAAATTACTATTTTGTGAATTAAACATATATTAATATTTAAGTCAAGAGTATGCGCTGTTAGATTTTATATTATATTTAATTTAAATATTTCTTGATGTTCAATTAACAAAATAATATTTAGTTGAACGATTTAATTAAGTTGACAAATTTTTTCAATATCTCTGTATATCATTTATAATATTACTAAAAAATGTGATATAAAACACGTAATTACAGTATCTGATTAACAAAGAAACTTATAAAAGGACAACGCTCATTGCGTACACTTTCCAGGCCTTGACCTTAGTAAAAACGTGCGAGCCGGTTGCCGAGATGCGAGAGTGCAGAGCGTCACGAGATTGGTCCCTACTAGCGTTGCAGAACGTGCGTACAGGAAAATCGCATTACCTCGTAATATGCCGATGTCCCGACACAAACATACTCGGTAAGTGAGAAACAGTTGAATAAAATTTCGCTTGATTGATTTAAAGTTTGAAAATTGATGCGGCAGCTCAATTCCATCGCACCAAGAATTGATACGTAGATTCAAAATGACCCCAAAAAAGGGAAAGAGAGAGAAAACTGTCCTTAATTTTTAGAATGATTATTCTATTGCAATGCAAAGAGAATTTTCTCTTAGAATTTATCCTGAAAATCATATAATAAAAATATTAATATCTACCATAATAAGATATAACATATGTTCGATTAATTTTATTATGTATACATATTCATATTTTTTATTGATGGTAAATTTTTAATCGCAGAGAAACTCTTATAAAATTTTTCCAACATCATATTGTTCTACGATTATCATAAATTTCAGAATAAATTCTAAAAAAATTCTTTCTATAGTTTTCCTTATATTAGTTATTCTCCATAAAGTTAATCTCTAGTTTTTAATATAAATATTTAAAAATTATTGAAACTTTACTATACATGTTACTAAAATTAATCAAACATATTTTATATCTTATTGTGATAGATAGTAATATTTTTATCGTGGTAAATATTGATCAGAGAAATCCTAATAAGTTCTTCCAACACTATATTGTGCCACGATTACCATGATTTTTAATAAATTCTCTCTGTGTGGAAATAAAAATGGTTCTTTTTTTTTAAGTTACAAAGAAGTAGAAAAACTGCGAGTTTATGCGTAACACTTTTCATGCTTTTACATTTAATGTTCTGTCTATGTAGAAGGACCTATGAGTCACGATCAGCCGACTTATGCCAGCGTTCCGGGCATTCGAGTATACGGAATGATGTGCGTACAAGGAAATAGAAGAGGACGACCATTGCGATATTCCCGCAGCATTTCGAGTACGCGTTCCAACAATAAATATTACATGATATTTAAAGATGGCTTTAAGATGTAAATTTTACGACTGATAATCTTTCGATTTGTTATTATAGGTCACGTAGAAGACGAGGAGAAACCGCGTTTCCCCTGGCACAAGGTGCGACAGCTGATGGCGACGTCGTCTCTGTGGGAATAACGCAACGCAATATTCCATCCCATATTCTGCCATCGACGAATTTACACGTTTAATTAATAACGCTATTATATTTATAATTCTTCGAGCCGTTCCCCGAGCTCGAATTCTACGTTCCCGTTTCGTTTCCCACGTAGTTTACTCTCACGCTTCCTTAACTCCCGAACGGGCGCACCGGGATCAACAAAATTAATAATGCACAAGCAATTCATACTAATTATTTATTTATTAAACGCGTTTTGTGTATTTTGCCATTTTTTTTCGTTAAATATTCGGACGACTTTTGCGCTTTCGCAATGAGAGTATCGTCACTTCGGCTTGAGAAATGATTTTTTTAAGGAGTAAAATATAGAATAAGAATTTAATTTATTAAAATATATAGAAAAAAATTAATTTCGTAATTAAATGAATTAAATTTTTGCAAATACAAGTGCACCGACGCGCCTGCGCGAAGTTTTTAGTAGATATACGATAGAATGAAATCGCCCCTATGTGATTTGTATTATCATCTTCACTTATAATTAATCATTGTATTTATTATTCATGATTTTTATGTTCATAATATGAGAACTGTCGCGATTAATTATATATACGACACGCAACTCCGATAAACGGATTAACGATACGATAAAGAAGACGAAATGGCTTTGCTTTCTGTAATAATATAAAGAGTCTAATGACGCATAATTTAAAGAAAAGAAAGATAGGAATATATGGTACCTGAGTTTGACATGCAAATTTTATATGTGTATTCTGTCTCTTTCCTTCCCCCTCTCCCAGTAAGGCATTAACAAAAATAATGTCAACCTCTATTATGTAGATATATCGTGCCTGTTTGCTTTTCAATTCAAATTCCACTCGATATGATAATATATTTTTCAATTTAAATTGCATTCGATATATAATAAATCCGCCACTCGCGGATAAGAGAAAAAACATTAAAGTAATATTGAAGGAGAGCTCCGTCCTCTCCGATTTCGTCGAAACTTTACAATATTTGTGTATTTTTGGCACAAAACACAAATATGTAAATTAAAATTGTCGGTTTTAAATAGGAAAAAGTTATAGTATAGGTAATTTCCTCCCTCATAAGAGGGAGAATTTTTACAGATTCGTGTTTCACGCACAAAAATGCACAACATTGTAAGTTTCGGCGACGATTTTCATAAAATTATTACCCAAAATTTAATTTTAAAAAATTGATAAGACTCACCGATACGATGCTCAGTGCAACGGAGTCGTAAACTGTAAAATATAAATATACATGGAAATTACATAGTAAAATTAAAAATAATTCATATTTCGAGAAAACAAAACTTTAAATTATTTTTTACATTAAATTTAATAGTAAAAATAATAACAAATAACTAAATTATTTACCATAATAGTTGCTCCGCCGTTGCCCGATACCAGCTCGAGTCTCCTCCTCGTAGAAGAAGCTTCGAAACACTTGCACTCGCGTTACTTATTTTCGTTCGCAACGTCCGGGTTTAGCTATCACAATTTTTGACGCGTTTCAATGAAACGCGAGAAACGCGAGAGCTTATTCGCGCGCGATTAAAGCCGATGCTCCGTTCTCGCGTCGCCGCTTTTTTAAGGCCCACTTATCGGAGGGCCTTATCACACGACGATGCACTTGGGAGTCGCCGATATTCCTGAATTGGCCACTACACACTTCACTACATTCTATATTTCACCAAGAGTATCGTCACTTCGGCTTGAAAAAATTGTCCAGCAGCGCTCGACGCGATTCCGAGAATTCGGCGCTTCACGAAACAAGAATGTCGTCTTCGAACATATACACTCGCGATCGTCGCGTATTTCGATAATATACGATCACGTACTTCTCGCTCTTCGCCAAACATTCCCGACTCCGGTTTGCGAGAAAATTTCAGCGAGCCGCGTACGATATTGATATATATCAATATGGCGGCGCGACCTTGTCGCAGTCGACCGGCGAATTTTACACTAATTTTCAGAGCCTAATTCGTCGCGGAACGACACTTCGACACAATGACGCGAAAGTACGACCGGAAACGCGCAATCGGCCGCTTAGAGGACGACCGACAACGTCCAAAAACTCGGAAAATTTTCGCGTCGAAAGCGCCCGGTAATTCTCGCGATCCACCCTCGTAAACTCGCGCACGCGAACTTGCGGCGGCCCGAGTCGGCGCCGTGACGTCACGCGTCACGTGACAACGCGCTTTCGGGAGAGCAAGCGTCGAGCAAGAATCGCGGCCGATGAAATCAATCGTTGATCTTGCGCGAGCGATCGCGATGTCAATGTCGATACACACGACGCGATCAGATTTATATATATATAGCGAGTTAATTACCGTATATATATATATATATATATATATATATATGGTAATTAACGACGTGAAGGCGCTAATTAATTATTCACACTACTTTCGCGGACCGACGCGGATGAACGTATGACCACGAACAATACGAAAATGTACCAGAGGGCAGCAGCACACTTGATTGTGTTCCAAAATATATTCTATAGAGATATTCTTAGTCTCCGACTGGTTGACCAATCAGGAAGAGGAATTCTCGAGCTTCGATTTATCGATCAAAATTTAGTCGACCAATCGGAGACCGAGAATTCCTTTGTCCTGATTGGTCAATCAAACGCTTTACCCTAGATTAAATAAATTTTGGAACACAATCTACAATGCTGTCATCTGATGCACTTTCTACTTGTTCACGATCAACATTTGTGCACTCATCCGCACCGGTCCGCGAAAATGCGAGTGTAAATAATTAATTAGCGTCTTCACGTCGTTAATTATCGTAAATATATATAAATCCGATCGCGTTGCGTGTATAAACATCGCGATCGCGATCGTCCGCGCGAGATTGAAGATTGATTTCGTCAACCGCGAATCTCTCCTTTGACGCTCGCTCTCCTGAAAGCGTTGTCACGTGACGTGTGACGTCACGGCGCCGACTCGGACCGCCGAAAGTTCGCGCGCGCGAGTTTACGAGAACGGATCGCGAGAATTACCGGGCGCTTTCGACGCGAGAATTTTCCGAGTTTTTCGATGTTGTCGGGCGTTCTCTAAGCGGTCGATTGCGCGATTCCGGTCGTACTTTCGCGTCATCGTGTCGAAGTACCGTTCCGCGACGAATTAGGCTCTGAAAATTAGTGTAAAATTCGCCGGTCGACTGCGACAAGGTCGCGCCGCCATATTGATATATATCAATATCGTACGCGGCTCGCTGAAATTTTCTCGCAAACCGGAGTCGGAAATATTTGACAAAGAGCGAGAAGTACGTGATCGTATATTATCGAAATACGCGACGATCGCGAGTGGTGTTCGAAGACGATATTCTTGTTTCGTGAAGCGCCGGATTCTCGGAATCGAGTGCCGTTGGACAATTTTTTCAAGCCGAAGTGATGATACTCTCGGTGAAATATAAAATGTAGTGAAGTGTGTAGTGGCGAATTCAGGAATATCGGCGACTCCCAAGTGCATCGTCGTGTGATAAGGCCCTCCGATAAGTGGGCCTTGAAAAAAGCGACGACGCGAGAACGGAGCATCGGCTTTAATCGCGCGCGAATAAGCTCTCGCGTTTCTCGCGTTTCACCAAAACGCGTCGAAAATTGTGATAGCTAAACCCGGACGTCGCCGCACGTTGCGAACGAAAATAAGTAACGCGAGTGCAAGTGTTTCGAAGCTTCTTCTACGAAGAGGAGACTCGAGCTGGTATCGGGCAACAGCAGAGCAACTATTATGGTAAATAATTTAGTTAATATTTATTATTATTTTTAATATTAAAATCAATGTAAAAAATAATTGTATTGCTTCCTGATAGAGAAAACTTTGTTTTTTTTTCGAAATATTAATTATTTTAAATTTTACTACTTATATAATTTCCATATATTTTTATTTTACAGGTATTTACAACTCCGCTGCTGTGCATCGTATCGATGAGTCACATCAATTTTTACTTAAATTTTGGGTCATTTTATGAATATCCGATTTTGCGGAAACTTTACAACATGGTGTATTTTTGTACGTGAAACATGAATATGTAAATTAAAATACATTCCCCTACGGGGCGGAACCCGCTGTAACTTTTTTCCTACTCAAGGACTAGTCAAGGAAGTAATTTTAATTTACATATTCATGTTTTACGCGTACAAAAATACACAATATTGAAAAGTTTTACAAATTCAGAAAGGACGGAGCTCTCCTTCGGTATTACTAAACATTGCGGTGTACATTTGTACATAACGAGTTCGTCATGCTCTGCATGACTTAAAAGAAGGTCGGAAAAATATGTGCTCTCGATGGTAAGAGATTATATATGAATACAGAAATCCCATGTGAGAGCGATTTCTCGTCGATGTAATATTGTATATTATCACTCACCGAGAACGTCGGAGTTAACTAAAACGCTGCAGCTGTACATCGCAGTCATTAGTCGAGGGTGCCGCAGGCTAAGGATCCGTCGACAAGCCTCCTTACACGCTGACATTAACTGACCGCCTAGATGTCCTTGACTTTGACCACCTGAATCGCTGCAACATTAGGCATAAATTTTACTCAAACGAATAATGTCCACCATAAATCCTCAAACGTGCAATTAAATATGAATTTTTTAAATTTCATTAATAATATCTTGCTTCTATCATTTACAATATAACATAAAATGCATTATAATAATATAACTTCCAGAAAGAATGCAAACTCGATATCTGCTTTTTGTGATATATTTTTTATAGTCGCAATTATCAATGCAAGGCATTTATTTTTATATTTAACGAATCACTAGAATGATATTTTAAATTCTCGATGCGTATTTACCTTTGTGGAGTGTCAAATATTTCCCACTTTTTCAAAAGAAAGCAAACACCCATCATAGATTCCTCGCATAAGGGACCAGCTAGAGTGGCGAGTTGAAATCCACTGACTATGCTGTTATCATATCTAAAAAATAATTTAATAATCTACTATAAATACATATTATATTATATTATCACTCGAAATGAATCTCAGCAACAAAGCAAAAGCAGTCAAAATATGTCTTATTTAATATTCATGCATTATATATCAAATTATAATTTATAATATTAGACAATACATTGCAATAAATTATTTTTTCGTTGCATCGATTGTACAGATTCATCTACGCTGAAAAAATGACTAAATTACATAATACATATTTAGTTCAATACTGCCAAATAAATCATTTATTTGAAACAAATAAATATTTATTTGTTTTGAAAAGAATTTTCTTATATCAAATGAATATTATTAGTTTCAAATAAATGATTCATTTGACAGCATTGAAATAAATACTTATTGGAATTAAATAAATTTTTTCAGTATATTTTAAAGGGAATAAAGAGTTCTTGCATGTTAATTTTGAAAGAATACTCACATCGCTCGAGAATCGACACTTGTGCTTTGCTGCTCCCAGTATTTCTTATGCTTATAGTCGGTCTCGTTCAACAAGATATTGGGTCCACATTTCCTAGGCCCAAACGACCATATTTTATCCAATATATTATCCTTCCATCCCGCCTCGAGAAAAGCTGCTTCCAATTCGTTCTTGAAAATTTTCGCTTCCTTCTGCTTCTTATCGGACATAGATCTCTCATTCAGTAGATTTTCATCAGCAAAATTCTCGTGTTCTCCATTCATATCTATATCGCAGGAACTGTCCAACAATTTGATCAAATTAGCATTTTTCTCCAGCAATTTCGTTACATTTTCCGGAAGAGGCTTCGCGTCTATCTCGAAGCGACACTGTCGATTCGACGTCCAAACTTCAAGCTTGACTTCTTCTACCTTCTTCTCGATCGCCTCGTTCACCATATCGAGTTTCGGGGGTGGCACAATGGTCTCGCGGAATGGCACGATTGGATCCGACACGTTGATGTCGACATTTGCGTATTGCAGTTTAAGATCTTCCAGACATCTCTCCAGGTGAACCTCACCGGCCGTGCTCAGGACGATCTCGCCGGTCTCTTGCATGTGAACGATGGCGCAAGCGTCTGCCTGATTCAACAATTTCAAGCCGCTGATAAGCTTGGGCAGGTCATTCGGGTGCTTCGGTTCAAGAGCCACTCGTAAAATGGGAACCGCGAGAGAAGTTAGCTCCGTGAAGGAAGGGCAGGCGATCGTCGTAGAAAGTGTCGCGGTCTTCAGCACGTGCTCTTCAAGGCCGCCGATCCCGAAGACATTACCAGCTGGAACTTTACTCACAGCTTCCAGTTCCCTTCCCATGAGAATGTACAATTTGCTTACAGTCACCTTCGTGATGTGCCTCCCGGGCTTCAAATCCTTGAGCACAAGCGACGAATCCACCTTCTCGCCCGACCTCTCGCGTTCCAGAGCAACCTCGGGCTTATGTTTCGGTCCTAAGACGAATACCTCGTCTCCGAGTTTGATGGTCCCCGAATATACTCTGGCGAAGGCTACTAACGCGCTGTCCGACCTATCTTCAGTGATGTCTTCGTGTTTCGCGTTCTGATCGTTATTACAGACAACTGAATTGTATGTATCTTCCTGATGATTCTCCGTAATAGCTTTTTGCTCCAGTCGTTTCGCATGCATCTGTCGAACAATCTCTCTTCTTTGTGCCAACTCTTCCGCTGTTAAAGATTTTGGTCTATTCTCAGGTAACATATCTCTTTCCACCGGAAACATCTTCGATACAAATGTAATAATGGGTACATTTGGAGATGGATCACACAATAAGAATGATGTTTTGAGTCGTTGTGTTTCAAGTGGTAAAGCAGAGAAGTCGTTATTTCCGCTTATCAATCGTTCAATTTTTTCATCGGTCAAGTTACATGGTGCTGGCACCTTCTCGCATACCATATCAAGACAAGTCTGTGCAAGAGGAAGCCACTGCGAACAAACAGCTTGCAGTTGCGCTTTCGGATCTGTGTGTCTCAAGTCTCGCGATGTCAATTTGATATTTAACTTTTGAGCCATAATTGGCAGTTTATCCTTGTCCTTTCGTATCACTATGGTCTCGTACAACACCCAGATATTATCCAAAATAAATTGTACAAAAAGCGGCTTCTTGGCCTTCTCCTGAGCTCCTTTCATGATTCGTTTGGTTTTGTTATTTATATAAAAATCTCCCCATAATGTTTTTCGCAGAACCTTCTCGTTGAATCCTAATTTGTTCGAATAAATTTTCGCAAATTCCTTTATACCAAATCCCCAGCCATCGATTGCACTAGTAAAGAGAACATTTCCTTGTTCTGGAGAAAAATATAAATTTGAATCGTCTATTTCTTCTAGCACCGACTGCCAATCAGCTAAATCTCTTTCGTTTATCTTGTTTGATGCAATTGTAACTATTTCCTCTTTTTCTTCACGTTCCATAACATCGCTCGCAAACAATTCACCCATAATGGCATTTACTTGCTCTAAAACTTGCGTCAAACGAATATAGGCATCTAATGGCGTCAATTTCATTTCTGTGATTAGTCTGTCAATTTTATTAAGTACTAAAATAGGCTTCAAACCCTCGACATAGGATATAGATAAGGCGCTACGTGTCTGAGGGCATACACCTTCTACTACATCCACCACGATAAAAGCTCCATCGGAGAGACGAACTGCTGTTGAAACTTCAGAAGAGAAATCTACGTGTCCAGGAGAGTCGATTAGATTTATTACATGATCCGTATCATTGTGTACGTGGCGCAGCGTTATAGAGCTGGACTTCATTGTAATTCCACGCATCTGTTCATCCGGTCTACTGTCCAAGTATCGCAGCTTGCCAGCCAATTTGTAGGAGATAATGCCATTGCTCGCAACAAGAGAATCTGCCAGGGTTGTTTTTCCATGATCCACATGTGCTAGTATACATATATTTCTGATACGTGTAGCGTCACTCTGAATTTCGTTCAGCTTCTCAACACTGATAAGGCGCATCGTTAAGCTAGATAGAAGAGAAAATGTGAAATGTTGAGCAGTGTATATACAAATATGTATATATATATATATATATATATGCTTTTATATTATATGCAGGTGCTTCAATAGCAGCAGATTATAGTGATAACAATGAACAGTGAGCGAGTGTCGCACACGTACAATATAAATACAATAAACTATATTTATATAAAAAATAAGTTAATCGAACCCCGATGCCGCACGCACATTCACGTATGCAGTTGCAGTAAACACTATTTCACTTTATTCTGTCTCCAACAAAGTGCGTAAGGTTTGTTGAACGCGAGGATATATCGCAGGTTGAATGGCCTCGCTCTCGTCGTGAACCGAAACATGCCAGCGGACATCGGTTATCGGGCGCGGTGGAACACACACGGGGCACGACGTGCGTACGAGCACGTGCGGGATCTCTTTTTCTCGTTGACGTGCGAGCGCGAAAGCAGCAGCTCGAGCGGCGGCTCTCCAGCGCTGGGAAAAACGTGCCTGGTCTCTCTCGGCGAGAGAGGTTAGATGCGCGTCAACGTGACTTCGCCCCTCGGATCTTTCTCCGCCTCGTTTTCGCGCGTCTCCTCGGACGACCGACTCTCCCCGAGATAATATCCGCTCGCGATCACAACACGATCCGCGTCTCCGTTCGGAAAACACTTTTTATACCGCTCGTACCTCACGCGAATCTTTTCATAAGTGGTTATCCGCTGAATATGCGTGGGCGGGCACGGCCATATTGCTTTATAGGGCGCGCGCAAGTGCAGAGAAATTGTGAGATTTTTAAATATGATTTTATATAAAAATTTAAATTTAAAAATAATTAAAATTAAAATTACAAATTTTTTTTTTTATTTTCTTTTTATATAATATTTTGTTTAAAATATACGTGTCATTGTATTTAAATATGTTAATGTTATATTCAATTTAATATTATTAAATTAATAATATTAATAATTATATAATCCTGCCAGCATTGGTATGTGCCCGCGTGTAGAACATAAAACTCATAATTACATCATTATAACGTCAATTAAAAGTCATTTTAAACAAATCATAATAATCTCATTTGATACATTTGTAGTTATGTTTTGGTGATTTATTTATATCATATTGACTTTAATATAAAAAGAAGAATATTATATATGTAAAACTGATTAATATACGAAATTTATTTGCATTACACATATTAGAAATTATACATATTATTAAATAACTTATACATATTATACATATTATTAAATTATAATTATTAAATTATACATATATTATTAAATAACTTTTTTGAAAATTATATAATGCGATTATTGGGGGAGACTTAAAATCTATGATTCTTTTTCATAATAATCTTTAAATAATTTTTAATTATTTTTGTTTGAGTAATTTTTAACCCTAATAGCACAACAAATCCGAAAGATATATTCAGAGGATATCCAGAATATATTCGCGCGCGCGAACAGCCTCAGGATATTCTCTGAACGTCTTCGGGATATGTGTGCTGTTAGGGAAGTGATGAATAAAATCATGACGACGTTATTATGACGTCATTATGAGTTTTGTTACGTTGCAACAACGTCTCAACTGGTGTTTGAAAAGTATAATTGCCACGTACCACGTTACACTTTCACGTGACTAATAGCCAAATTCTTAGATAGAAAGTTGTAGTGACGTGTACTTGCGATTTTAGGTGACGTGTTGGGCACCTGATAATTCACGACTTGAAAATGACTCGATCAATTTTGAGATTAGTTTTTACTATTTTAAGATTAGTTTTTACTATTATGTATGTAAACTATATATTTTTTTATATATAAAAATGTAGATATTTGAGAATCGCCAGACAGAATTTAAAAAAAAAAGGTAAGACTCTTCTCTCGACCGTACTGGCAAATATTATTTAGCAAATATTATTAGTAATTTAATAAATAATATTTGCCATGCGGTCGAGAGAAGAGTCTTACCTTTTTTTTATATATATTAAATAAAAAATATCTGATTATATATATATTATTATTTGTGACCGAAAATATAAAATATATCTGTTTAAATTACCTGGTTCTAAAATATCTGATGTAGTCGGATGATATCGGATGAGGTTGCGTGAAAAAAGAACGAGTTCTCACGTGGATATAATTAATATATATAACAGACGGCTACTTCTTCTTCTTTATATTAAATATATATATACTCTATACTCAGGATCGACGTGCGGAATGTCAACGTTAATAATGCGAGAATGTCGTATGTATATTAATTGCTTATTGCTTATTTTATAATTCGTTTCTTCTGCATATAATTCTTCGACGGTGTTCGGAGAGAGAATGAGACTCTATTTCTTTTAAGCACAACGGGGGGTTGGAATTTCTACGCGTTTCTACGTGTTTCTACGTGTTTCCGGAATATGCCCCACTCCGATACGACGGGCCGATTACAGCCATTTTAAGATTAGTTTTTACTATTATGTATGTAAACTATATATTTTTTTATAAATAAAAACGTAGATATTTGAGAATCGCCAGACAGAATTTAAAAAAAAAAAAGGTAAGACTCTTCTCTCGACCGTACTGGCAAATATTATTAGTGATTTAATAAATAATATTTGCCATGCGGTCGAGAGAAGAGTCTTACTTTTATATATATATATATATATATATATTAAATAAAAAATACCTGATTATATATATATTATTATTTGTGACCGAAAATATAAAATATATCTGTTTAAATTACCTGGTTCTAAAATATCTGATGTAGTCGGATGAGGTTGCGTGAAAAGAGGGCGAATTCTCACGTAGATATGTTTAATATATATAACAGACGGCTGCTTCTTCTTCTTTATATTAAATATATATACTCTATACTCAGGATCGAAGTGCGAAATGTCCACGTTAATAATGCGAGAATGTCGTACGTATATTAATTGCTTATTGCTTATTTTATAATTCGCTTCTTCTGCATATAATTCTTCGACGGTGTTCGGAGAGAGAATGAGACCCTGTTTCTTCTAACAATAAGCACAACGGGGGTGTTGGAATTTTTACGTGTTTCTACGTGTTTCCGGAATATGCCCCACTCCGACACGACGGACCAATTACAGTCATTTTGATAATTCGGAATAGAGGTGGTTATAGATGCACTAATTTATATTATTATGTAGTGCAGAAATAGAAAAAATTTCTTCGCTTCTCCTACGAAGGAGCTCTCGATTATCACGGACGCAAAAATAAATAATATTTAATATAACAGAGACGATATATATAAAAATAAAGTTGAACAACAAAACATAGTTCTGGTTAACATACATATAATGAAAAAAATACCCTAACAGCAGAAATGTTTAAATTATCCCAATAAAAAATTGCAAAAATAAAATTGGAACATCTAATAAAATATAAATGCATATTTGTGCACAGGCTTTTAATTAAAATAATTAAGGTTTTCTTGCCTCCGTATATAAGAAAAAATACATAATAATAATTATAAAAGGATGTAAATTAACAACAGGGTTGGGAAAGTTACTTTGTAAAAGTAACTAGTTACAGTTACAGTTATTTCATTGAAAAAGTAACTAGTTACAGTTACAAGTTACCGATTTTAAAAAATAACTCGTTACAGTTACAGTTACTCTAAAAGTAACGAGTCGTTACTTTTCAGTTACTTTTTAAAAATAATTATACATTGTTTTAAATATAAGGAGCTTACATTTTATGCACAATTACAGTCAAGTATTTAAAAAAATTCTTGAATGTAATATTGATCGATTTGCTTGCGACTTTGCAATTAACATCAATGTATGAATGACCTTTATATACAACAGTAAAAATAGTTATAGTAAGTTACTAAATGGTAATCGCAAAGTCGCAAGCAAATCGATCAATTATTACCTTTAAGAATTTTTTTAAATATTTGACTGTGATTGGTCGATCTTAATTATGTGTTATATTATTTTATGTACACAAAATGAAAATTTTAGGTAAAAGATTAAATTATATGAAGATCCATATGCTATTGTTATCAAAATTTAATTTAATAATATAACGGCTACCATACTTAAACAATACTTTTAGCGCATGTTTCCAAAAAAAGTAACTAATAAAGTAACTATTAAAATAGTTACTAGTTACTAAAAAAATGTAACTAAGTTACAGTTACAGTTACAGATGGAGAAAAGTAACGAAGTTAAGTTATAGTTACCGAAAAAAAGTAATTGTAGCTGTAACTTCGTTACAAGTAACTCGTTACTTCCCAACCCTGATTAACAATATAGCAATAAAACTTACTACTCTAACAGCAGAAATGTTTGAAAGATATTCAGAGAATATCTCTAGAATATTGCAACATTCTATGGATATTTATCTTTCGACTGTCTTAAAATCACATCTCATTTAATCACCCCATTTGCATATGTACACAGATTATCAAGCACTTCAAAATCAAGTTCCAAGTTCAACAGCGCAAATTTCATAACAAATATTAAAGGCAGCATTATATTAATGTAGCTCATTATAAATACACACAGTAATAGCGATTTGATTTGAATTTAAATAATTTCGAGTTATCTCAAAAAAATCTATGGCATCTATGTCGTAATTATTTTACATATTTTTTTAATGTAAAAAACATTTCACGAATGAAACTTCGAGACTTTTTATATACAAATACAAATAAATTTTTAACTATTTATATACAAATATATATAAATTTTTAACTATTTTTACTTGAATTAGCCCTTGTCTCAATATGTATGAAATTTTTAGATATATGCATATATTTATTTCTCATATTGTGTCTTTTCTCATGTTTCTCATAATATTATAAAAAATAATATAAATGAAATAATTGTAATATTATATATTATGTAATATTATTTATATATATACATAATATGTCCATAATTTGTGTAATAAATATATACATATATAGGTTTGTGCATCTTATATATATATTATATATATGTAATAAATAAATCTCAATTATAATTATTTTATTTTTACAATCACTGTAATATGTACATATATGTAATATACAAAATTGATTAAGTGTTTATTCTTTCAAAAGTACAGTGACAAATTCAACATTAGGATAAAATTATCCTTTATTAGCCTTATTATATATAAAAATGGTACATATTTTTCATTTAAAAAATTTGCCTATATATATATATATATATATATATATATATTATTTATAACAAATTTATAATAATTTTAAAAGAAGAATCAATTTGTGTTGCAATGCCTGCATAATATAATTTTTTTACTTTACTTTATTCTTTCATTTCAATTTCTCTCATTATAATGAGAAATAACAAAGCAGATGTTTTCAAAAA
This sequence comes from Nylanderia fulva, assembly GCF_048542155.1. Taxonomy (NCBI): domain Eukaryota; kingdom Metazoa; phylum Arthropoda; class Insecta; order Hymenoptera; family Formicidae; genus Nylanderia; species Nylanderia fulva. Next base: position 561,243 of record NW_028190807.1, on the reverse strand, counting down.
ATAATTTAAATATAAAAAAAGAGTTTGAATATAACTTAATTAACAAAAAATAACAAAAAGAAACAATCGAATACAGCTCGACAACAATAAACAAAGTAATGCGCTGTATTGTATCATCAACTGCTCTTAGTAAGAATATCTTCTTGCACGTCTTCTTGGCTCTTCGGCTTCTTTTTTCGAAGAGATCGTCCCCTTATATTGAGCATCGTTTTCGTAACCAACCACACTGCGCCAGTTTCGCTCAGGAAGCGTAACGAGTTAATTACTCCGATAATTAGAGAATGCGGTGGGTATCCGGTAGTATGCGATTCAATGCCAACAGTTTTTAGCGATGCCTCTACGAACTTCTCCGGCGTAGGCGCCATCCAAGTTGATCTCCTTGAAGAAGAAGAAATTAAATTTGAAAAAAGATATTAAAAAATTTGATTCTCTCGATCTCCTTTAAATCTAAAATTCTCACTACGAATCGTTACGAGGATAATTATTTTACTTTATTTTCGACATCTTCGTGGCTACCGGGCCCGGAAGAACGCACTGGACGGTGACGCCTCTCGGTGCTGCTTCCGCAGCCAAATCGGCGCTCAATTTATCGATATACGCTTTGCTGGCGGCGTAGACGGCCAGGTAGGGACTCGGTATGGCCGCAGTCGCCGAACTGATATTGATTAGAACTCCTTTCCGTCGTTCCATCATACCGGGAAGTATCGCTCGAGCAACCCCGGTGATGCCGGCGACATTTAGTTGTAATATTTTTGCAAGCGTTTCCTCGGACACGTGCGTGAATAGCTCGGGATGATCGTAGCTCGCTCCAGCATTATTTACGAGAACACCCACCTAGAAAAATATTTTCTCTGATTAGTCTCCTTCACGTCATCTTTTTATAAAAAGAAAGAAATTCTTTTTATATTTCTTTACCTATTACATCTACAATATTCTGTTAAGCATATTCTTCTTGAGGTTCGTGCAAAATATTTGTAGTAAAAATATATTATATTATATTATATTATATATTATTATGTTATATTATATTATATATAATATATTAATATATTATATTATAAAATATATAATATATTATATAATATGTATAAAACATATATGTAATATTTTGTAAAATATAATATTAAATATTATATTACCTCCAAATCCTGCGTCGCTTTGCCAATATCTGCATAGACCACCTGACCCTCTGTCAAATCAGCCTCTATTACGCGGGTTTCCACTCGATATTCCTGCTCGATCTCAGCGGCTACGTCTTTCAGCTTCGACATAGATCGCGAGATCAAAACGATGTCTAATCCTTGTTTGGCGAACGCTTTGGCAAACGCTTTTCCGAGTCCGTCCGTGGCTCCGGTCACGACAGCCCATCGTCCTTGAGTTCTAATGTCAATTGCAAGACCGAGACTCGGGGCAATTAACTTCTTCCAGACCAGAATCCCGGCTTTTACAAGAAGCCTCAAACTGAGGAATGCTATTATCACGACCAAAATCTTCTCCCACAAGAATAATGCCATTCTACAATATAAGCAACAATAGAATCAATTAATCGATTTTATATTTATTTGTTCATAATTTAATCAAACGGAATAATTAGTTACATTTTTTAATAATCAAAATATAATATATGATCTCTAGAATATAGATGTAATGTTTTTATATACACGATAGCTCGATCAAATGGACATTTTTATGAATGTTGAATTGAAAAACGTCAGATTTGATTAATGAAATATAATAAAATAAAGTTTCAAAGAAGCACCAGTCGTTACGAGTGCTATTTGTCGACTAACTTGCCAATCATTGTCGGCTCGGTTTCTGAAAGTCGTGACCCGGCATCGCATTATCAATCGGCCGATATACAATTCGTTATCCTATTGACGCATTTGATGTACTACCTTATCATTACTTTTTACACTTATAATATATGCGAATAGTTACATGAATTTTGTTAACAAATTATCATTTTTTATGAATATATGGTTGTATAGCTATATATTTTTATTTATATATGCGCATTTATGTTATAATTTGTATATACGCCGTGTTGGATGTTTATAAAAGAGAAATTGATTTAATAAGAAAATATTATTTTATATCAATACTAGAATGTGTGTTTTAAAAAGAGCTATTCAATAAAATTGCAAAACCGAATACAATTAACATCTTTTGAATAGAAAATGATTTCTTTTTTTAGAAGCAAATTATTGTAGCCGTCAGCTTCAAGATAAACAATGATAATTGAGACTGTACATCGAATAATAGATAATATGATGCCAGGTCACATTGAGAAACCGAACGGACAATGATTAGCAAGTTAATCGACAAATTGATTAATTATTTATGAAATATTTGATTAAATTGATAACGATGAATTATTGTTTTAATAAATCTTATTTTTATGATTAGATTTTGATACTTATTATATAATATTTCTGAAATATTTTTGATAAACGCAATTATATCATATTTTATAATTTAATAAGAAAAGATATATATACATATACATATATATATATATATATATATATATATATATATATATATATATATATAATCTAAATAAGTATCAAAATCTAATAATAAAAATAAGATTGATATTTATACATATTTATATAGAAATACATTTTTTATTATTTTTTTGTAAGTTTGCGTTCAGAAATTACATTGGCAAAGATGCAGCATTCCTTTTTATTATTCACTATTTTTTTAAGACATACGCTGTTTATTGAAGCTTTAATAGAAGATGACTATTATTCAAATATCATAGTGGAAAATATAGAATTGACTTCATGCAGTGTAATATTATCATACAATGTAATGATTATCATGCAATATTATAATTTATTCTAATTTTATTACAGAAAATAAAGCTCAAAAGTTAAAAATTCTTATTAAACTTAAAATATATTATAGTAAATAAATTTAACAGATACTTCGAATCAACTATAGAGAAGTCAATAAATACCACATTATTTGTGGATTAAACTTATTTATTTATTAAAATTAAAAAAGCGCGCAACAATACAAAAAAATAAAATATTATTTTATATCAATACTAGAATGTTTTAAAAAAAGCTATCACGTACTCACGACTTATAAATCTAATCTTTTGAATTATATATCTATATATGTATAGAGATATATTTTATATATCTATATATTATAGAGACATTATATCTATACATAAACTATAATATTTATTCTACACGATAATCTAAATTCTACGCGAATAAATATTAACAAAATTATTATTATCAGATATGTTTTTTAATTTAACTGTGATAAAAAAAATTAATTGAATGTAATTAATCAAGCGGACGATTGCTTGACAATTGTGGTAAAAAATTCCATTGTGGTAAAATTTCTTCGCGATACAGCTTTCTCCGACAGTATATATATACATATACACTCCAATGCGCAAAACGATAGCTTCGCGATACTTTCTCACTTTCTCATCTGTACCTTACCTGGCAATTGAGTCTTTCAATTCCGCGATCGTCCTTCACGAATGACAACTTCCCTCACCGAAGGGTTGTTGAGAGAGATTTCTTCTCTCAACCCTTCACCGAATTGAAAATCGACGTGCGATATCTCGCAGGGCAGAAGCGCGACTAGGCGACTCGAAGGACAAGGTCGCGAGAAGAGAGTGCAATGAAAGCGGACAAAGGTCGGACGGGAGGTAACGTGAAAAAGTGAAATCGCAGAAGCGGGTCCGGTGAGTCGTGCGCCGATTGATACCCCGATGACCGTCGACGCGGCACTGCACCGCTGTTCCTCGCGATCGATATTAACGTCGGGCACGCCGGGATATCAACAGCGCGCGCAATGTCAGGGCTGTTTTGTCCGCGATAGTATTACGGCCCCCTCTCCAGAAGAGGAAACTCCGCACAGCACTCCTTGTCCACGTGCTTTGCGAGCAAAAGGTTCCGCGATGATGGGCAGAGCAGTGGGGAGGCCAAAGAGAGAAGACAAGTTCTTTCTTTGACACACTTACTTTGGCCCACTCGTTCTCGGCCTCCTTTGTAAATTTATATATATATATATGTGTGTATATACATAAAATCTCTTTGATCGCAGCAGTCTCGTTGATGAGGACTGTAATATATATATATTCGCGAATTTAGAGACGTGACCTTTATATAAATAGCTACGCGTGCTACTTAGGCCCGTTTCTACCAACGTCGATTAAATGAAACCTCTGGTTAAACTATATACATATGTTTGTCTTTTTTGAAAAACTTATTTGAAAAGAGACAAAGATATAGTTTAACCGGAGGTTTCATTTAATCAACGTTGGTAAATAAACAAGCTATAAAGTGGTATAGTACTCGTACTTTGTCCCTGTTAAAGTCGCTTGAAATAGCACAACAATCCGCGCTATTTACTTCCTGGTTGGTCATGAAGATGTTGTGAGAGAAGTTTCTCCAATATCTAAGAAATTAGTTATTAATACTTATATTTATATATTAATAATATATATAAGTGATATATATAAAATATATTACTATTTTTTTTATTAATTGTGGCGCGAGTTTTTAAACAATGCGCGTATTGATGTTTACAGTTTAACTCGACATGAAATTTTTATTGTTTCTTAATTTATTAATAAATACCACTTAATAAAAATTATACAAATTAAAATAAAACTTAAATAGATTCACACAATTGGAGATTAAATTAAGATTTCAGAGATAAGTATATTTTGCGATTGCAAAAAATAACGTTATATTTATATCAATTTTGCTCATTTATTTGCCTCTGATTCATTGAAAATCGACTAGTATTTTTTGTACTTTGTTTAAATTTTTAACTTGTACTTATATCTTAGTTAGTTCCTGATTTTATCTGCAAATATCATTCTGGATAGGAAATATAAATTGCAACGAAATATTTATAAAAGAAAAAAATAAAATACATATCATATGGTACTATTTTAAATAGATTAATATCACACAAAATTACTAATAAACATTCATATATATCAATGCAACGTTATCTTAAATTTATTCAATTACAAACTGTATAAAAGATATACATTACGTATACATTCATATATTCTCACACATTATTTAATATTAGATATAATACTAAATAATTCTATACAAATTTCGAGATGAATGTCAGATAAATAAATATATTCTCATAAACACGTATATAAAATATGGATGTGATCAAATCGAAACTTTGATGGGAAATGTTATCTTAGGACATTCTTATTTTATACATTTCATACGCAACACTATAGGAAGACAATCAAAAGGAAAACATAATACCCGATATGTTTATTTATTTTTTTATCGTATTATCCGATTTAGTTTTAAGACTACCATATAATAGAATTATATGGCATATGTGCAACGCTGTGCTACTGAATATCGTACTTGGATATACGTTCCAACACAATTCAATCACACCCAGGACAGTCAATCGAACAACAGTCTTATACTCAGTACACCACGCAAGGTATGGTAATGTATGATAGTACCATACATAGAATTGATAATGCAGCGATCTGCTGAACATAATGCCGATAAAGTTCGACATAAAGAGAGGATAGACAAACAATTGGCTCACGACACACATATAATCTATCTTCTCAGGAACCTGAGACTTTAAGTTTTTCTCTACATCTTTCAATTTTGCATATGATTCCATGTACACGATCCAAATGCGCAGGCAGTACAGCAACGTTAACACATGTAGAAATAATAAGAAATGATGAAAGTACGGATGAACAAATACCTCTTCCGGCAGAAACCTCCAGTTTACGGTCCACTTAAACTCAAAGATCCTCCCCAAATTAAAGGCACTCTTTATATATGCGATTGGATTCTCCAGTAGAAATGGAAGCCCAAGAATCAACTGTACAGATGCACAGATACTTAAATGTATCAGTGTTTTACATAATCCTAGGATGCACAGATAGGCGACAAGAAGCGCTGGGGCAAACAGCAGTATATTCATCTTGACAGACACGGCGAGGCTGTACAATACGCTACCCAGGTACCAGCGATCGTCCAGGAAGGCGTTGACGCTCGCAAATAGCAGTAGCATCGCTATAGGATCGTTGAAGAGCCTCAGGACAAATATCGAGTGTATCCTATAAGAGGTGCAGCACATGAGAATCAGCACGTAGGGCGGTACTTTCCTAGTCCTGGCGTAAATCTTCAGGACGAGCGTCAACATGATCGCGTAAACGACCACGTAGATGTACTGGGCTGTCTTTAGATCGGTGCCCCGCGAGGTCACGTAATAGAGCCCGGAGAAGATGTAGACGAAACCGGCAGGATAAACCAAGGGTCCGGTGTCACCTCGCAACTTGGAGTAATCCGTGGTGCCGTTCAGGAATCCCTCGACCTCCTGCATGTAGGCACGCCAATCGATCTCGGTGTATGGCACATTTGCGACAACCAATATGTTCAAAACTATCTCGACGAGGATGAAGAACTTGATTAGCAGCGACAGTCTCTTCGGATCGGTCAGCAAGGAAACGATCTGCTGCCATAATTGCAAACAATATTCTATCCAACTTCTGTTACCTCTCTTCGAAGATTTCTCGGGATTGGGGTTAGATCTCGCCTCTCTGCCTCTCTTGCTTACCGCCATATTGTCTGAAACTAGAGAATCATCTGAGAGAGTTGTCAACTGTTACTTCTCCGATCACGTGACATACCAGAACGCGTGCGCCGAGCAAATGACAGATCGTTCTTTCTTTTTTTATTTTTCTCTCATCTCTAATCTTTTTATCAAAATTATATGATTAATATTAATAATATTAATTAATATAATTGATATAGCTATAAATTATATAAATTATATTATATTAAGTTACATTTTAATAAAAATTATATATAATTATAATTATATACATAATTATATATATATATATATATAATTATTATATATTTAATATTAAATTATATATATTAAATTATTATTATAAATTATTATATATATAATTTTTTCGCAAAAGTTAAAAATATATTATTAAAATTAATTCTATAGTTGTTGAATAGTTTTCGATTAACCAATCAGAATAAAGGAATCTTCGCTTTCGATTGGTCGAATCGAACGTCATTTTTCGGCGATTAGATTTTCGAATGCAAGCCAGTATAGGTACAGCTCAGTGTTTATGAGTCATCGCGACGTCACGACCAATCAACGTGCGCCAGCTGGGAGTCCGGGTTTTTGACAGAAGCCAACGTGTATAAAGTCGTGCGCGGAATAAACGGCAGTTGTAATTCACGGAGATTTCGTTAAAAAATCAAACGCATGAATTAAAGTGGTTGCTGCTCGCTGATTTATCGAACGACGAAGACTTTGTATCGACGATACGTTGATTATTACATCGATCGTAACGGTATGTAATGATGCTTATTCCGCGAATAACCTAATGTACGATCCCGCGATAATTTGAGAATTTCATTTTTTCTACAATATTTTATCATTTCCTCGCTTGTGCACGCTATTGTTTTATCGATAATTATCGCATACTAATAATATCTCATATAAAACTCTTGTGAGTTAAAATAAGTTTCTAATGAACGAATAAAAGACGTCGAGATAATATTTGATAAATAGCTAATAAAAATGTGCAATATTTTAAAGAATGCTCTGACTGATATCGTGTCCTTTTTTTTTGCAATACATTTTATTGGAGTGTTTATTTATATAGACATCATTTTACATATATCAATTAATAGAACAGTATATTAAAATTGTAAATATCTATTTTTTGCAAATGTATGTAATTATGATGTAATTATGATTATTTTTAGTTGATAATATTATATCTTTAACAGAAAACGTGAAACGAAAGAGAAATGAACGCTTCAGTATCACTAATATTTTCCATTTTTCTTGGAATTGTGTGTGCTATTACAGCATTGAAAGAAGGTGATTGCGAAGGTAAGTATTTCTTGGTCTTTGTATTTAAATTTATATAAACTTTTTTGTAGTTTTCCTTATGTCTATGCTATTTTATAGTGTGTGTCGCTGTTGTGGATAAATTTAGTCACACATTAACAGCAGACATTAAAAGTGATACTAAGCAGATTGAAGCAAAGTTTCGAGAATTCTGTAAAAACACCAAATCAAAAGAAAATAGATTTGTAAGTAAAATAACATCTTTACAGATGAAATTAAAGCAATTATTATATTACTTCTGTTGACTCATTCAAATTCAAATTATGTCCATTATGTTTCCCCAGTGTTATTATTTGGGTGGATTGGAAGAATCTGCCACTGGTATTTTAAGTGAGCTAAGTAAACCATTATCATGGTCTATGCCTGCAAACAAGATATGCGAGAAGCTGAAGAAGAAAGATGCTCAAATATGCGATCTGAGATTTGGTATGTATAATTTTCACAAACTCTGTTGTAATTTTTATCACAAATGCAAGATGCATTCGTGTAATGTTGATATTTTTATTATAGTAATATTGATATTTTTATTATAGAGAAACAAATTGATCTCAACACGGTGGACCTGAAAAAGCTCAAAGTGCGCGATTTGAAAAAGATTCTGAATGACTGGGAAGAGGTGTGTGATGGTTGTATAGAAAAGACAGACTTTATTAAACGAATCGAGGAGCTCAAACCTAAATACTCCAACAGTAACTCAAAGACGGAGCTCTGAAGTATTATGGTCTTCGATTTAGACAAGCAATTAAGTTAGTATGGCTAAATATTGTCTTTTTAATTTGCAGAGGAATTGTTTACAGCATTTAGAATATGTATTTATTTATGTAGCCATATGTCTATATATGTCTACATAATACACAATTTGTATAGCCTTATTCTGTCGAAATTATCTTTGACTGTCAAAATGACTGTCTTTTATGCTAAGATATTTAAGTTCTATTAAATAATATAGAAGATAAATTATCTTAAAACAAAAATTAGGATGAAGCAAACAATAATGAACAATGAAACTTTTGTCAAACAGTATGTTTATATCTTACAATAATTTCGAGAGACATATTGTTATAGTAATCTGATTTCTCTCTCTCTGATGTAGCCATGCTAAGAATGTACCTATTTTGCTGAAGGTGCTTTATTTATATGACATCAATTCGTTAGGTATATACAACATTTATACAAAAAAAAATTATTTTCACATATATTTATCTTTATTGTTCTTCCTCAAATAGTAATATGCAGATATGTTTGTACAATATGTCCAAATGATATTTATACGAAACGTAATTTATGTCAAATTTATGTATAAGAGATATTTTGTCCAACAGCTACATGTTATTAAATTCTTGTTCTTTTATTATTGAAGCGTGAAACACGAACAAAATGTACAATGAACTCGTGTAATATCTGTCGTGGCCAGTATTGATCAACTATTGTACACAAATATGCGAGTTCCAACCAATGCCAATTTTTGAGATGAGAATTATTTGTATCGATATACACCAACTTTTACAATTAAACATGATAAAAATATAAATGTATTCTCGAGAGAGGAGTACGATATATTGAAATTAACCATACGAGAAAATTGTGCATAAATAATATTTAGATAAGGTATTACCGCATATCTGTACGTACTATTCTGGAAATTCAAACTCAGTTATTTATTTCGTGATAAGACTGCGTGATTACGTTTTCTATATCACATTCGTGAATCTTGATACAAGAAGTCAGAAAGAAATAAAAACATGTGTGTTGTTATTAAAAGCGAAATGTTCTTTTACTGAACCGAACAAAACAAACGTCTTAAGATATCATTTTATGAGAATGTGCTTTAATTTCCGTTACATTTCGGCGATTCGTTCCATCTTCCATCGGCTTGACAAGTTATTACTCCCCGTTTTTTATCATTAGGACACACGTATGTCAATTGATCTTGAAATAGATACGAACGTCCATGCAGCATGACTCCATTCTGGATCTGCGGTTTGCCACATGATATTTCTGCAAGTAGATATAAATAGATTTTTTGAAATTGACTTTGCTGATAGATAAATTTAAAACTACTTTAAAATTATTTATACACTCACTCGAACATTTGCCATTTATTCTGGACCACTTTCCGCTTCCCAAACATCTCAAAGTCGTCTGCCCGAATGTACGATAGCCCGGGACGCACTGATAAGAAATCATGTTACCAAAAGTAAAATTCTGAGTCCTCTCGCTAATATCTCGCTTGAGTATCGCATTGGCTAAGATTGGCGGCTCTCCGCATGCTACAGCTACAAATGTTAATATATAATTAATATATTATTCATTTATAATGAATATAATGAATATATTAATTTAATATATGTATAAGGATTTAGAGATATTTTCAACGTTAAGAGAAAATATATTGCTTAACATACGTTTGCAAGAGGGTAAAGAGGACCACGTGGCGTTCGATAAACAAACAGATCGTTCGTCACCTTCGAGAATATAACCATGACGGCATTTGAACATGAGGATATTGTTGATCGCCATCCGATCTTTGATATCATCTGTATTATTAATATTATCTATATATCCATATTTTGGTATCTAAAAAGAAATATTGATTAGAATTAATATAATTTAGAATTAAAAATTTAGAATTATTCGAGACTTTTATACGCAATATTTTATTTTATATTTTAATCTAAATCTCTTGAATCTTATTATACACAGAATTTTCTCTTAAAATTTATCCTGAAAATTATGGTAGGAATCGTAGGACAATATTTGGAAGAATTTTATGAGTTTTCCTCTCTCTCTCTCTAATTAATATTTACCACAATAAAAAATATTAATATATCTACCACAATAAAATATAAAATATGTTCGATTAATTTTTATGTACATATAGTATTAATATTTTTTTATTGTGGTATAAATATTAATCAGATAAACTCATCTTATAAAATTCTTCCAATACCATATTGTCCCACGATTACCATGATTTTCATGGTAAATTCTAAGAAAAAAAATTTTCCGTGTATATTTTTAATATTTTATAACTAATCATAATGTTTCGAGAAATTTGTGCTCAAAAGAGAAATTACCTCCGGGGGTGCACACGATTTGTCGCAGACATACGTTGAGTCGTTAAAGAGCTGTTCGAGTTCAGCTTCGTTCAGCGATAAATTTGAAACCGTCCACCTTCCGATTTTGTTGCACGTCCACGTGATATTCGAGACCGTCTCATTGCTAATCAGCTTATCCAGGTTCATCAGCGTGTCATTTCGACACGCTAAGATTATATGTTGCCCGTAAGCCCTTCCCTCGACGAAAACGTCAAACTGTTTATACGTGCTCGTGACATTGTCGTGCCATTTTTTGTTATCGAACTCGAGCGACGTCACGTCGTTCTCGTTCTCCAATTTTTTGAAAATCTGAAAAATTGGGTGGTCCCTCACGGAACAGTTGCGTAAAGCGCAGGTCGTAGTCGAAGACCAAGTTTCGTTGATGCACCTTTTCATATCATCCCCGATCATTTCGTATCCCGGATCACAGACGACGACGATTTCCGCGCCGGAAACGAATATTCCCGGCGAGATTTCTTCCGCCATTTCATCCTCGTCTCTTGAACGATCAACGATCAAAGATTCGAACGTCGCGTCTTCCTCCACGGGAATCTCGATCGTGAGATTGTCTCCTTTCCTGAGGAAGAGTCTCGCGTTTTCCACGCGATCCGGCCAAGGACATACGCGGGGAACGCAATCGGGAACGAAACCGATCCAACTGCCGTTGATGGAACATCGCAGCTTGAATCCCGTCAGCTCCAGACCGCGATTTCCGGGAAATTTGTAGCCGTGATGGCAAGAGAATCCAACGACATCGTCGTAATAATACGTTCTTTTGGTGAGACCGTCGATCGTTTTCTCCTCGGGACCGGAAGTCCGGTTCGACGACGTGTCAGAATTCGCGAAGACGACGTAGCCGTGCTTTATTCTACGTGTTCGGGGAACGTTAAGCAGTTTTAAGATGTTCCGTTAAGCAAACATTTTTTTTTATCATGCACGATATTTTTCTTTAAAATTTTTATTATTTTTTTTTAATTTTTAAAAAAGGACGAATCGCACAATAAAAAAAAATAAAAAAAAAAAAAAAAAACATATATGTTTGAAACGCACTTTTTCGGCGGAGCACATCCGTAAAGTATACAGGACGGTCTCTCGTAATCCCAAACTCCGGTCTCCAAACAAGTTAGGTATCTCTCGCCTATTAAACGGTATCCGGGATTGCATTTGAATTCCAATTGTTGACCGGCCTGAAATAAAATTAAACATGAATAAATCACGGCACAGCTCTTTCGCAAAGTATAAAGTGTGCACACCTGTAATATCGTAATATCATCTCTTTCATTCTCTTCCAATATGTATTCTATATCTCCATTTTCCGGGGCTAGCAAATTTTTGCACGTCATTCCTATCGAGCAGAGTAAAAAATGTTGACAATTAATGTTCGAAATAAAATATATAATAATTAGTATATATTATATAAGCTTTAAAAATAAAAAAAATTTGGTGAAAAAAGAATAGATATATTAATCACGTTTGAAGTAATTGATTCTCTCTTGTATCGAAAATATCAGGAATTTTATTTCAACGAAAAAATAAAAATCTTCTAAATAGCTCCTAATTTTAAGATATTTTAATTTTTTTTATTTTGCCATGGGGAAAACAACTGAATAAGGATATTATAATGTATGTTTAACAAAGATATATTTTATTTCGAACAATCAGGACATTACCTAGACAGATCGGAGGTAACCCGGTCCACTTTCCATCGGAATTGCAAATTCTATGAGGATTCCCACGAAGTTCGTAGCCAGAATCGCAAGAATAGTGTATCTCGTCCCCGAATAAATACGATCTGCCCTGAATGTTTCCTCGTGGAAAGTATCCGGGAAAGCCGCATCTTATTTCTTGAACGTGAATGAGAAGCTTCAATTTTTTCACACGATCGAATTGTCATCAATTATAATTGTCATTCAGGGTGTCTAGTGGTCAGGGAATTTTATAAATCTCGAATTGTTAGGGAAAAGTCAGGAAATTTTACTATTTATCTGGATTTTTCACATTATTCTACATTTTTCTCAATAATTGAAATTTTTTATTAAATAAATATAAATTTTTCCTTGACTGCCAGCACGCTAATTTTCTGTGTTGTTAAAAATTGATTCATTTACAGCGCGTTCGTTAATTTATATTTTCATCGTCGTGTTATTTTATTTCAATGTGTTTGATAGAGACAAAACTAAAAAATTTGATATAATATAAATAAAAAAGGTGATTATTTAAGTAGTTTTTATAGTGACATGTTTGTTTCGATTATCGTACATAATGCAGATTGTATAATTGATTTAAATTTTTGTTTTAACTTTCAAACCTTTTCATTGTAGACAAAAATATCTCAAGGATTTCATGATTTAACATTTAATTGATTTATCATATAGATATATGCAAATAATATATTTGGAAAAAATAATATTAAAAAATCAGGAAAAAAATTAATTTCTGGTTTTGAAAAATCTTAAAAAGTCAGGGAATTTTTTCATTGAGTCTGCTGGACTTCCCTGTCATTAAATTAATGTAATAATTCATCCTCTTCATTTAGACTTACTTGTACAAATTGGCGTGTCGTGTCCCTCCCACTGACTGTGTTTGAGACATTTTCTACTGAAGGACCGACGTTCCTCGCCATCGAACCGAATCACGTATCCGCTGTCGCAATAATACGTTACCTCCGAGAGGTCCTCGCTTACGTTAATGTTACCTTTAAACGGTGCTATGGGTAAGGGACATCCGCGACAAAATGGGCTTGCTAAGATCTGAAGGGTAGTATTATGATGAGATCATCGCTTATTACGGTCTATCTTCTATGCTAAGATTGATGATTTTTACACAGAGCTTATAACTTGCTTGTACACAGAGAGAATTTTCTCTTAGGATTTATCCTGAAAATCATGAGACAACGTGTAGTATTGGAAGAATTTTATAAGAGCTTCTCTGATTAATATTTATTACAATAAAAATATTAATATCTATCACAAGGTATAAAAATATGTTCGATTAATTTTACTACGTACATAGTAAAATTTACTATGTATATATTAATATATGTTTATTAATATTTTTATTTTTTATTAATATTTGCTATGTACATATTAATATTTTTTATTGTGGTAAATATTAATCAGAATTAATATTATATTATAATATGTACATAGAGAGTAAATATTAAAAAAAAATAAAAAATATTAATGTGTATATACATGGTAAATTTTACTATGCATATAGTAAAATTAATCGAACATATTTTCATATATCTTATTGTAATAGATAATATTTTTATTGTGGTAAATATTAATTAGAAATGAACTCTTCTTCCAATACCATATTGTCCCACGATTACTACGATTTTCAGAGTAAACTCTAAGAGAGAATTCTTTCTGTGTATAATTACTTTTATGTCGCCGTGAATATATTGCTGCATGTGTGCCCAGGCTATGACGTTCCCGTGATTTTTCTCGCAACTGTTCCATAGCGTTGTAATGTTCTTCTCATCTAAAACGATATCCCACATCTCTAGCAAACTGAGTTTTCCCAAAAACGCTTCCGATTCGGAAAAACCACCTTCCAGATGATCCTGCTCCTGTCCAATGACGAGGGATCCATTGGCTAGACAGAATAATCGCAATCATATAATTCGTGTTTGTTGCTCTACACATGTTTAAGAGATGATTCTCTACAACATGATTCAATCAAATAATTAAAATAATTATGGAAAAAGTAAAATAAAATCATTCGGTAAATTTTTTAAGAAACTCAGTCTCCAAAAATTATAATATATATATAAAAAACTCTTTCTGCCGTGATATTTTTTTTCGATTCTATATGTTTCACCCTTATAAAATATATTATTTTCGTGTCGCACGCATAGTTAACATTTATTTGTATTGTTTTACCAGGCACGATGGTTCCCTGAGCTAAACGAATACCGTTGTCCTCAAGAATTCCGTCGACAAATACGCGCCATGTACCATATCCACTTTCCCAAGTAATACACAGGAAGTGCCAGTAACCATCGTTGACTTTAATATCGGTCACGACTCTTTTCCCATTAATATACAATACGAATCTGTGCAAGAACGCAGAGAGTTTGCTCGCAATCGAATAAATTGTACCAGAATATTTTAGATTATAAAAAATAGAGAAATTTTTTTACAACTATTTTTTTATATCTCTTCAATAAAATATATATACAAAGAACATATAATTACCCGTTATAATCCGTCAATGTAAAAGCATTATCGTCGAACGTCGTCGCGTACGATAACACTGTACCGTAATTAAAAGTGTCCATTGATTGTAGCCACAGACAAACAGACAACTGCAATCAATGAGTTTATAATTAATAGCTTAATAATTTTAATTTCCCATTTTTTCGATCTACCTCAGAAAGATCCTTTGGGGGTCCTTTCACAATGACGTAGTCCGTCGTGCTGGACTTTGTAAAGTGCATCGCGTAATCGGATGATAATTCTACGGTCATTAAGATATCAATTATTATATTATGATATATAATAAGAGATGTATATTATATAACACAAATTAGATGAGCCTTTTTAATGAATGAAATATTTTCGTAATATTCAAAAATGTTTGCGATATTGAAATCTCAACTTGCCAATTTCGCAGTTGCGTCCTGCGAAAAGCACCGGACAATCACAAGTGTAATTGAGTATTTGATTAATACAATTTCCATTGTTTAAGCAAGGAGAGCTCTCGCAGTAATTTATCCTGGTCGCGCAGTCCTTTCCAATGTATCCGTCAGGACATTCGCACCTAGGATCAATTGCTACATCACATATATGAATATAAAATTATCTTTTTATAATGACAGATGAACAAACATTTAGGAACACCATTTTCTGCGCCACGATCGCACATAATATATAATTACGGTGACCATATATTTTCTGAGAGAGAAAATAAAGGATAAATCTTGAAAATTTTAGGGCTTCGTTTCAACATGTTTTCAAATCAGTTCGCGACCAAAGTGGAAATCGACGAGCAAAAAAAATTCCGCGACTATCAGAAGTCTACGTTCCAGGTGGCAAACGTACGTCATTTTGACGTCAAAATCATTTGACGTTTAATGACGTCAGTTTGCTACTTGGATTATTCTTATAGCTTTAACGGTAAATAAAAAATAAAGGACAAAATTCCAATAGGTAGCAAACATTATTCGACGTCAAAATCATTTAATATTGTAATATAAAGGGCAAAATTGGGTTTTGGAAAAATGAATAAATCTAAAAATAAAATTATAATTTTGTATACTCGCGAAATTAGCAGATTAGTGTACCTATAACTCTCTCGCGTTGCGTTTTCTTTCCTGACGTTCACGCAAATCGCGTTCGCGTGACAGGGTAACCAGTCGCAGGGCAACAGATTGCAGTGGCGACCCAGGAATCCGGGTTTGCAGAAGCATCGCCAAGTTCCGTTGACGGTGCGACACGCGGATTCCTCCTCGCAGGGCGTAAGCTCGCAGTGATCCATCGGAATTTCGCAAAACTGACCTAAACGATACAACGGAACAACCGAAACGGGAAAATTGTCGTTGTCAATGTTATATTAGCGAGGACGGATGTACCTTCGAATCCGTCCTTGCACTCGCAGGCGAAATCGCTCTCGGTACTCGCGCATTTTCCGCCGTTCTGGCAAGGATTCGTGGAACATTCGTCTACATAAATCTGCAAGAGAGAAAGGGCAAATATATAAATATTTTTTTTATTTTATTTTCTTTATTCAGATCTCGTCATCTTTTATTGCATTCTCGTTTTACCTCGCAATTGGCGCCAGTGTAACTGCTTTTGCATGTGCATCCGTATGTCACGGAATTATCGGGACGTTGTTGCATCTTACACGTTCCCTCGTTTAAACACGGCGAGGAATTGCACGGATCCTTGAACTCTTTGCATTTCGATCCTGAAAAGAAATTAATTCGCGACAAAATATGTACGCATAATCATAATCTATATTTATATAACGAAATGAAGAAAGTATAAATTAAAATTTAGAGAAAGAAAGAGATGAAAATTGCTTAGCGTCTAATAATATATATTTTTGACTTATTACTTTACGATTAAACAACCATCACATCTTACCTACATAATATTCCTGACATTCGCAGACGAAATCGTCTTCGTCTTGAACGACGCATCGTCCACCGTTTAAACACGGATCCGTTCGACAATCGTCGATTTCCTTATCGTGTATCAAGCAATCGTTGATATTTACGGAACCGCGTTTTTCTGTTGTTCTGTTGAACGGACACGGTAAACATTGAGTCTGTCCATAACTTGGCTGATAGAAACCGATATCGCACACGAAACAGGGCTCTGTAGCTAATCGCGATCCGTGATAGCGTTTATGCCGGGAATAATATCCTGGTCGGCACATAGCTGTACAAAAAATGAGGATTTTCTCTTCAAATTTACCCTGAAAATCATGGTAATAATGGGACAATATGATATTGGAAGAATTTTATAAGAATTTCTTTAATTAATATTTTTACCACAATAAGATATAAAATATGTTCGATTAATTTTACTATATACATAATAAAATTTATTATATACATATTAATATTTTTTCTTGTGGTAAATATTAATTAGAGAAACTCTTATAAAATTCTTCTATATTGTCCTACGATTACCATGATTTTCAATGTAAATTCTAAAAGAAAATTCTCTTCATGTATAAAATAATATATCAGACCGATATAATATCTGACTAAAGTCTTACGAATGCAATCTTTCAACGATTTCATGTGCATCTTCTTCGTGAAAGTACGCTCCGGACATGATATGCACTTTAGAGAAGCAGTCGCATTCTGATATTGTCCAAAAGGACACGGTTGGCAAATTCTAGTTGAGATATTATAAAAAGTACCCGCGGGACATTTTACTGAAAAATATAAAAATATACCATGCGTACACAGCATATATATAGAGAAATTTTTATATAAATTAATATATTAAACAATAATAATTATTATACTAATTATTATATTAATTATTTAAAATTAATAATAATATTAATATTATAATAATAAAATTAATATTAATAATATATTAATTATTATTATCAAATTAATAATATTAGAAAAAATACACATATGTATTTACCGCAACTGTGTTTCTTCAACACACTTCCGGCATTGCAGAGATCTTGAGGTTCCTTGAATACGAGATGCAGATTTAAGGCTAACTTCGCGATTTCCTGATTAGTTCTATTGTTGAACAGATTTAATTTTCCCAAATGCTGCATCGCGTCGATCTTTTCTCTCAACTTTTGCACTCCTTGTTTAGGATTTTCAAAATTTTCTTCGATTATTCTGCCTAGAAACAATTTTGTGATATTATTTAAATAACGGATCGAGCTCGAGTAAAATTTAGCTTTTACCTATAAATTTAAATTTAATTTCTATCCTCTCTCTTCTTTGCTTAGGTCTTTCTTTGCTTTTATCTTTATTGGTGTTGGAATTCAGTTTAGTTGCACGTTTCAATCTCTCGAGCATTTTAGTATTTTTGAAAATAATCGCAGATTCATGATTGTGCGTGAATCTTCGTCTTCTTATTAAATTGTCCTCGAACCTCTTTGATGTCGAAAGATCGTCTTCGCATTCAGGATTAAAATTGATCTCAAAATTGCATTCGATATCGTTACCACAGATATCCAACATTTTCGATTTTAAACTGTCAGCAATATTATCATTCAACTAAAAGAAACAATAACGTACAAAAATTATTTCTTTATATATTTGTAAATTAATTTATTATTTTATATATTATATTATATATAGATATAAATTCTCACTTTGCGAAGAGCAGTTTTATTGTCGCACATTGAACTTTCATTGCCCTGCAATATCACTGTTCCTTCCTTAGATATCGTCTTTAATATTTGTGCTTCTATTAATAAACGAAATCATATAATTTTATATAATATCATCATTATATCATTGTAATTCAATTAGAATAATAATCAATATTTTTGATAAATATGTAGCGTAAATATACCTGAACATTCCGGTAGATAATTGTTCTCCCATGTATGATCGCTAGAATTGCATTTTAACAACAGCTCGTCATTGACAACGTTGAAATTTATTGGCTCAAGTGCAAAATCGTAGCCATTTTCGCAAGTTATAACGCATTGCATTTTGCGATCATCTGTCGAAGAACAATTTAATCGTCCATTCACGGGTGCTGTTAAATTTTTGCATATATCTGTAAGAAAAATTATATATGCTCTTTCGAGTTAAAAACAGTTGAAAAGGGAAAGGTTTTCGGAAACTATATTTTAGTTAAATAAAAAAAATTGATTAAAAAATTAACAAAATTATATCGATTAATTAATGTCAGGTAGAGTTGATAGAATTTTAATTTCAAGCTTAATTATAAAAATATAATAAAAAAAAATTAGAAACTTGCAAAAAATAATAACATTTTCGTTAAGAAAAAATCGACTTCAAATTGGTCAGACAATCTATATTATTTAAAGGACACAACACACATTCGCACAGATTCAAGACATTTTACATAATATGTGTCGAATATAGTCGTCAATTTTTTGAAATAAGAGTATACCTTCTACTGTAATATTCAATATGCAATTCGCTCGATTGCCGTACTTGTCGGTAGCATTATAGAAGACTCTCGTTCGTCCGATCGGAAAAGTACCCTCGCCAAGTTGATGACTTTGATTAACTCTCACCGAGGTCCTCGAATTATCATAGAAGACGGGCTCGTCCCACGTGACATTATCGAGACCATTATCGAGATCCGTGTAGAAAGTCGGTGGATCAATGCAATTCTCGATCGTGGGCGGTTCTCTATCTACAATCATTTTAAAATAGCTATTTCTACACGTATCTCTTATACATATATCTAGATATTTCAATTTTATAACTTCTCTCTTTCTTTCTTTTTCTCCCTTGTACATGGAGAGAATTTTCTCTTAGAATTTACCCTGAAAATTATGATAATCTTGGGACAATATGGTGGTATTGGAAGAATTTTATAAGAATTTCTCTGATTATATAAAATATTTATCACAAAAATATTAATATATACATATAGTAAAAATTAATCGAACATATTTTATATCTTATTGTGATAGATATTAATATTTTTATTGTGATAAATATTAATTAGAGAAACTCATAAAATTCTTTCAAATATTGTCCCACGATTACCATGACTTTTAGGGTAAATCCTTAAAAAAAAATTTTCTCTATGCAAATATATATATATATTTCTACAAATATAACTTACCAAGGACTCTGACCTTAAATTTACATCTGGCCTTATTGCCGCTTGCATCTTGCGCTACGTACACGACGATGTGCGTACCGATTTTCACCTTCCACGGTAAAACGACATGTGGTTTCGTCCACAAAGTAGGCGAGTCGTCCGCGTTATCCGTCACTTCGGGCACCGTCCAATTCACGTAAGCGTAATTTCGACCCATCGTGGTTTCCGCGACGATGTCGGTCGGGCACTTTAACGAGGGCGGCATCTTGTCTGCGCACAAATCGCAATTTCTTACAAAACGGCAAACATTTAAATGAATTTTAAGTATTAAAATTTAATCCTCAGGATAATTTTTAATTGCAAAAAATAGAAGACATAATTAAAAATGTCTGTTTTACGATAAAATAATGTTTAATCTTTATTTGTGTCAAGTCGACGAACCAATGCATCTATTAACGTTGTGACGTTGGGACCAGATCCCTGTACGTCCGCTACACGATCTACTGGAGGGTCCTTCCAGGACGAAACCCCTGTCACAGATGATCATGCATTTGGTAGCAAAGGATACCTTCGCTGTGCCGGTACAGATTTCCGGGATGATGCTTCCGTTCGCGATTCGCGGCAGAGGTTCGCATTCCACGGCTGCAGAAAATACAATATGACTTTCCTCAATATCATCAGTACATCTTACGTTATAATTAATGAAAAATTAATGTCGAAACATTGTGTTTTACCCTTGCAAGTGACCTTCAGACCGTCCCACCGGGACAAGGGTAGACAGTTGCGCACTTTGCTGCCGCGAAGCTGATAACCTAGGTCGCATCTGAACTGACAACGCGTGTCGATCGGATAAACGGTAGAGTTCTCCTCGAACTGATGCTGATAATTCTCATCGTGTTCGCATTTCATGCGGCCATGTACGGGTGCGCGTAGAGCTGGACAGGTTTTCACTGCAAAATCATATTTTAGTAAATAATTTTGGTGTATTACTATTTTTCAAATGGAAGATAAAGAGACTTTTGTACGCGGAGAACATTTTCTCTCAGAATTTACATTTTCTCTCAGAACATATTATTAATTTATATTAATATTTTTTATGTGGTAAATATTTAATCTTTTATAAGAGATCTCTTTTAGCAAATTCTTAATTGTACACGCATGAATATACACAGACAGAATTTTCTCTTAGAATTTACCCTGAAAATTATAGTAATCGTGGCACAATATGGTGTTGGATGAATTTTATGTGAGAGTTTATCTAATTAATATATTTACCACAATAAAAAATATTAATATATACATAATAAAATTAATCGAACATTTTTTATATCTTATTGTGATAGATAGAGAAACTCTTATAAAATTCTTCCAATATCATATTATCTCCCGATTACCATAATTTTCAGGATAAATTCTAGGAGAAAATTCTGTCTGTGTATCTTCATGTGCGATTAAGAGTTCGCTAAAAGAGATCTCTTTTATAACAGATGATTTTTTTGACAATTCTTCCCTTAACTCCTCGACGTGTCGAACTCGGCGTTAAAGTCTCCAAATCTCTCGCACTTTAAAAAATTATTTATGAAACACTTTACGCAAACATTGCGGCTCGTTGCCAGACCAAGAACCGTCTTTCCCGCAAAGTCGAATGCTGTCCCCTGTAAGGTGAAAGCCGATTCTGCATCTTACACCACATGCCGCATGCACCACGTTGCTGCAGGCGCTCGCCTTTACCAGATAGCCATTTTCGGGGACTCTTAGCTTCGAGCATGTTATAGCTGAA
Organism: Nylanderia fulva; assembly: GCF_048542155.1. NCBI lineage: Eukaryota > Metazoa > Arthropoda > Insecta > Hymenoptera > Formicidae > Nylanderia > Nylanderia fulva. The sequence goes on along the minus strand of NW_028190807.1, from coordinate 539,194 downwards.
AAGTACATCTATTTATATTATGTGTATATATGAGATATATACACATTATACAAATATATAAAAATTGGAAGGCAATAATTTAAAAAAAAATTTCAGCAACAAAATTATATAAAAAAGTGTTATTCTATATTTTAAATTTATTTATGTTGTCTATAAATGTGAAAAGGAAAGGGAATAATTATGTGAGTGTAAGTACGTGATACAAAAATTGGTTTTGTTCTAATCTAATTTTTATATTTTTTGCTACACTGCTTTTCTGTGTAATGTTTGCGAATAATTTCACGTTATCATTTGTGTTGACAACTGCAAAAAATCTTTCTTTTTAATCGGATCTGTTTATCAATTGCAAAGACGCGAAGAGCCTTACAGCTTTCAGGATTTTTTTTTATCAAATTTATCAAATTAGACATTTCATGGATACACGTGGTCAGAATGTTCGGGATTTCGTCGCGGTGTATCGAAATTTGACTGAGGACTTGAAGAAATCACGATTGACACAGATGAAATGGTTCTCCAAATACGAACTGTTATTGAAAGAATACGAGTGTGTTTATTTAAAAAAATAATGCAAATGTCCAATATTTTATACTAATTAAATACTAATATTGAACTAAAATATTTTGAAGAAACTTACAACAAGAATTGATTAAATTGCATAAAGAGAAAATTGTTAAAATCAAGGATGATGTGGCTATTGAAAAAGAAAGAACTTGCTTGCCAATTCCAATCACAACCAGCGGCGAAGTATATTGAATTAATTGTATTACGCAAAGAATGTATACCAGAAATATTCTAAAATAATTATATATATATTTTTTATTCATTCTTTTTTATTTATTATATTATATTAATTTAATATTAAAATTCATTTTATTTTATTTATTATTTAATATATTTTCAATTTAATTAATTATATTTAAATATTATATATATTTTTTACACATATCTATATGTAATTTGTATTGTAATATCGTGCAGTACGGTTGGCTCGCATCGAAACCGGAGTTTCGTCTGGAGAAGTACGGCTCGTGCATTGTAAATTATCCTGCCCCTTTCAAAGACATAACTTTCATTCCGGGAAATATACCGAGACTCGCGGCAGGCAAAGGTCTCATTTGAAATCCGAAAAAAAAATTTCAACTTTGTTATTGAACTAGTCCCTATATCTCATTTACAAAGTAGCTCATTCGAAGGTACGTTCGTATACGTATAATTTGGAGTATATAATTTTTATTTAATTTATGTTATTTAATTTATTTAATATAAAAATATTAATATGTAGATACATAATAAATTTATTTTATATTAATATTTTTAAATATTTTTATTTAATTTATTTTTATCAAAATTATTTAATCTGTCGATCTATCAGCGATAATGTGGGATAACGACTCTAGGTTTATCGAACATTATAACAATATATATATATATATATATATATATATATATATATATAAACACGATATTACCCTCGCACTTATAACCGTCCGTGGTGAATCCGGAGGCGCACACGCAATCGAGTATCGAGGTCGCCGGAACCTTGATTGTAACGTGATTCGCGTCCGGGCAGGGTACGCAAACAGCGGTGGAATCCCCGGAAGCGTTTCCAGAAGCGTACGTCCCGTTCGGACAAGCTGTCACGAGGACACACAAAAGAGAGAAAATTTGGAAAAGGCAAAGAGGATCGAAGCTAAAATGTTAAATTTATAAAAGAGTAATTAAATATGTGATAATTCGAAAAGTATGTCGAATATAAATGACAAAAAATACTAAATTTAGAACGCGTCCTTCCTCTTTCACCTACGTTGGCAGAAACCTTTCAGACCAGAACCGAAGTAACCGGACGGGCAGATGCAGGCGTAATGCCCGGTTGTAGTGCCGCAGGTGCAGGTCGCCAAATCGTCGCAGCAGGTTCGATTGACAGCCGAACAAAGACCATTGCAATCAGTAGATAGAGTCACGGGCACGTACTGGCCGGTCTTCAGATCTAATTATTTTAATTAAATTTGTTAGGTAGATTTTTAATACATATAATATACAAAGAGAATTTTCTCTTAGAATTTGGCCTGAAAATCATGGTAATTATGGGACAATATATTGTATTGGAAGAATTTTATTAGAGTTTCTCTGATTAATATTTACCACAATAAAAAATATTAATATTACCATAATAATAAGATATAAAATACGTTTGATTAATTTTATATTATGTGGTAAATATTAATCAGAGAAACTCTTATAAAATTCTTCCAATATTATATTGTTCCATGATTTTCAGGGTAAATTCTAAAAGAAAATTCTCTCTGTGTGTATTTTTTTACATCTATATATTATAAATATTTCAATCTCTAATTATATTTTTAAATATATTCAACTTTTAAAATTGATCTTTATATTTTCAAACTTCAAACTGAATCTTTGATATTTTAAGTATGTATACAGGATATCCCAGAACTATTGGTAAACCTGTTAATGGCAGATTCCTGGGATCATTTGGAGACAATTTTTTCTCAGCGGAAATATCAAAACGAGGCCATCATTATTGCTTACATGTTCTCAATTTTTACCACCATGCATCTTTTATAATTAGAAATAGGAATGATATATTAAATTCGACCGAAACTAGCCAAGAAAATTTTTATTTTATTTCCACCATAATTAGCTTTTATAATTAGCTTTAAATTAAGATTCTATCAAAGTAAACTCTACTTGAAATTAATTGAAGAATATGATTTTGTTAATATTTTATTTCGACAAGGTTTTAGTTTGCGAAAAACCCTTTATTTTCAATCGAATTATAACTCGAAAATTATTGGTGCCTTGATATTTTTGCTGAGGAAAAATCGTTTCCAAATGATCCTAGGAATCTGCCATTAACGCAGATTTTACAGATAACTTAGGGACAATCATCTGTATACAATAAAACGTTACATAAATATATGCATAATTTTGAAAGAACGTTTAATTATACGATACGAGATGCGCACCGCGATGCAAGGCGCGTCGCGCCAGAGCCTCGAACTCGGCGAAACTGTCAAGGAAATAGCTATGCGTGTACCCGGGTGGGCTGGCGATGTCTCGCAGCTCTTCTACATTTCCCGTACGAATGCCGAACGTGAACACGGTCGCACCTGTGTTCTTCAGCAAATTGGCAGCGGGTCGCGGATCGCCGCCGTTGCTGAAGCCATCGGTGATCAGAAACACCACCTTGTTCGCCGTTTCGCGACCTTTCTCGAGGATCGTCTTGAAATCGAACAAGAAAAAACAAACTAGCAGCTAATAATTTTTATTTATTTTTTTTGTATATTATTATAATTAGGAAGTAGCAGTAATTTATTATTAGGTATATCATTGTCTCATCGCTTCGATGATATTTTTTCCCAGTTTGACAGTACAATAAGATTATGTGGAGAGAATTTTTCGTTATATTTTACCGCAAAATTCACTGCGTATTTTATCATGTTTGATAATAAACCGAAAATTATCATGAATGATTCAGCTGGATTAAAAATATTATGCTGCATTGTTAAATTTATATAAAATATTTGATATGTTTATCACTTTTTTAGCATCTATATTCTATTTGAAACACTTAAAACATACGTTTTTAATATATTTTTAAGTGTTCTAAAATTATTGAAATTTCACTATATATTTTAGTGAAATTAATCAAACATTTTATATCTTATTGTGATAGATATTAATATTTTTTATTATAATAAATATTAATATTAATCAGAGAAACTCTAATAAAATTCCTTGAATACCATATTGTCCCACAATTACTATGAATTTCAGGCTAAATTCTAAGAGAAAATTCTCCCTGTATAGTTGCACTACGTTCTCCAATCTATCTCCTACATATGGAGAACAAGAAAGGGCTACTTTCCCTCGATAATCCCTTTTTAATTTATCCGGATAAATTAACAAGTAAACGTATTATAGATAGAGAAAGGAGCAGCTAATTATATTTAAAAAAAAAGGAAAAATTTGTACGAAATTTTCACCGTATTGTCTTACGATTACCATGAATTTCAGGCTAAATTCTAAGAGAAAATGCGAACTTACCAGCGCCTCGAGGAGAGCGCCTCGTGTATAAGTTCCTCCGCCGCTGTAAGTGATATTGCCGAACTGCTTGTTCAGCAAATAGCACTTGTGATCGTTCGGTCCGTGGCGTGAGATCTGATCGATGTTACGGTAAACATTGCCCCGACCGCCGAAGGTGATCACCGCGACCCTCGTTGTCGCCTCGTCCACGGTGAAGTCCGAGAGGAGCTTCGTCACGAAATTCAGCTCGCTGCGGAAATTTTCCGCGCCGATCGAGCCGGACGCGTCCACCAGGAACACCAGTTCCACCTGATTCCACGCGATTCAGACAAAACCGTTCGGACGATCGGGAAGAGATTCGCGATGAGGAATTGAAATCGGGGATCGCTCGATTAGACAAACCAAAATCTTCTTCGTATCTTTTTTTTTAATGCTTTGAAATGCGTCTTATTTAAAGAAAAAAGGAGAGCTATATACATACGTCTATCCTATCTCTAGGTCTACCTGATTGGTTTCGTTGCGCAAGCGATCTATGTGCATCTTCAGGAGATGGGACAGAATATCGGTCTTACTTTTCAGCATCCTATCGTCGTCCAGATTCTCGTACCAGTAACGTCGATTTTCGTTCGTTTTGTTTTTATCCAAATTTAGGAACGTAGACGTTACGTCGCCCTCACCTGATGTATTCATCTCTACCGAACCATTATTCGGTCCTCCGTCGAGGATATTATCGGTGCACTTTGCGAGATTGAAAAATAGAGAAAGAACCCCGATTATCAGTGACAAAACTTTAAAAGCTTCCATAGTCGCAGGCTAAAATCGTCTATTATCCGTAATTTTCCTTGAATAATCAAATGAGATTTTCCTAAACTATTTTTTTACGATTACAATTTATAAACAACACAAGTTAAAAACACTTGCGGAAATTCTATCTAGCAAATTTTTGCTATTCTTCTAATTGTAAAGGAAGGAAAAAGATATACACGTGCATCTAACCCGGAGATGATCTTTAGCAATCGTTTCGGCGACTTTCACGTTCAGCATCTTTACAGCCGCGAGAAGAAATGCAGATGTAGCGAGGTGAAGTGTCGAGAGTTTGTCGTAAATTGCACTTGATTGCGAAAGGTAGACGAAAGCATGCCGGTCGCTCATAAGAAAGACGAGGCTCTACTGAGCTCAAGAAATCGCGTTAAAAGAGCGCGACGCGGATGAAGACAAGGGAGCCTCTGTTTCTTGAGTTGACGCGTGCATACATTTGTGTATGTGTGTGTTGTAGTCAGCGATTTGTCTCTCTCATTGAACATATAATAACTTGATTAATATTCGCGCGAAGAAAATCGGCGCCGATTTTTTTATTGCGACATCAAAGATCTTGCAATTATTTAAAATCGCTCAATTCTTTGCGTGTCTTGAAAAAAAAGAAAAGATACGCATATTGTATATTTAATATTTATCCGTGTGCGTGCGTTTTATCATACCGAGATAGTACATTTTTTGAGTTTGTATTATATATACAGAGTGTCTAACATAAGGTGTCACACCGAAAATATATACAAGTACGTAGATCTTGTTATTTGGAGATCATTTTTCCTCGGCAAAAATATTGAGGCATCAATCATTTTCGAGTTATAAGCGATTGAAAATAAAAGGTTTTTCGCAAACTAAGCCTTGTGGAAATAAAATATTAACAAAACCACATTCTCCAATTAATTTCAAGTAGAGTTTACTTTAATAAAATTTTAAGGTTTAGTTATAAAGATACATGATGGCAAAAATTGGGAACACGTAAAAAATGATGATCACCCTCGACATTTTTGCTGAGGAAAAAATGTCTTCAAATAACGAGATCTACTTGTATATTTTCGGTGTGACACTTTATGTCAGACACCCTGTATATACATATAATTATGGGCGTTCACAGAGGGGGGGGCAAGAGGGGTTATTTGCCCTCCTTGGAATCAGTAAAAAAATTAAGTATTTGTTCTCCTTTTGAATAAACACTTAAAATTTATTGTATATTTAATACAAAAATGAAAATAAAACAAAATAACAAATAAATTTAATAAAACAAAATAACAAAAAAATTAAGAAAGAACAAAAATTTTAAAAACAAAATTAATTGTCTCCTTCTAAAAAAATCCTACCGACGCCCATGCATATGATAAATAAAATCACCAACGAAAAATTTCTATCCTATATATTTTGTAATTGATTGATTAAAATTTATTTTAAAAAGCCGTTAATTTTATTTTCGAGGAGAACATATATGTGATAAATTTAACCGCGTTGCTTCATCTTTAACTTGAAATTTTTTTTTTAATTTGTAGCCAAGTGTATTACATTATTTTTTTTAATTTCATCTGTTTCTTTAAATTTTAATATTATCATCAGAGTTCCACATTCTACGTCTTCCTCGAAAACAGAATTGACGTTTTTCCAAAGTCGTACATCAGTTGACTCGAAGATAAGCAAACTTTTTATCTTGACTCACTCTGTATCAGTATATAGGATAACACAAGAGATGCATAAATATTGTATACGAAGCAAAAGTCAAAGTAAAAGTTCCTTGTGATAATTAACTGTTGTGTCAACTGCTAGTCCCTGTTACGCGATGATGCTCCTATATCGTAAGAGCGTTCATGTTTATGTCATGCTTGGAGAAGGGATGAGGCACGCTTATAGTATATCACACATGAAACGAGAGGATCGCTAGACAGTTTCCACTTGACCCTCCTACGTGTCACACGTCAATATGACATGCCGGTTAATTTTTGTGCTTTATTAACGTGGGATATATTGTCAATTTCTGCATCATTCAAACCAAACAAATTTATCATCTCGCTATATAAGTATTTTTATATCACCTAGACGCGTTATAAAATAATTTTAGCACAATCATAGAAAAATATACTTTTAATTAGTACTTTCAAAATTAATATAAAAAATATCAAATAATGATTTACTGAAATAAAACAATTACTATGCGCACGTGGGCAACAAGTGTCAGTGTCAGTCATGTTGGTCGCAAAGATGTTCTTGATGATTTTGTTTTTCGCGATGAGTGTCGCATCGGAAGGGACCAACTATTCGTATCCTTTGCGCGTACTTCGATCATCCGATGACACGATGCAGGAAGAAGTCGAGTACTTCGAGCAGTGCGGTTTCGTGAACTTGTGGAAGGAACACCTCGGTCGAGTAAGCGTGCTGACCTTTTTGGATCCTACCTGGCAGTATAGCTTCAGACAGGCCGTCATGTGAGAATTTTCGTAAAAATCTCGATCGCGATCTAAATAGGTCCCTATAGTTGATCAATCAATTTAGGCTGAAGCTATTGAGCTCGCGCTTGCGGAAATCCGGTTTCCCGGATATCCGGTTTTTCGTGATAGCACCGCTGCACGACTTGACGGAGGACAAGACCGAGGACGATGATGAGATCGAAACGTGGCGCGAAATCGCGGCGATGTTTGGAGAAGACCCCGACATCAATGACTTCCTTACCACCAAGGACAACGAACCGGAAATAATCTACCTTGAAGACGAGTTTCGTATTTGGGAGAGGTTTCGTGCGTCCAAAAATCAAGTGGTCATCATCGATCGGTGAGCGATTTTTAGAATTCGATCAAATCAATAGTTTTCTCTTTCACTTGTTACGTTTATTACGATTTCGATGTTGATTACATTTTCATAGCGTTTCTGCCAAGAGAATAAGCACCATATGTTTAAAAGTTTATAAGATTATTTTCACGAAGAGAATTTTCTCTTAGAATTTTTACCCTGAAAATCATGTAATTGTGAAACAATTTGGTATTGGAAGAATTTTATAAAAGTTTCTCTGATTAACATTTACTATAAAAATATTAATAATGTACATAATAAATTTTACTATGCACATAATAAAATTAATCGAACATCTTAGTATTGGAAGAATTTTATAAAAGTTTCTCTGATTAATTAAAAATATTAATAATGTACATAGTAAATTTTACTATGCCCTGAAAATCATGGTAATTGTGGCACAATATGATATTGGAAGAATTTTATAAAAGTTTCTCTGATTAATATTTACCATAAAAATATTAATAATGTATACATAGTAAATTTTTCTATGCACATAATAAAATTAATCCAACATCTTATAAAATTCTTTCAATACCATATATTGTCCCACGATTACCATGATTTTCTAGGTAAATTTAAAGAGAAAATTTTCTCTGTGTTGACTTTAGGTAATTTGAAAAAAAATAAATTTTTTAATATAGCGACTGAAAAATCTGAATTGATGTTATCAAAATGATTTTAGATGCGGGCAATTAACGTATCACGTGATGGTACCCTGGAGCATTTTATATTTTCCTTACGTAAAAGCGGCTATTCTGTCCACGTATAAGGAAGACCCCTGTGGTGGATGCGATGTAAGTGCATTTTTAAAATTTTACATTTATCACAATTTTTTTTTTAATAATTTAAAATATTTACAGATTTATATAAACATACATTTTACTTATCGTTGAAAAATATAATTTTATAGCCCACCAAGTATCAAGCCTTAAATCACGAAGATTATTTCTCGGATTTGAAAAGCACCACTCTTAAAAAAGTGGATCCACTTGAAATCGATGATAATATCGACACTGATTTATTCTGGACCACCGAACAATCTTCGAAGAACGATAGCATTCTTGAGGAATCACTGACAGATAAAAACGAAACGAATACCATATCTCCCATTATCTCCGACAAAATAACACACGATAGCGATGACCCTCTGAAATTCTTCAATATGACGAATGCATCGGTGGTGTCCGAAAATGTAACTTATGGATATGATAATGTTACGATAGAGTCTTCTCCTGACGAGGATCCGAAAGAAACGTCGAGACGAGAGGACAGTTCGACGACTTCGGAGAAAGATGCAACCTCCGCGACACTGGACCTACAACAGGAAGTTTCTCCGACACAAGATGAATCTGCGTCGATGAGCGATAATTCTATCAGCGGGGAAATAAAAAACGAATCGACGACTAACGAAGTAAAAGACGAGTTCATTTCCACGACAGAGACGACGACTGCAGATATCGTTGCGGAAGACGACGAAATTCCAGACAGAGGTGTGGATAATTGTAAATTCAGACGCATGGGCGTTGACAGGGGAGGCAAAAGACATTTGCTCCTCCTTGGAATCAGTAAAAAAATTGAGCATTTGCTCTCCTTTTAAATAAACACTGAAATTTATTTGCAAATAAATATATATATATATATATATATATATTTAATTTAATAAAAAATATATATATAAACTTAATTAAATATAAAAAATGAAAATAATAAAATTAAATTAAAAAAATAAGAAACAAAAAAATGTAATCATGCCTCCCCCTGGAAAAAATTCTGTGGACACCCATGTTCAGATATGATGATTCAGCTACGAAGCTAAAAATCATTACTCTGTTCGACGATTATATGTATATATTATATTGTTATTTTGCAGGTAAAAATACCGAAGCGGAGTTATCGTTGCACGTAATTATGCGCGCGCCGCATGTGCACGGAAATGGAAGAAAGACGAGGAAGCACACATATTTAATGCTAAAGATCGGCGATCCCGATTTTCACGAACATCCGGACGCCGGAATCGACGCTACATCATCTACAACTTTGTGGCGGGTACATATGTTATATTTGCTATTTATCTCTCGTGTGTTTTCATTCATTTACATTATTCATCAAGTATTTTAATCTGCATCATTCGCATTTACATTATACATTTTATATTTTATTATACATTATATATTTTAATTTAATACTTTGATGTGTTATATTTTTATTTTTTATATTATTTTATAAATCATCTATCTTGTTTTTATTATCGTTCTCGGAGTCTTGATGTTTAAAAATTTCTCGTAAATTTTAAGGACACCGATCCTCAAGTCGCAAACTCGGAAAATAACGATTCAGAAACAACGGAAATGAATGAACAGAACACCGATCGGATATATACATTCGATAAGGACGAAAGTCCGGGATTGTACGGAGAAATAGCGGACTATTGGAGAGATAACAACAGCGATGCTGATAGCAATGAGTCACTTGACAACGACACTCATAATAATTCTACGGTAATGGTTTCTGTAAAGGCTTATATTTATAGCACATATATATATATATATATATATCCATATGTGTGTGTGTGTGTAGTAGGATCCGAATAATTTTTGTAGTAAGAGAATAAAAGAACTAAAAACTTTTGAATACAATAAACTTCTGTAAATTAATTTTCTATAATTTTTCTAGTATTTAAATCTTCTGTACTTTTTTGGAGAGAAATAGTATGACATTTTATTGTTATTATAAAAATATAATTACTTACTAAAGTTATATCAAAATCTACACTGTATATTTATATATTTTCTCATATTAAACATATTAGATTCGTTAAATTAGCCTCGATTTTAATATTTATATATTTAATTAATATTTAATTATTTAATTTGCAGACGAGTTATAACGAAAAACATCATACCAATGTCAGCGGCCAAGCAACGACTTCCTCAGAGTCATCAGAGACAGATGAAAACTACTCAACTACAAATGTTACAACAAATATTAACAACTCTACTAATTCACAGAATACCGTTAGAGTAGACAAGACTGATTCTTCCGAATCGATTAGTGGAAATAATGAGAATAATAAGGAAGAAATGCGAAATAATCTAATTAAACATTATAATAAACTTTTATCTTGGATTGGTTATAGATTAATTAGATAAATCTTTACGTGTTTAAAAATCTGATTAATAAAAATGCATATTCATTATACTTACATCAATTTTATTATAGCCGATTGTGTCATGTATTAACATTTATATAAATAAGTATAGGTATCTATACATTTATGTATCTTGTCAGTATAATACAATTAAAAAATAATTTCTATAGAAGTTATATGTATAATAGATTTATACATATATATAGCATTATATGAGATAATGGAGACATATAGATATAAAAACAATAATGTTATTATATATTTGCAGAAAAAAATTGTTAAAAGAAATTCAAATTAAAATTACTTTACCTTGTATTACAAATTGTAATTAAAATAAAATAATTATTTTGTTCCTTTTATTCAGGTTCACTTAAGTCGTCAGAGTCTAGATCGCTACTGCTGCTGGTAGTGCTACTTGATGTAGTACTGCTTTCAGAATCCGTTTCGGAATCTGTATCACTGCTATTCATTGAACTTGTATTACTCAATAACCTGCATTCATATACACAGTGATTAAAAGTTAGAATTGCTGGAGTAATTAATATTATAAAGTCTTGCTTCAATCATATGTGTGTATATATATATATATATATATATATATATATGAGTATATATTGAGTAAATATCTGGATTCTATTTTTTTGGAGCAGTGATGATATGTAAAGCTTTAGGTATTATGAAATATGTAATCAAAGAAATTAGGCATTATTTACACATCATGGAGATAATGTAAGTTAAATGTTTCGAAAACCAGGTAAATATTAAAAATAGTACAAAGAATAATATAAATGTTAGACACACATACACATATATTAAAAAAGTTTTAACAATCAAACCAAATATATATAAAAATACTTACAAATGCTTAAAAAATTGTTTGTTAACATGATATATATTCTTTGGCCTTTAAAATAAAATTATAAACCATATAAGACAAAATTCGAAAAATTTTATAAAGAGATGTCTTTCTACTTACTTTTCTTTCTCAGCATCAGTCAAACACAATTCATCTATTTGTCCAACCATCTCGTGAACAGCATTTTCTATAACAAATCCCTCTGACTGAACAGAATAAGCTGCCACTTCCAGTTCTATTAAATCCAGTCCCATGTTCGCTTTCCTTGGATGAATCTATAAAATATAATAAAAAGTTAAATAAAGAAAATGCTAAATAAATATATTATAAATATAATTTTTTTAAACTTACATTATTTAACATAGAATGAAGCGGTTCTATTAAGGATTCAGGAGATGCTTGCAACCAGATTAAAAAGTCCTTTATATACAATTGATTTAATATGTATCTTGGTTCATATGAGTTGTTAAAAAGACTATGGATTTCACAGAAAACTTTAATAATAAATTTTTTTCCTGCACATAAAGACGTTTAAAATAGTAACAATTAACTAAAAAACTAAATTTATATCTCAATTTATACTGACCTAATGTGAGAATCTTTTTAACATCTTCAAAAACTAGTAGAGAAAGCCGCCAATTTCTGTGAAGTGGATAACAAAGTGATCTTCGGAAGCACGCCGTGATAACTTCATCCATAGAAGTAAAATTCTGAAAATATTTAATTAATTAATTTTTTGCATATTTTCTTGTAATACAAACATTTTCATCGATTAACAAACATACTCGGAACCAACATAATGTAGAACTTAATTTATTAATAGTCCAACTACTTTCCACAGTATTTTCTCCTAATGTAGTTCGATGATTGTAACAACTGGCATATAAAATATCAACAAGATTTAAACATAATTTTTCAATATCTTCCGCATCTAATAAATATTCTTTGTTTGGAAGCTCTTTTAACAGATCAACCTCAGCTTCGCTAAATGTAACTTTGTCTTTCTGCAATGTGTCCCATTCCGCAGTATATGCTATATAAGGATCACAACATTCTGGCTCCATAAGATCTGCCATATAATGTTCTTCACTGAAATCTTCCAATTCACATTTTTCTTGTAAACTTTTTCTGTCTGCTTCAGGAGTTGTATCAGGAGAAGGGAGATCTATTATTTCCTTCATCCACGGTGCCTAAAAATTTGCAGAAAAATATGCATTACTATTATTATTATATAATATAACCAATATTATATAATATAATCAATTTAATTTAGTTTCAATTAAAAAATCTTTAAAAAATATTTCTTTGAAAACATCTATACATAATAATAGAATTAACACATTAAAGCTTATCACAAAAAGTATTACAGAAAAGTATTATAGAAACATACCTCAAAAGCAATTAAAGCTCCTGATATTTTGTTTGCAAAACCATATTTTAGGGAGCCTGTAAGAACTGTTGCATTTTCTGATGGATTATTCTGAGGTACAAACCAATTATCTTCAGAATCATCATTTGTGGTATCATTGTCATTTAAACTATCATCGATGTTTGCTGAATTTGCAGATGGATTACCTAAATTAGGAAAAATATATATATTACTAATGCTGTATATACTGCACCAATTATATATATTTATGATTTATATATGTACATGTATAAAAATTATATATATATATATATATATACTTATATAACTTACCAATTACTTCAATATTAGGAATGACAGTACTTTTCTTTTTCGGTGGTGCTAAAAGAACAGTTATCATATCCAAGTTTTCAAAGTGCTGTCCTTTATTCACTTTCGAGTAACATAAAGCAAAATCACCCTTCTCACAATCATAGGAACCAGAAGATGAATCATTTTCTTCTATTTCACCTGGTAACTGTAATCTATGAAAATCATTCATCGTAAGGCATCATCCAATATATAGAAATCGAGAGTTCGCTTGCGACACGCGGTTTTAATTCGCATAACTTGACATTACCTCAGATAATATGGAGTGGAATAAAATCTGAAATCTGTCCCATCCACATATATTTCTGTATCTTTTATATTAGTAAACGGAGCATGCACTGTTATCGAGATTTCTGTATCGGTTTGCGTAATTTTGAAGCGTGGAGTCAACATTTTGCGATGCTTTCGCCAAGTGTCACGAAATCCTTTATATCTGAATAATATATGTATATTTAATTACAAATATATATGTGTATTTATTAGATAAATAACGAAGAAATTCTTATATACTGTTCGTAGCGTTGATAACTCTATGCCTAACCTTTACTTTTTCCTGTCCTTTTGATTCAATTTCGCTTTGTTTCGTTTGCACTTTCTACACTCAGGGTGCGATTACATGGACGCGCGGAAACGCGGAAACGCGGAAGAGAAAGTAACTAAACTTTACTAGAGTCCCGCATTTCCGCGCGTTCCGTTCCGTCACAGATTAAGGGTCGGCAGTACACCCAGGCAAACTCCGAATTGATATTGGAGACCTCGTGCGCTGACAACGCGAAACTCCGGTTTCAGTGTTGCCAACGCCGAGAAACCAATTCTCGGGTTTTATGTAGTGGTGTATGTCTGTACACGTACATACACCACTGCATCGCTCACGCGGACGCACGTAAGAGAGACAAGGACCGATAATCACGTGTTCTCCTTGTTCCTCTACCGTGCCAGTATACGCGAGATGCCGCCTAAAAATGCTTTCTGGCCTTCCGTAGCAGAAAGCAGTAACGTAGCAAGACTAATAAGCACCCATTTTTGTAAATTTTATATATGCTTATGCATATATGTGGATATATTATTTATATATAAATATATATATATAAAATATACTAATTTACTCTCAATTATATATGCTACTGTTATTATTTATCATTAGACAATTATAAAACAGAGGTTAGAGATTTGGTCTGACTACACTGGCCTCAAATTAAAGTTGTATATATATTTATTTTAACGTTTCGACCATACGGGATGTGGTCCTTTTCAAAAATACAGATTGGAATATCAGAGAGTTACAGCATTTTGTCTTTAAAATTTAAGCGCAAATTATGATTCGGAGAGATTTAACTTGTCAAATAATAAAATATAAAATAAATTATAAAACATATACATATATAATTTGTAGTGCTATATATATATATGTTTTATAATTGTCTAATGATAAATAATAACAGTAGCATAATTGAAAGTAAATTAGTCTACAATGTTAGACACGGGTACTTATTAGATTTGATAATTTATTGCTTATACTTTTTCGAGAGACAAGAATAAGAGAACGAATATAAATTATTATTAGCTTGTATAGCAATCATAGATTGACGAATATGCGTTGGTTATTCTTGATTTCTTTTCTATTATTGATGTTATTGTATAATTTGCTCCATAAATACTTATAACATAAAAGAACTTATGTCGAGTAATATTGATCAATGCAAAGGATGTTCAGTATGTATCACCCAGTAAATTATTAGAGTTCAAATATATCAATATCAATTTTTTAATAATATATTGGAATACAGAGAAATGATAAAAAAATATATTTCGGCAATAAACATTTTATAAATATATTGAAAATATTTTTACTACACGCGCGCGCGCGCACACACACACACACACACACACACCCACATACACACTATATAAATGCAAAATAATACAGAAAATAAATTTTTAATAAAAATCAACATACCAGCTATTTGTGTGTGTATATGTAGCTGCAAGCATGCAACGGATTTATTACTTGATAAATTTATTTACGGATTTATTTTGCATTTATATATATATATATATATATATATATATATATATATATATAGTGTATGTAATTGTAAAAATGATTAAAATATTTTCAATATTTAAAAATTTTCAAGTTTATCGCCTTATATTTCTATAATTTTTCTATATTCTAATATATTATAAAAAAATTGATATTGATATATTTGAACTCAAGTTTTTTACGTGATTGAATATTATTGCATTGAGCCATCATACGTTACTCGTAAGTTCTTTTACGTTATAATAGTATTTATGTAGCAGAGAGAAAGAGATAAGAGAGAGATTATACAATATAACTTCAATAATCGAAAAAAATCACGATAACGCTATTGTCATATCTATGTGTGTGCATATATATAAACTTATATATTATATATTTTATAAATAAGTAAAATATTATGCAGACAATGTATACAATATAAAATGTTCAGTTTGTGCTATGCTTCAATCAATAACACTGGTCAACAAAAAATGACTTTTTTTAGGTTCGAAGATTTCCAAAGCGTATTTTTGTAGATTTTTTTCATGCCGATTACAAATTCGGCCGCAAAAATTGCGTATCACGTCACGTTTTTTAGATATCTTGATCTAAAGATGCAAAAAAGGGCATTTTAGATACTTTTCCGTAAAATATATAGCTTTAAATTGGGATGTGATAAAAAGTGCTACGACGACTCAAAATAAAACTTCTTGTAGTTTATGTAAAAAATATATAAAAGGTCGAACCTATAAACAGTTTATTGAAAAAACTAAATTAAAAAATTGAAAATATTTTTCGCACGTTTCCTTATACTACTAATACAAAGTCTTTAGAGGTTCGATAGAATGGTTCACTTTTTTCACAGATATTAATGTAAAAATTTCTTCACTGATAAATAATGAATGTAAAATCAGATTTTTAAAATTAAGAAAGGCGGATTACAATTTTAAAGATTAAAGATTAATTAATTTAAAGATTATAAATTGAAAAAGAATATTTAAAAAAATATTCTTTTTATCTATTAATCTTAAAAAAATATTTTTTAATATTTTTATATATTAAAATATACTACCTATATATATTATTATATACAAATAATTGTTGATTATTATATTGCATTATTAATTAATTGAAGTTAGAGCAACATGGCAGCAGCGTTTTTTTTTACGTGGGGGAAACCTTCAAAAGGCACCCCGGTTTTCTGGGGTAGTGTGAGATTCTTACTCACTAAAACCCCCACTATGCATACGTTACATGCTGCAATATGGCGTTGATTCAATGGTATCCACGCCTCTTTATTGAAAGTGATCCGCCCTTCAGACGTCTCCAAATCTATCTGCAACAAGCAACTCTATAGATAATATCAATATAATTATAGTAAAAGAAATAATTCATTATAAAATCTGAAAGGAAAACAATGTCAATTATATAATATTAAAATATCAATTACTTATAATAACATCATAATTTTTTGCGCTTATTGGAAACACAACAATAGAAGCGCTACAACATATTGTTACATATTCTTATCCCGAAAATCGTTATATATAAATATTTAATACAAAATATTGTAAAAAATATTTAATATAAATATAAAAAATAATATAAATAATAAGAAATGTTAATAAAAGAATAATATATGCAATTTTTTCCAATGCAATCAAACATCTATGAATTATATATTTGATTGTATTATTTTTGAGATCTTTTCTATTTTAAAGTTTTTAATGTAGTACAATTACTTTGGAATAAAGATATATAATAATATGTATACAATGTACAGTAAACAATAGCAAAGCAATGTACATATAAATATATATACATACATTTAAATATCTAATCTTTTCTATAATTTGAAGTTAATAAAAATTTTAATATATGTAATTGCTATTGTTTCTGAACATATTTAATAAACAACACAAATTAATAATTCGAGTGGATCGCAATTTAAACTAAGTTAAATAAATATCTTTTATTTTATCCATGTTTATTTATTTAATGTATATAAAATATAATAAATATAAATGTGTGTGTGTGTGTGTGTGTGTGTATACAAAAATGTTGATTATCTCACATTATGTGTTTCAAATTATTATGATTTATTAAATATTTGTAAATAAATCTATATAAATTTTTAATATAAATAATTAAATATTTATGTACAAATAAAATATTTATAAATATTATTTTATTTGTACATAAATATTTAATTATTTATATAGATTTATTTACAAATATATAAATCATAATAATTTGAAACACATTATGTGAAATAATCTACATTTTTGTAAACACACACACACACCCACACACACATATGTAAAAGAACAAGAATAGCAATAATTCTTGCCTAACATTATCTTTCAATTATCGTTTCGTGTACGCAATATATGTATTTCGCATTATGCATCTGTAACAAATTATATCGAATGATTTATTATTTGCATATTAATTTGCATATTATCTACCCAGACAGCACCAAGTCTAAAATTGACGCATAAGATAGCATTAAGAAATCTTTAAGACAACTATCTTATGATATGATATCAAAAAGACATCTTAAAGATATCTTACGCGCCAATTTTGGACTTGGTGTTGTTTGGGTATATACAATAAATAAAATATGTACACAAATAAAATAATATTTGCATAAATATTATTTTATTTGTACATATTTTATTTACATAGATTATATGCAAATATTGAAATAAATCATTCGATAATTTATTACACATTTATTTATTATATAGATTTATATAGATTATATGCAAATATTTAAATAAATCATTCGATTATTTGTTACAGATGCATAATGTGAAATATATATTGCGTACACGAAACGATAATTGGAAGATAATGTTAGGCAAGAATTATTGCTATTCTTATTGTTCTTTTACATATAATATACATATACAGAGAAACAATGATAATACGAAAACCGGTTCTTGCTGATATCTCCCAATAATCGCATTCGTTCAACGCATTAGTGTTTGTGTCTACATGGATGTTACTACATATGCGATGTAAGAGAGACAAAGACAGAATGATAGTCTCTCCTTGTCAAGCTGTTAGCTGTCAGTATGTTACCACGGAAATTTCCCCTGCTCCTTATGAATCTAGTGAGAATCTTATCGTCCAGATATTTCATAAAATAAGTGACAAAACTTTGGTTTTTTTTTTTTTAATATATTCTTGATATAATAAAGTAGTCCGCCAAAGAGTCGGATTTTGCATTTTTGCTCTGAAAAATTTATAATAAATAAAATACGGACTCCTGGCTAACCCAACCTTACCCGTTACTAGCTGCGCATTCCTCCAAGTTATATTATAAATTTTATTTTCATCTTTTTTTCAATAAATAACTCTTTGGCGGACTGCATTTGAGCTTACTGATTAAGAATATCATAAATTTAATAAGATTCATTCAGTAGTTTCGCTAATATCTGGAATATAAGAATCTCTAATTCCCGGCCGGCCGATAGGCGTCTCCACCATGTCGCCTGCCGACCCTTAATAGACAGATCGCCAAAGGCCTGCCTAAAGAAGAGACCGCCATCTTCGTGCGATAGACTTTGCCCCTTACCGACACACTTTGCCCCTGGTTCGAGTCCGTGCTAGATTTCGTAGACTTGAATCAAAAGACTTTGCCCCTGGTTCGAGTCCGTGCTAAATTTCGTAGACTCGACCAAAAGACTTTGCCCCTGGTGCAAGTCCAGGCTAAATTCGTTTGACATTACCAACAGACTTTGCCCCTGGTGCGAATCCAAGCTAATTGATCATGAGACCAATTTGAGAGATTTGGCCCCCGTTGTGTGTGTGTGTGTGTGTGTGTGTGTGAGAGAGAGAGAGAGAGAGAGAGAATATTTTACATATATGCATATATATATATAAAATTTATTAAATATAAAAAATATATTTTTTACACATAAAATGTTTTTTTATTGAAATAATCACGATTTTAAATGTGATATAACACAGTGTTCAAAAATTTTTTAATTAAATTTTTTAATTAAATTTTATTAAAGAAAATTACTTGAAATTTTTTACATTAAGAATTTAAAGGCTCCTTATTCTCTTGTAGAAATTTATCACTACGCCAATTAATCACTTATTTTGAGTATTTAAAATACTATAATATACAGTAATTTAAGTATTCGAAATAAAAGTGATTAATTACTCGAAATAAGTGATAAATTGGCGTTACTAGTAATAAATTTCTATAAGGGTTGAAATAAAGTATAAAAGATAAATAGGCTATATGTGAGCCGTATGCGAAATGTGAGATGTAAGACGCATATTGAAATTTAATTTTTCGATATAACTTTCAAAAATGTACACGAGGTACAAAAAATTAGCTTGGACATTTGTAAGACTTAAAATTGGGATTAATTCTCAATTCTATTAATTAAATTTCGATATAACACACCTTACATCCGCGCACGGCTCACATATAGCCCATTTATTAGTGCAATTTTTAAGTTCCTTATTTTTCAAAGTTCACCTTTTTACGTTATCAAATATTTTTGGTACGTTTTCAAGAATTTTATATTTTTACTTACCGCAGTTTCTTATCCAAATGTAAAATCTTTTATCGCAGTCTATAAAAAATTGAAACAATTTACAATTTTATGATATAATATTATTATTATTACAATTTCTATATATATGCACATCTGTCAAATATCGTGATTTATTTCACATTATTATTATCTATTTTAATAAAAAAAAAAAAAAAAAAACACTTGCAACAATCAAAAATAAACCGCCTGCCGCGAGCGGAAAATGCCAAGAAAGCACGCAATTTCCGCGAATCTCGTAATTTTTTTGAAAAATCAACAATTTCAACGAAATTGTAAATTCTTCAAATCACTGCACAAGTATAATTCACAATAATAATTTTCAGTAACTACGATAAAAAATCGTATACTGAAAACCGCAAACGAAAGTGCAATGGGAGTAAGAGTAAAGTCTGTGATAAAATTAATTGGCAATAGAAAATTAATAATTTTCAAATAGAAAAATTTTGAAATTACTGAGGATTTACAAATAATAAAGTAAAAATATTAAATAATTTATGTTTTCGAATTTTGCTCGCGGAGAGGATCTTTAAAACAAGATTTTTAGAAGAGAGGACCTTTAAAATATAAACAGACAAAAACGTTGGAAAAATTAAAGCGCGCGTTTAAACAGATAAACGCAATGAAATAAATACGCAATTGTTTTTACTTATCGCTGTAAGCTCACAAGCTTCTGACGTGCTATACACTTTTATATAATATATACAAGGTGTCTGGTAACTAACGGACCAATGATTAAGGGCGGATTCTCTGGCCAATTTGGAGACGATTTTTCCTTACTAAAAATGTTGAGAAGTCAATAATTTTCGAGTTATAAGCGATTGAAAAAAATAGGTTTTTTGAAAACTAAACGTTTTGGAGTTAAAAGTCTAACATAATTACATTTTTCAGTTAATTTCAGGTAAAGTTTACTATAATAAAATTTTAATTTAAGGCTTACAATTAGTTATAAAGATACATAATGACAACGATTGGAAAGTTGTAAAAAATGATGACCTTTTTCGACATTTTCGCTGAGGAAAAATTGTTCCCAAATTGACCAAAGAGTTCATTTGTAATCGTTGGTTCGTTAGTTACCGGACACCCTGTATATTGGACACGAGTTTCGTTTGTTTCAGATTCTCGAGAGTTGAAGTAGGAACATACGAGTATCATATATCGTTTGTGACTTGCCGAATGAAAGCAAGACAGAGAGCGAACGAGATGATGAGCTTAATAGCTCATAATGTTATAAATAAATAAATAAAAAATTATAACCTGACCTACTAGTTATTGAATTTTTTTTTAATAAAATGTTTCATTATTATTATCATCTAAGTCTAAGTCGTTTAATTACTTTTTAGTTTTTTAATAATTAATTTAATTTATTCTAGTCATTTTTATATGAGAAAAATAATATCACGTATACGTTTTATAATGAATTAATATATTTCGGGAACCGAATTATATATTCTTAATAATATAAAAGTGTTCAAAAATTATATTTGACTTTTAATTTTAATTATTTTATAGCAAAGAGTTCCGAAATCTCTTACACACATAATGGGGATTTTTTTCATCCATATAATTCGCAATTAAGTATATATGTTAATTATTAATTTTAATAAAATAAAAATTAAAATTAAAGATCAAATATAATTTTTAAACACAAATATATTAAATTAATTATAAAACGTATACCCATGATAGTATTTTTCTCGTACAAAAATAATTAGAGTAAATTAAAAATCATAAAAGATTAAAAATTAATTAAAGAATTTAAACTTATATTTTATATAATAATAATAAAACATTTTATTACGTCAAACCGTCGTGAAATAATTAAATAAAATTTGCTAGTTACGTCAAAGTCAAGTTTTCTAAGCTTATAAAACATTTTATTAAAAAACAGATTAAATAAATATAAGTACATGTTATATATATACTTATATTTATTGAATCTGTTTTTTTTATAAAATGTTTTATTATTATCATATATAATATAAATTATTTAATTATTTTTTTATTTTTTTATGAGTAATTTAATTTGTTCTAGTTATTTTTGTACGAGAAAAATACTATCACGGGTATACGTTTTATAACGAATTAAATATATTTATGTTCAAAAATTATATTTGACCTTTAATTTTAATTTTGTATTTTATTAAAATTAATAATTAACATATATACTTAATTGCGAATTATATGGATGAACAAAATCCCTATTATGTGTGTAAGAGATTTCGGAACTCTTTGCTAAAATAATTAAAATTAAAAGTCAAATATAATTTTTGAACACTTTTATATTATTAAAAATATATAATTCGACTCTCGAAATATATTAATTCATTATAAAACGTATACGTATTAGTATTTTTCACATATTAAAATGATTAGAATAAATTAAATTAATTATTAAAAAACTAAAAAGTAATTAAACGACTTAGACTTAGATGATAATAATAATGAAACATTTATTAAAAAATAATTATAATAGGTCAGGTTAATATTTTATTTATTTATTTATTTATTTATTTATAACATCATAAAATTTTGTCCTTTCCGAAATACGCGAACGCTACGAAAAGATAAATCTCGTACATGCCGCCGGACGAGTTCATGAGCATGAGACGCTCTTATCTTGGGAACGTATTAATAGTTACTGCATTGACCACTACTACGATATGGCGCTGAAATCAGTGAGAAATGCTGGTCTCTCCTTCATCCAGACCTTTGGCGATCTGTCTATTAATCTGTGGTTCCGTCTGTTTTGATTGCCTTATACACAGATTAATAGACAGATTGCCAAAGGCCTGCCTAAAGAAGAGACCGCCATCTTCGTGCGATAGACTTTGCCCCTTACCGACACACTTTGCCCCTGGTTCGAGTCCGTGCTAAATTCGTAGACTTGAACCAGAGAGAAGGATGAGAGTGGTCATCCCCTCGATTTAGCTGCAACCGGAATTCAAAGCGCCTCTATGTGCACAAAACGTGCACATTGAACTACGTAGCCATGTGCACGATGCTCCCGAGTGGTAACAGGCTATGTGCACGGTACGTGGTTCGATTCCGTGCTATGTACACAGATGAGCGCCAGTAACACGTAGCTGTTAAAGGAGATGAGTTCGAGACCTCGCAGGGCCAATTTTTTTTTTTTTTTTTTTAGTACGACTATATTTGTCAATTTAATGAAATCCTTTTAATTATTGTGGAATAAAGAGATAAAATGCATTTCTCAAGCGTACGCGAGAAAATCGAAATCAAAAATAATGAGTGCCGTATAAATACGTATGGAATAGAGCGTTATATCGAAGAGCGTGTGGCGTAGCGTTAAGGGGCTAGACACGTACCGTCGAGGTTAGAGGTTCGATTCTCAAGGAGTGACTTTTTTTTTTAATATTTTTTTATTTTAAATAAAATTTTTTTTTACCATAAAATGTAATTTTTACACAAAATAAATGTAAATAACACGATTTATTTACTTATAACACGTATATTACAAAAATGCATTTTTCTTTGCCTCAAAAAGCCGTGAAAAGCCGTCTGTAGAATAGCTGTATGCGATAGGAACTTGTATGATTATCTGTTTAATTAAAAATTATCCGATTTATGTCGTGTTTGGTGTCGTTGAAATCGCAAAAATCTCAATAATCCATTAATATTATTTTTGAATAGATAAAATGCAAAATAAAGGTTTTAGTTTTTCACTTATAAGATGTTTATATTTGTGAATTGCCATGGATGGGGAAGCCTATTGTTCGAGAGTTCGGAACTTTCTTTGATGATAGGTCCTCTCGCTCGCTCTATACTCGCAGTCTCGCTTTCTCTCTCGCACACGACGAGTTGTGAGATGAGCTCGAAAAGATAAGCGGGCCCGAGCGCCCGAGTATCGAGATCAAAGAACGTTCCGAACTCTCGAACAATAGGCTTCCCCATCCATGGCAATTCACAAATATAAACATCTTATAAGTGAAAAACTAAAACCTTTATTTTGCATTTTATCTATTCAAAAATAATATTAATGGATTATTGAGATTTTTGCGATTTCAACGACACCAAACACGACATAAATCGGATAATTTTTAATTAAACAGATAATCATACAAGTTCCTATCGCATACAGCTATTCTACAGACGGCTTTTCACGGCTTTTTGAGGCAAAGAAAAATGCATTTTTGTAATATACGTGTTATAAGTAAATAAATCGTGTTATTTACATTTATTTTGTGTAAAAATTACATTTTATGGTAAAAAAAAATTTTATTTAAAATAAAAAAATATTAAAAAAAAAGTCACTCCTTGAGAATCGAACCTCTAATCTCGACGGTACGTGTCTAGCCCCTTAACGCTACGCCACACGCTCTTCGATATAACGCTCTATTCCATACGTATTTATACGGCACTCATTATTTTTGATTTCGATTTTCTCGCGTACGCTTGAGAAATGCATTTTATCTCTTTATTCCACAATAATTAAAAGGATTTCATTAAATTGACAAATATAGTCGTACTAAAAAAAAAAAAAAAAAAAATTGGCCCTGCGAGGTCTCGAACTCATCTCCTTTAACAGCTACGTGTTACTGGCGCTCATCTGTGCACATAGCACGGAATCGAACCACGTACCGTGCACATAGCCTGTTACCACTCGGGAGCATCGTGCACATGGCTACGTAGTTCAATGTGCACGTTTTGTGCACATAGAGGCGCTTTGAATTCCGGTTGCAGCTAAATCGAGGGGATGACCACTCTCATCCTTCTCTCTGCAAGCAGTCAGCATGTTACCACAGAAATTTCCCCTGCTCCTTATGAATCTAGTGAGAATCTTATCGTCCAGATATTTCATAAAATAAGTGACATAACTTCGTGAATTTTTTTTAAATATATTCTTTATATAATAAAGCAGTCCTCTAAAAGGCCGGATTTTACATTTTCGCTCTTAAAAATTTATAATAAATAAAATACGGACTCACGGCTAACCCAACCTTACCCGTTCCTAGCTGTGCATTCCCCCAAGTTTATTAAAAATTTTTATTTTTATCTTTTTTTCATAAAATAGATCTTTAGAGGACTACAAATGAGCTTACTGATTAAGAATATCCTAAATTTAATAAGATTCATTCAATATTTTCGCTAATATCTGGAAAATAAGAATCCGTAATTCCCGGCCGGCCGATAGGCGTCTCCACCATGTCGCCTGCCGACCCTTAATCAGTAAGCTCATTTGTAGTCCTCTAAAGAGCTATTTTATGAAAAAAAGATAAAAATAAAAATTTTTAATAAACTTGGGGGAATGCACAGCTAGGAACGGGTAAGGTTGGGTTAGCCGCGAGTCCGTATTTTATTTATTATAAATTTTTAAGAGCGAAAATGTAAAATCCGGTGTTTTAGAGGACTGCTTTATTATATAAAGAATATATTAAAAAAAAATTCACGAAGTTATGTCACTTATTTTATGAAATATCTGGACGATAAGATTCTCACTAGATTCATAAGGAGCAGGGGAAATTTCTGTGGTAACATGCTGACTGCTTGACAAGGAGAGAGCATCATTCCATCTTTGTCTCTCTTACATCGCATATGTAGTAGCGTCCATGTAGGTACAAACACTAATACGTGAGCACACGGATGCAAATATTGAGAGATAATGTCAGCAAAAAGGCTATCATATTATTTTTATTTTTTTGTATATGTATGCATATGTAAATAAAGAACAAAAATAAAAACTATTTTAAGATGACATTTTATAATTAATTTTCTATATGTATTTGCATTTTATTAATATGTATTACATTTTTGATTGTATTAATATTTTTAAATGTATAATATTTTTAAATCTCAAAATATGAGATTATTTCATATTTAAAATCTTGGCCGTGTCCAAGTAAAAATTTGGTGCCTTGTGCACCGGTATTTAATTCTAACGAAAAATTATTTAGTTCCGTTAGGATAACGCATTGTCATCCGCGATTTGGCTCTTGTTGCCCGTCTTATACGTTATAAATATATTTATGTTCAAAAATTATATTTGACCTTTAATTTTAATTTTGTATTTTATTAAAATTAATAATTAACATATATACTTAATTGCGAATTATATGGATGAACAAAATCTCTATTATGTGTGTAAGAGATTTCGGAACTCTTTGCTAAAATAATTAAAATTAAAAGTCAAATATAATTTTTGAACACTTTTATATTATTAAAAATATATAATTCGACTCTCGAAATATATTAATTCATTATAAAACGTATACGTATTAGTATTTTTCACATATTAAAATGATTAGAATAAATTAAATTAATTATTAAAAAACTAAAAATTAATTAAACGACTTAGACTTAGATGATAATAATAATGAAACATTTATTAAAAAATAATTATAATAGGTCAGGTTAATATTTTATTTATTTATTTATTTATAAATGATAATCCTTAACAGTCGCCAGTAATAAATATGAAAATCTCTCCTCCAATTTTAAAGTCGACCAGACTGGCAATAATTTATTTAAAAAATTTTAGTTAAATTACAACGTTTCGGCTGTCATTGCAGCCCTTTTCAAGTAATCAGATTAATACAATAAATCAAATTTACAGCAAACCCCCGACAAAATTAACCATTGTTTTGTTGAACAATGTGTAACAGACAGAAGTGAGCACGAAAAAATAGATGTTGACTGTTAGCAGAAAACTTAGTCACTGGAGTGACTAAGTTTTCTGCTAACAGTCAACATCTATTTTTTCGTGCTCACTTCTGTCTGTTACACATTGTTCAACAAAACAATGGTTAATTTTGTCGGGGGTTTGCTGTAAATTTGATTTATTGTATTAATCTGATTACTTGAAAAGGGCTGCAATGACAGCTGAAACGTTGTAATTTAACTAAAATTTTTTAAATAAATTATTGCCAGTCTGGTCGACTTTAAAATTGGAGGAGAGATTTTCTTATTTATTTATAACATCATAAAATTCTGTCCTTTCCGAAATACGCGAACGCTACGAAAAGATAAATCTCGTACATGCCGCCGGACGAGTTCATGAGCATGAGACGCTCTTATCTTGGGAACGTATTAATAGTTACTGCATTGATCACTACTACAATATGGCGCTGAAATCAGTGAGAAATGCTGGTCTCTCCTTCATCCAGACCTTTGGCGATCTGTTTATTAATCTGTGATTTAACTATATTTATTGATTAAAATGCTTGTATTCAATAGATAAGTTGAAAAGATGAACATATTAAAAGGAATTACAATGAATTAAGTAAATATAAATTTAAAAAATTAATACAAATGTCTATTTGTCACTATATCGTTCCGCTTTTCCGCTCAAAATGTGCTCCATGTAATATAAGGCAGAGAGAAGGATGAGAGTGGTCATCCCCTCGATTTAGCTGCAACCGGAATTCAAAGCGCCTCTATGTGCACAAAACGTGCACATTGAACTACGTAGCCATGTGCACGATGCTCCCGAGTGGTAACAGGCTATGTGCACGGTACGTGGTTCGATTCCGTGCTATGTGCACAGATGAGCGCCGGTAACACGTAGCTGTTAAAGGAGATGAGTTCGAGACCTAGCAGGGCCAATTTTTTTTTGTTTAGTACGACTATATTTGTCAATTTAATGAAATCCTTTTAATTATTGTAGAATAAAGAGATAAAATGCAATTCCCAAGCGTACGCGAGAAAATCGAAATTAAAAATACTGAGTGCCGTATAAATACGTATGGAATAGAGCGTTATATCGAACAGCGTGTGGCGTAGCAGCAACGGGCTAAGCACGGTACCGTCGAGATTGAAGATTGAGAGGTTCGAGTCTTGAGGAGTGGCATTTTTTTATTTTAAATAAAATTTTTTTTACCATAAAATGTAATTCTTACACAAAATAAATGTAAATAACACGATTTATTTATTTATGATACGTATATTATAAAAATACATTTTTCTTTGCCTCAAAAAGCCGTGAAACGCCGTCTGTAGAAAAGCTGTATGCAGTATGTGAACTTATATAATTATAAAAGTTATCCGATTTATATCGTGTTTGGTGTCGTTGAAATCGCAAAAATCTCATTAATCCATTAATATTATTTTCAAATCGATAAAATGCGAAATAAAGGTTTTAGTTTTTGACTTATAAGATGTTTATATTTGTAAATTGCCATGGATGGGGAAGCCTATTGTTGGAGACTTCGAAACTTTCTTTGATGATAGGTCCTCTCGCTCGCTCTATACTCGCAGTCTCGCTTTCTCTCTCGCACACGACGAGTTGTGAGATGAGCTCGAAAAGATAAGCGGGCCCGAGCGCCCGAGTATCGAGATCAAAGAGCGTTCCGAACTCTCGAACAATAGGCTTCCCCATCCATGACAATTCACAAATATAAACATCTTATAAGTGAAAAACTAAAACCATTATTTTGCATTTTATCTATTCGAAAATAATATTAATGGATTATTGAGATTTTTGCGATTTCAACGACACCAAACACGACATAAATCGGATAATTTTTAATTAAACAGATAATCATACAAGTTCCTATCGCATACAGCTATTCTACAGACGGCTTTTCACGGCTTTTTGAGGCAAAGAAAAATGCATTTTTGTAATATACGTGTTATAAGTAAATAAATCGTGTTATTTACATTTATTTTGTGTCAAAATTACATTTTATGGTAAAAAAAAATTTTATTTAAAATAAAAAAAATATTAAAAAAAAAGTCACTCCTTGAGAATCGAAACTCTAACCTCGACGGTACGTGTCTAGCCCCTTAACGCTACGCCACACGCTCTTCGATATAACGCTCTATTCCATACGTATTTATACGGCACTCATTATTTTTGATTTCGATTTTCTCGCGTACGCTTGAGAAATGCATTTTATCTCTTTATTCCACAATAATTAAAAGGATTTCATTAAATTGACAAATATAGTCGTACCACAGATTAATAGACAGATCGCCAAAGGCCTGCCTAAAGAAGAGACCGCCATCTTCGTGCGATAGACTTTGCCCCTTACCGACACACTTTGCCCCTGGTTCGAGTCCGTGCTAAATTTCGTAGACTTGACCAAAAGACTTTGCCCCTGGTGCAAGTCCAGGCTAAATTCGTTTGACATTACCAACAGACTTTGCCCCTGGTGCGAATCCAGGCTAATTGATCTTGAAACCAATTTGAGAGATTTGGCCCCCGTTGTGTGTGTGTGTGTGTGTGTGAGAGAGAGAGAGAGAGAGAGAGAGAGAATATTTTACATATGCATATATATATATAAAATTTATTAAATATAAAAAATATATTTTTTACACAAAATGTTTTTTTATTGAAATAATCACAATTTTAAATGTGATTTAACACAATGTTCAAAAATTTTTTAATTAAATTTTTTAATTAAATTTTATTAAAGAAAATTACTTGAAATTTTTTACATTAAGAATTTAAAGGCTCCTTATTCTCTTGTAGAAATTTATCACTACGCCAATTAATCACTTCCCAGACAGCACATGATATTATACGAATATTCTATATTCATACTATGAATGTACGTACAGTATATAATATCACCTTTAAAAAAAGGTAAAAAAAGGCGACCAGTTAAAGGCACGCCATTAACAAAAATTATCCATTGCAAACCCATGTAGAATCCTATCCTATTGCAAACCCATGTAGAATCCTATGAAAAATTAATCATTGCAAACCCATGTAGAATCCTAGGCAAAATTAACCATTGCAAACCCATGTAGAATCGTACCCATTGCAAACCTATGTAGAATCCTATGAAAAATTAACCATTGCAAACTCATGTAGAATCCTATGAAAAATTAACCATTGCAAACCCATGTAGAATTGTATTAAAAATTATCCATTGCAAACTTATGTAGAATCCTACATTGCAAACCCATGTACAATAGAATTGTATGAAAAATTATCGATTATAAACCCATGTACAATCGTAACAAAAGTAATGAAATAAAAAAAAATTGCGCCAAGTAAAAGTAGAAACTTGTACCAGTGGAAAATTAAAGTTGCAGATATATAGAGTCGTATAATGAATCAGTAAAAATTTAAATTTGCAAATGTAGAATCGTACCATAAAAAAACTTATCTTTTAAAAAAAAAGATAAACAAGATGCCAAGTCCATGCGCCATGTGAAAAAGAAATAAAAAAATTTTAGTTAAAAAAACTGGGCGCGCTGCTAAGTTTCAAAATTACAATGCACCTTAAAGTAACATTAATTAATTTAAACACAAAACATATTTTAACTGTAATGAGTTTAAAAGTAACAATTTAATTTTAATATTGTTAGAATATTATTTAGCAGCGCTCCCAGTTTTTTTAACTAAAATTTTTTTATTTCTTTTTCACATGGCGCATGGACTTGGCATCTTGTTTATCTTTTTTTTTAAAAGATAAGTTTTTTTATGGTACGATTCTACATTTGCAAATTTAAATTTTTACTGATTCATTATACGACTCTATATATCTGCAACTTTAATTTTCCACTGGTACAAGTTTCTACTTTTACTTGGCGCAATTTTTTTTTTATTTCATTACTTTTGTTACGATTGTACATGGGTTTATAATCGATAATTTTTCATTCAATTCTATTGTACATGGGTTTGCAATGTAGGATTCTACATAAGTTTGCAATGGATAATTTTTAATACAATTCTACATGGGTTTGCAATGGTTAATTTTTCATAGGATTCTACATGAGTTTGCAATGGTTAATTTTTCATAGGATTCTACATAGGTTTGCAATGGGTACGATTCTACATGGGTTTGCAATGGTTAATTTTGCCTAGGATTCTACATGGGTTTGCAATAATTAATTTTTCATAGGATTCTACATGG
Source organism: Nylanderia fulva (assembly GCF_048542155.1). NCBI lineage: Eukaryota > Metazoa > Arthropoda > Insecta > Hymenoptera > Formicidae > Nylanderia > Nylanderia fulva. The sequence continues at coordinate 508,364 of NW_028190807.1, read as the reverse complement.
GTTTGCAATAAGATAGGATTCTACATGGGTTTGCAATGGATAATTTTTGTTAATGGCGTGCCCTTAACTGGTCGCCTTTTTTTACCTTTTTTTAAAGTACGTGTAACACGATACTACTATGTATGCGTGGTCGATGATAATGATGACGGGGACGTTTCTTAGTAGAAATTTTTCATATTTCGACTTTGCATTTATATATCTCTGCTTACAAATCACGTAGAGCAGAAATAAAGACACTTTTATTATATAATTCGAACTCAATCTATTGATTAAGTCTAGTATAAACTCAATTGCTTCAGCCATTATTGAGGATTCGAAATATTATAAAGACTCAAATGTCCGACTCGCGTTAAGATACACGGTGTCTCCGCTACGCCCTTAACTGGTCGTGAGATACTACCGTGTCTCTTGATTTTCACATAGATGTTCTGGATTGCTCCTCCCGTTAAGAACCTGGATACCGCCGTAAAATGTTCCTTCCCTCACAGAGATTCCGACCAGAGACGGGGATGACCACTCTCTCGCGAGAGGCGAGAGAGCCCCGGAAACAAAAGGCGCGGGAGATACTCTGCCTCGAGCCTCCGCAGATCCGGATACACAAAATTTCACCATCGATCAAACAATCGATCTGGCGGATTTTTGGGAGGAACCGCAAAGAGGTGCGCTCTTATGAGTCTTCCCGACGACCAATGTAGAGGAACAGCGGAACTCAATGCAGAGGAAAAGAGGAACGGCGAGAGAAAATTTGCATTAAGCAAATTCGCAGGGCCCCGCAGGGCACCCGGCGGCCCTGCCAAGATAAGGAGCGCCACGGGTGGAAAATGCCCAAATTCATTATCGGCGTGATTCCGACAGGCCTCTTGCTCGTCACTGTCTGGCGGAGCGTGGTCGAGAGCAGAGGTTCCTGCGCGCGGATGCCGAAGCATCAGAGGACCCAACGATACCGGTGAGACGAACGGCCCTATATACTTTGTAAAGCCGCTAAATTCTTTTTTTTGTGAGTACCGTATTCGGGAGAGAAGCGTGTCACGGCCGCGGCCGGTTATTAGATTCACCGGTGTAATTTCGTGATATTTCGGGAGGTTCGATTTAGAGTTTCGTTCCGCGTAGAATTTATCCCGGCGCCCGGCCGACCGCGTGCTCTCTCCCGCGCGTATATTAAGAGAGGCTCTCTCTCCCGCGGATACGCCGACAGTCGCCGCGATTTTGGTCACATTAATGTAACATCAAAGTATCGTCTCGTAATTACTGTGTTGTTTTCGTCTATTAGGATTTCTATATCGGAGAAGGGAAAATTGTCTAGAGTCACGCATAAGAAGTTGCATAATCTTTCTCGCGCATATCATCATTCGCGCATTTTTCGGATTCGTTGTAATATTGTGCGAGGGCGTGATCGATCTCAAAGGAAGGCGCGCGGGACCTACTCGAGTTTCCGGAACTTTTGTACTGCCTAGAATCATCAGAATGAATTACGTCACACGGACCTTATTAAGTCCCGTGCGTTAATAATTATTCGGCACGTAGGCGTGCGAACTGACTTTCGGACTTCCGGGTCCCGCGTGTCGCCCGATATCATCGCGTCGGGTCGTCTCAAAGGCGCGGAACAATAACAACGCGCCGCGTCTCGGCCGTAAATACGCGGCATTATATTGTTCGAATCGAATTACGGCCTCGCTTATTTGTATTTCGGCGTCACTAAAACGGAGTTCACTCCGTAATATATCGAAAGAATATTGATTTTTCTTTCTTGACCTAACATTTTACTCAAGCTTTTATACAATTATTTTTTCTGTCTATCTTCGTTCATCATTGTTCAAATATATTTACTGCCTGTTACATTTGAGCGATTTCAAATAGCCTCTCTCGAATTCCGTCCTCTCTCCCGTCCTCTCTCCCCCCTCTACCCCCTGACGATCTGAGCGAGTCGATTATCGCCGTCGCGGAAATTTTCGGGATAATTTACTGATTATAAAGGTCATCTGTCGATTTGTAAATTTTCAGAGTGGCGCGAATCTCGCGCCCAATTAAGCATATTTTTCGTGTTTTCGCGAATTTCCCGCTTTCCGCGCCGAAGGTGTGCCGTCGGCCACTTACATCGGCCCTATTTCTCGGATCCTTATCGATCCGACGGACTAATATCAAAACAACGGTTACAATATATATATATATATATATATATATATATATATATATATATATATATTGTAACCGTTGTTTTGATATTAGTCCGTCGGATCGATATATATATATTGTAACCGTTGTTTTGATATTAGTCCGTCGGATCGATATATATATATATATATATATATATATATATATATATATATATTGTACATTGTATATATATATATATATATATATACATTGTATATATATATATATATTTGTTACGATATATATATATATATATATATATATATATATATATATATTGTAACCGTTGTTTTGATATTAGTCCGTCGGATCCGAGAAATAGGGCCGATGTAAGTGGCCGACGGCACACCTTCGGCGCGGAAAGCGGGAAATTCGCGAAAACACGAAAAATATGCTTAATTGGGCGCGAGATTCGCGCCACTCTGAAAATTTACAAATCGACAGATGACCTTTATAATCAGTAAATTATCCCGAAAATTTCCGCGACGGCGATAATCGACTCGCTCAGATCGTCAGGGGGTAGAGGGGGGAGAGAGGACGGGAGAGAGGACGGAATTCGAGAGAGGCTATTTGAAATCGCTCAAATGTAACAAGCATTAAATATATTTGAACAATGATGAACGAAGATAGACAGAAAAATAATTGTATAAAAGCTTGAGTAAAATGTTAGGTCAAGAAAGAAAAATCAATATTCTTTCGATATACTATGGAGTGAACTCCGTATTAGTGACGCCGAAATACAAATAAGCGAGGCCGTAATTCGATTCGAACAATATAATGCCGCGTATTTACGGCCGAGACGCGGCGCGTTGTTATTGTTCCGCGCCTTTGAGACGACCCGACGCGATGATATCGGGCGACACGCGGGACCCGGAAGTCCGAAAGTCAGTTCGCACGCCTACGTGCCGAATAATTATTAACGCACGGGACTTAATAAGGTCCGTGCGACGTAATTCATTCTGATGATTCTAGGCAGTACAAAAGTTAACGAATATATATATATATATATATATATATATATATATATTCGTATATATATATATATTCGTATATATATATATATTCGTATATATATATATATTCGTATATATATATATATATATATATATATATATATATATTCGTATAACTTCCCGAAAGTAATACTTTATTACAGTCATCGAGTGTTACTCTTCGACAACTATTGTCACATATCGTTGCAAATAAATTAAACGTATAAAAACTGCTGTTGTACAAGCTGCAAAACTCTTTGATACATTCATGATTGCCGATAAGAAATAAAATATTTTATATTAAAAAACTATAAAAGAAATTTTTTTATAATATCCTAAAGTGAGTATATTACTTATTATAGCGTTATACGAAAAATAACATATCACCGTTATCGCAGAACAAAATTGTAATACGATATCGTAAGACACAGTAATATCGTAGAATAAAATAATTTATCACCACAATGAGTACGACAACATTGTATTTTAACGATACAACTTATTGGCTTCTGACCGCACTTGCCGTAACGTTAATTGCATTGTACTATTTCATTGAGCATTCTAGAGCAGTTCGTCTCATTAAAAAAATACCAGGTATGTATTCTACAAAAATTAAACTTCTTAATTTAAAAAGCAATAATATTTTTTTTTTTCTCGTTACTCAATAAAAATTTTTAGGTGAATTATTATTTTATCTAATATTAATTTAAAATATTCTTTATCACAAGGTCCACCATCCTTACCTATCATAGGCCACCTACTAATACCTCTTGCAAAGTCTCCAGAAGACATATTTAATATAACTTTGAAATATCGTGATATATATGGATTAGTAGCAGGCCTATATATTGGACATAAAGTAGCAGTCTTTCTGGCAGATCCACAAGATATTGAAATAATTTTAAGTAATCCTGCGCATAATGAGAAAGCTGTGGAATATGAGTAAAAAAAATCAAAAAATTCTACATCTATTATATTGCTTTTATATATTATATACAATAAAATTAATATATTATATAATATTAAGAATATTACTCGGCTCTCGAAATCAACATGTAATTTTATAGTAGCCTAACGCAATGTCTTTTGCGTCGATAATTAGTGAAAAAATTAATTTTTGCAATAACATCGCGTTAAGCTCCTACAGCCGACATATTTATAAAATTATATATTATTTCATGCTTGAAGTACTTCACGTAGTACAATATTACGTAAAGCAATATTAAGAGACAGATATCAATAGTTTCAAATCTTTCTTCTCCTTATTACAGATTCTTCGAACCATGGCTTGGAGATGGTTTGCTTATCACAAAAGGTGATAAGTGGCACAGACATAGAAAAATAATAGCGCTCACATTTCACATGAGTATTTTAAAGACATTTGTACCTCTGTTTTATGAGAATAGTATAGATCTCGTGAGACGGCTTCGAAATGAAGTTGGAAAAGAATTCGACTGTCATGATTATCTATCAGCTGTAACGGTTGATATTTTAACAGAAACTGCAATGGGAGTTAAAAGAGAAAAAAGGCAAAACACTGGATACGATTATGCCATGGCAATGATGAAGTAGAGATTGTTTTTTGTCTTAAAATTATAATATTATATTATTGAATTTTTATATATAAAAAAAGAATTCAATATAATTCAAATATTGTAGAATGAGCGATATTGTACATCGAAGGCAATATAATGTTATATTACGTTCTGAGTTACTTTTTAAATTTACCAAGCTTGCGAAGAAGCAAAAGAAAATGCTCAATATTATTCATACGCTGATAAATCATGTTATTAAAGAAAAATCGAAGAATATAGAAGAGAAAAATCAACAGCAAAAGAAAGTGCAAAATGAAGACAACAAACTTATGGAAAGCGTAAATGCGATCAAAAATGAAGGAAATGACCAAAATAATGATGCTAAATATAAACTGCATTATGTCAGAGATGATATCGATGAAAACGATATAAATGAAAAAAAACGACTTGCGTTCCTAGATACGATGATGGAATTGAAAAATGTTGGACAGATAACTGACGAGGAAATTTGGGAGGAAGTAAACACTATCATGTTTGAAGTACGCGTACTGCATTTTAATTACAATAATAATCTCAATTGTATAATGAATTTTCTAACTGACGTATTAAATTTTATAATAAAAAGTTTCCTTTCACTTTCTTTTTTTAAAAAATTTGGTGTATTGTAAGCTATGCTATTGTAAGTTATATTATTTGATGCATTGTTAGAAAACCAATTAGTGATTTATTACAGGGTCATGATACCACAGCAGCTGGCTCAAGTTTTGCACTATGCGCCTTAGGATGTCATCAAGATATTCAGGTAAATTTATTTGCAATTTAGTATTTTTGGAAAGAAATCTTTAAAATTCTTTATCTTTTTATACTCAATTTTTTCTTATTTTTTCACTAAATCTTATATAGTCATTGCAGTTGTGTGACATTTACTTTCTGTTAAAATTATGGATGATATTTGATTTCAATATTAATCGCAAGTCCATCTTCTTTTCTGTCCTTTCAACTTGATAATTTTTACTATGCAGGCTCGCGTGTATGAAGAATTGGATACAATTTTCGACGACAGCGACAGACAATGCACTTTTCAAGACACTTTGGAAATGAAATATCTCGAAAGAGTTATTTTGGAAACTCTGAGACTTTTTCCACCGGTACCTGTCATTGCCAGAAAACTTAACGAAGAAGTAAAGATAGGTAAGTATACCTGATACACAACAATAATATGGATAATTATAAATTTTTTTATTATTTATTTTAGAAACTTACTTATGTAGAATTTGAAAGACTAAAATAGTTAATTTTTATGAAACAACAGTTACAGGTGATTATATTCTTCCAAAAGGTGCCACGGCAATAATAGCACAATTCGCAGCGCATCGTTCGGACAAATATTATCCGAATCCAACAGTTTTTAATCCAGATAATTTCCTACCGGAAAAAATGCAAAAAAGACATTACTATGCTTTTATTCCTTTCAGTGCTGGACCAAGGTATTTAATAGATGAAAGTCTTCGATACAGAAAATTATATACTTAAATTCATTTTTTATACTATATTACAAACATTTTGCAACAAACTTTTTTATGAAAATAACACAACACGTTGTCATATTTGACATTAAAAAATTTTGTTAAGGTCCTGCGTGGGGCGAAAATATGCTATGCTAAAATTGAAAGTCCTGTTGTCGACGATACTAAGAAATTATCGTGTCATTTCTGATGTGCCAGAAAAAGATTTCGTTTTACGCGCCGATATTATTCTAAAAAGGCATGACGGATTCAAGATCAAGATCGAGCCACGCAAACCAGTATCTTTGATTTAATTCAGGAAAACGGTGAAAGAATTTAATTCTCGTGCAAACGCGAGTAAGCGTTATACTATATAAGTTTGAAAATTATATTTTTTATATATTATACAATTATACATTTCGGGAGCGGGTATTTTTTTTAAAGGGCAATAATTCTGATTATAATATTTTTTCAGCACAATATTTTGATATAATGATATATTTAAAAAATTATATTTATTATATTTAAAATATATTTTATAAAATATATATATATATATGTATGGTATATGTATAAAACGTATATTTACATGTATATATAATTTATTGTATTTAATTTATTATATATTTCAAAAAATATCTACATCTTATCGTTTATCTTATGCGAATGTTTGCATTCGTGTACGTATATGTTTAAAAGAAAAAAATTATCAAATATTAAAATCGAATATTGCCATTTCTATTTGAAACACATCCTGTTTACATTTTCGTGTTTATTGGTACATTTATAAATTTCTGCTGAAAAGAGTTTAGGTCAAAAATTTAATGGACTGTTCTAATGCTTTCAAAGTTGATAAAATTGAATATTGGCATGCTCGATTAAATTTAAATCAAAGCTCGATTGCTGGATGATAATTTAAACGCGCATTATAAATAGTACAAATAATATTCTCATTCGAAAATTATGAGTGGACGAGACATATGACCTCGAAATTTGTATTGACGTCAATTCCAACGTCAATTTAGGTGATGAAATGATAATTGAAACTATAGATATGTAAGTATTGAGATATATTCACCCAAATCATTAAAGAATGACCATAAAGAAGCGGTAACCGGTCTATTGCAATTCTGATGATGTCTTTCACCACTATGACGCCACTTTTGTGTTATGGCGCCATACTTGTGGTAAATTCATGTATTTTATATACACATTAAAGATGCAAGATATAATTTCCATACAAAACCAACGACATATTTTATGAGCTACCTATCCTAACGTTAATTACATTGTATTATTACGTCGAGTGTTCTAGAGCAATTTGCTTTGTGAAAAAGCTTCCATGTAAGTATTCAACAAAAATTAATTTTTTAATTTGATAAGTAATAATATTTCTTTGTTATAAAATAAGAATCGATTTTCAAGTTATATATTTCACTTAATATTTAACATTTGATTTAACATTAAACTCCTTTGATTCAGGTCCACCACATGTACCTATATTACGTCACGCATTAATCACTTTTAGACTGTCTCCAGAGATCACAGTATCCAAAACCATGGAATATCTCAATACATACGGATTAGTATTAGGCGGATATTTGGGAACGAGAGTAATCATTTTTCTGTTAGATCCACAGGATATTGAAATAATTTAGAGTAGCCCTGCACACATCGACAAATCCGTGGAATACGAGTAAGAAATCAAATAATCAAAAATCTACATATTATAATGTTTTTATAAAATTAATATAGTTATATAATTTCACGCTGAGTGATTTTTAGTATTATTACATTAAATAAAGGAGAGATTTCGACCATGGCTCGGAGAGGGTTTGCTTATCACAACTGGCGATAAATGGCTAAGACATAGAAAAGTGATAGCGCCTACATTCCACACGAGTATTTTGAAGACGTTTGTACCTTTGTTTTATGAGAATAGCATGGATCTTGTGAGACGACTTCGCGATAAAGTTGGAAAAGAGTTCGACTGTCACGATTATCTGTCAAATGTAACAGTTGACATTTTAACTGAAACTGCGATGGGAATCAAAAGAGAAAAGAGGCAAAGCACTGGATATGATTATGCCGTAGCCGTGATGAAGTAGATATTTAACGTATAAGACGGGCAACAAGAGCCAAATCGCGGATGACAATGCGTTATCCTAACGAAACTAAATAATTTTTCGTTAGAATTAAATACCGGTGCACAAGGCACCAAATTTTTACTTGGACACGGCCAAGATTTTAAATATGAAATAATCTCATATTTTGAGATTTAATTTCAATACCCCTTTTTTAACCCCCCTACGGAAAATACGCGCTGCTAAGTTTCAAAATTACAATGCACCTTAAAGTAACATTAATTAATTTAAACACAAAACATATTTTAACTGTAATGAGTTTAAAAGTAACAATTTAATTTTAATATTGTTAGAATATTATTTAGCAGCGCTCCCAGTTTTTTTAACTAAAATTTTTTTATTTCTTTTTCACATGGCGCATGGACTTGGCATCTTGTTTATCTTTTTTTTTAAAAGATAAGTTTTTTTATGGTACGATTCTACATTTGCAAATGTAAATTTTTACTAATTCATTATACGACTCTATATATGTCTGCAACTTTAATTTTCCACTGGTACAAGTTTCTACTTTTACTTGGCGCAATTTTTTTTTTATTTCATTACTTTTGTTACGATTGTACATGGGTTTATAATCGATAATTTTTCATACAATTCTATTGTACATGGGTTTGCAATGTAGGATTCTACATAAGTTTGCAATGGATAATTTTTAATACAATTCTACATGGGTTTACAATGGTTAATTTTTCATAGGATTCTACATGAGTTTGCAATGGTTAATTTTTCATAGGATTCTACATAGGTTTGCAATGGGTACGATTCTACACGGGTTTGCAATGGTTAATTTTGCCTAGGATTCTACATGGGTTTGCAATGATTAATTTTTCATAGGATTCTACATGGGTTTGCAATAGGATAGGATTCTACATGGGTTTGCAATGGATAATTTTTGTTAATGGCGTGCCTTTAACTGGTCGCCTTTTTTTACCTTTTTTTAAAGGTGATATTATATACTGTACGTACATTCATAGTATGAATATAGAATATTCGTATAATATCATGTGCTGTCTGGGAAGTGATTAATTGGCGTAGTGATAAATTTCTACAAGAGAATAAGGAGCCTTTAAATTCTTAATGTAAAAAATTTCAAGTAATTTTCTTTAATAAAATTTAATTAAAAAATTTAATTAAAAAATTTTTGAACATTGTGTTAAATCACATTTAAAATTGTGATTATTTCAATAAAAAAACAGTTTGTGTAAAAAATATATTTTTTATATTTAATAAATTTTATATATATATATGCATATGTAAAATATTCTCTCTCTCTCTCTCTCTCTCTCTCTCTCACACACACACACACACACACAACGGGGGCCAAATCTCTCAAATTGGTTTCAAGATCAATTAGCCTGGATTCGCACCAGGGGCAAAGTCTGTTGGTAATGTCAAACGAATTTAGCCTGGACTTGCACCAGGGGCAAAGTCTTTTGGTCGAGTCTACGAAATTTAGCACGGACTCGAACCAGGGGCAAAGTGTGTCGGTAAGGGGCAAAGTCTATCGCACGAAGATGGCGGTCTCTTCTTTAGGCAGGCCTTTGGCGATCTGTCTATTAATCTGTGGTCGTACTAAAAAAAAAAAAAAAAAAATTGGCCCTGCGAGGTCTCGAACTCATCTCCTTTAACAGCTACGTGTTACTGGCGCTCATCTGTGCACATAGCACGGAATCGAACCACGTACCGTGCACATAGCCTGTTACCACTCGGGAGCATCGTGCACATGGCTACGTAGTTCAATGTGCACGTTTTGTGCACATAGAGGCGCTTTGAATTCCGGTGATTTAGTTGCTTATATCATATACATATATAATTTTCAATTTTCAATTGTATTTATAATAATTTTATTTGATCAAAAACTTATGCATATTTTTCTTATAATATTTCTCTTACATTAAGATTAATTTTTTTGAATTCATATATTAAAAGATTTGCTTCATGGATTAATCTCAGGATGATTTATCATTCAAGTGATTAAATAATGCACAATAAATCATTTCAATTAACAATTGAAGGAAGCGGAAAATTTATGTATAAAATGTAATTACAGTTGCTTATATCATATACATATATAATTTTCAATTTTTAATTGTATTTATAATAATTTTATTGAAAAAAAAACTTATGCAAATTTTTTTATAATATTTCTCTTACATTAAGATTAATTTTTTTGTTTGAATTCATATATTAAAAAATTTGTTTCATGGATTAATCTCAGGATGATTTATCATTCAAGTGATTAAATAATGCACAATAAACCATTTCAATTTACAATTGAAGGAAGCGGAAAATTTATGTATAAAATGTAATTACAGTTGCTTATATCATATACATATATAATTTTCAATTTTTAATTGTATTTATAATAATTTTATTGAAAAAAAAACTTATGCAAATTTTTTTATAATATTTCTCTTACATTAAGATTAATTTTTTTGTTTGAATTCATATATTAAAAAATTTGTTTCATGGATTAATCTCAGGATGATTTATCATTCAAGTGATTAAATAATGCACAATAAACCATTTCAATTAACAATTGAAGGAAGCGGAAAATTTATGTATAAAATGTAATTACAGTTGCTTATATCATATACATATATAATTTTCAATTTTTAATTGTATTTATAATAATTTTATTTGATCAAAAACTTTTGCATATTTTTTTATAATATTTCTCTTAAATTAAGATTAATTTTTTTGTTTGAATTCATATATTAAAAAATTTGCTTCATGGATTAAGGGGATCCTAAATGATGTTTTTACCGACCGAATGCGAGAATATTTATTTTTTTCATATAACTTTTTATTGACTATACTGATCAATAAATCCTTTTCCACGATTAAAGTACTTATAAAAACGGACCGCGCTAGCTATGTTTGCATATATAAATCATATAAAAATCAAAAATTACAGTTTTGTTATCGGCTGCTTTGTGTCAGTTCGTAATAATACTTATTTAATAAAAAAAGTTTTGCAGTTTGTCTGTGCATGAAATATAGTATGCGCGGTAAAGATTATATGAAGAAATATTAGTAAGCAATTAAAAGTGAGATTGCAAGTCTAATAAAAAAGTTATATATAAAAAAACATTTCACGCATATGTGTGTGTGCAAATCGAGGCTGCGGAATAAAACAGAGCAGTAGATTAGTTGCGTGATATCGTGATAGATGGAGCTGCAACGTGTTTCTCTCTCTCTCTCTCTTTCTCTCGCTCTCTCTCTTTCTGTTTTTTATAAGGTCTGTTCGTTTTGGCTACACTGGCCACATTAGTTCAGAGGTTGTCTTTTTTGTTCGACATTGGAAGGAAAAAGATAACCTCTGAATTAGTGTAGCCAATGTATGCCATTATATATTTTATGTTTGATAATTTAAATAATACATCAATTTTTTTCTATAAAAAACTATATATAAAACAGAAAAAATTTTGTGTTATTTATATTATCAAACACATGAAATATATAATGACATACAATTTTATTTTAATTATATTTGTATAATACAATAATATTTACATGATTTTTATAGATAATAAGTATATGCATTTATAATTTATAAAAACTAAATCTTATTTTTCATACATCGAAGTAATTCGAGTAATGATTTTACTGAAATATATATTTGATAGACATTGTGATTCTAACGAATTTTATTTGTTCGCATATACCTGTAAATTATTATAAAAATTACTTTTACTGTAAATGTAAGATAAATTGTATGCAATCTATAAAACAAAAAGAGAGAGACAGAGAGAGAGAGAGAGAGAGAGAGAGAGAGAGAGAGAGAGAGAGAGAGAGAGAGAGAGAGCGAGCTTTTTTTTCTTTCCCGAAAATAGAGACATTCAATGCAAACGGTGAATTGTATATCTCTTTACGACACGTACAGCCGAGGAAAAATTTTTTATATATAATTATATAAAATAATTGTATAATTATACATATAATTTTGCGATTATATATGTATAAAATTATACAATTATTTTAATATAATTATATATAAAAAATTTTTTCCTGGGTTGTATGTGTCGTAAAGAAATATATGTATAATTGATCGTTTGCATTGAATGTCACTATTTTCTGAAAAGTAAAAAAAGAGAGCTCTCTCTCTCTCTCTCTCTCTTTCTTGATCCTTTATGCTTATTGTTAGTATTCTATCAATTAGTAATCAATGCAATCAATCATATCGTTTTACGGCAACAGCCAGTTACTCGTTCACTCACTCATTCATTCTTTTAAAATATGTCCATTTTTATACATAATTATGTAAATTTATATATAAAAAATAAGGGTGCATATATAATCATGTCAAATTTGTATATAAAACATATATATTTATATATATAAAGAAATACTTATTTATTACACTTGTATATATATATATATATATATATATATATAAATTTATATAATTATATATAACAAGCACTTTTACTTAATTATGTTGCACAGAATGAAAAATTTATTTAGAAAAGCTCTCAAAGTAAGCTACATGTATGTACATGCAATAAAAAATGAAGGTTTCCATTATTTCCAAATAATCTTTATGTGACTTTGATAATGCTATTCAACATAATACTAATACTACTATGTAATGATAAGTAACCCTTATAACTTTGGTAATAAAACATTTTTCAATAAAATACGTATTTTCTTCTAAAAACTCCTGATATATGATCGTTGTTACATCCTGTATATGTATAATTTATATAACATTTGTTATGAGAAGTTGTGTGCGTGTGTGTGTGTGTGTGTGTGTGTGTGTGTGTGTTGAGAAGATTGGAATATATTATTTTATTACTTTATGTTTCTATCTGATAAATGCAGCTTTTTTTAATTAAATTTATAAAATACAATTTCTATGAAAGTCAATTTTAACAAAATTTCGATTTCACAAATATATGTTTATATGAATATATTCTTTTCGATATTTTATATTTTCTCTATTTACTATTTATTATTTGTTCAATAAAATCCATTTTATTATGAAAAAAATTAATAAAGATAGAATAATGCAAAATATATTAGTCTAATTGTGCAGTAAAAAATATTTTGATAAATTTAAAATATTTGTAGAAAAATTATTTATTTCGGATATTTACAAAAAGCTGCATTTATAATATAAAAACATGAAGTAATAAAATTTTATCTATTCCAATCTTCTCAACATACATACAAATCCAAATTATACATGATACACATACAACATAATAACATGCATGTAAAGACAGACAAGAATGGGGAAAGAAAAAGAAAATAAAAGTTTAAAATACCCCGGGACAAAAATTTGTGTATATAATAATATAACATTATATAGAAATATATAAAAGTATACGTATAATCGCAGAATTATATTATGAAATATGTCTATACATAATTAAGTAAAAGTGCTTGTTATATATAATTATATAAATTTATATATATATATATATATATATATATATATATATATATATACAAGTGTAATAAATAAGTATTTCTTTATATATATAAATATATATGTTTTATATACAAATTTGACATGATTATATATGCACCCTTATTTTTTATATATAAATTTACATAATTATGTATAAAAATGGACATATTTTAAAAGAATGAATGAGTGAGTGAACGAGTAACTGGCTGTTGCCGTAAAACGATATGATTGATTGCATTGATTACTAATTGATAGAATACTAACAATAAGCATAAAGGATCAAGAAAGAGAGAGAGAGAGAGAGAGAGCTCTCTTTTTTTACTTTTCAGAAAATAGTGACATTCAATGCAAACGATCAATTATACATATATCTCCTTACGACACATACAACGCGGGAAAAATTTTTTATATATAATTATATTAAATAATTGTGTAATTATAATTTTGCGAAAAATAACAAAAATTGGGTACATGCTAAAAATGTAGCATGTAGACACCCTGTATATACATATTTGTAAACAAAATTGTGTGCGCGCAATGACATATATTTGCGCGGGATGGTTCACTTGTCACGCGGTACGTACTATACGTGCTTACACGCAGTGCGCGACTCGACCGTTATAACGTGTGATAACGTGTCGAATATTGTGATAGATAGACATACTGTGATATTTTAAAAGTAATATTTTTATATTTATTAAATATATAGTGTATAATGGGTGCAAACAAAAATAAACGTTTGCCCCTATCTGGTCGCAGATTGAGTAGAAAGGGAGCATGTTTTAAAAGGTTAGTATTATGTCATATCATAAAATTGATTCAATATCAGAATTACTGTTACATACAGCACAAATACACAAAATATTACATACCTATTTATTATGCACATAAATGTATATAACGATTAGATAGACAAAAAGAAAAAGAAATATATATATATATATATATATATATATATATATATATAACATTATAAACAGTACAAATAAACATTAATTATATACATCTATTTGTTATACACATACATGGATATAATGAATAAATTAATAGATACAGAAAGCTGAAGAAAAAAAAGAGAAAGATAGTGAGTATGAGTTCTCTAGCCTCTTTACATTATAAATATATATCATAAAGCAATATATATATGTATATATACATACACACATACATGTATACATACATAATAATATATTGCTTGTCGACGTTTATAAAAAGGCTCACTCGTTCGCTCTCTTTCTATTTATTTCTTTTTTCTTCTATTTCTTTTTTTTTGTATATCTAATCGTTATATACATTTATGTGCATAATAAATAGGTATGTAATATTTTGTGTATTTGTGCTGTATGTAACAGTATTATGTATGCTGTATGTATTATATATATATATATATATATATATATATATATATATATATTATAATAGTGCGCATGATATTTGAGACGTTTCTGATAATTAAAAAATTTATATTGTACAAATGAATTTGTTTCAAAGCTATTACGTAACAGAAAAATTTAAAAAAAAATGTTTTCATGAAAAAATGAATGTCATAATTTTTTTTTAAATAAAAGCATCATATTCAATCTAAATCAATTTGTTACAATATTCTGCATCAAAAATTATAAAGATAAAATTGTGAAAAAGTGAAAAGTTTACGAGATATTTGAGTTTTAGAGAAAATATGTAGCTGCTGGTTTACAATTTATATCTTTATTTATATCTGTGTTTTCTTTACACCAATTGATTTAAAATTGGAATAAAATAATCAGAAAATGATTTCATGAGATATTTCATAGTTTATGTACATTATGAAAGTATAATATATCTCATAAGCTATTCGCTTTTTTGGCCATCCTACATTACAACTTATGCAGAATATTGAGAATCGATTTATATAAAAAAATATGATTTTATTAAAAAAAATTCAAGGTAACACTAATTTTTTTTATAAAAATTTTTTTTCCTCATTTTTTATTGCTTGTAATAGATTGCACAAAACAGATCAATTTTTACAATATATATTTTTTTCTAAACTGTTGCAAACATTTCAAAAATCGTACGTATTGTTATGCTGAACATCGTATTAATATATATATATATATTGATACATATATATTGATATATATAGTTGGTGTAAAGAAAACACATATTTACCTTTAAAAAAAATATGAAAATTGCAATAAGCAATTAGATAATTTTTCTTTAAGACAACTATGTGTTTTCTTTACACCAATTGATTCGTCTCATTATTCTGTGCATAAAAGTATTAAGGTATGATAATCGAAAAATGAATATTTCCCAAGATATTTTCTATTTTATGTCAAAATACTGCAAATTTGCAGCCTTATAACTCGAAAAATACTTAATGAAAAAATATTTTATTGTAGTGTTTTGGAAAGATCTTAAAGTCAGCTATAAAAGTATGCAAGAAAAAATATAGTGTTCCATTTAAGAAATTGAAGTTGACCGTCACGTAACCTTCAAATGGCTATTCAAGGTCAAATCAATGACACCATCTCATGTCCCCCTTGAAACCATACAACTTTTATCTGAAACATTTTTGTCTTAAACTTTTGAATTTTGAGAAATTTTAGTGCAAAGATTAAAATGGTTTACCCTGTATATAAATATATATATACATATATATATATATATATATATATATATTTGTATGTATGTATGTATGTAGGTGTAATTTTATAAGAACATTCAAATAGACGTTTAAAATGCAATTTTTATTTTTATTTTTAATTTTTATTTTAATTTTTTTTTTATTAAAATGCAATTCTCAATTTTTTTTATCTGAAAGATAATGCAATCCTTTGTTTATTTTTTCATGTATAATTGATAATTATTATTATAGTTTTTATAGTAGTTAGTGCCAGAGGCGGTCTATTCGTGTGCTGGTTTAAAAAATAATTCCAGAGGCGATCTATTCGTGTGCTGGTTGTTTTAAAACTGTAATTCCAGAGGCGATCTATTCGTGTGCTGGTTGTTTTAAAACTGTAATTCCAGAGGCGATCTATTCGTGTGCTGGTTGTTTTAAAAAATAATTCCAGAGGCGATCTATTCGTGTGCTGGTTGTTTTAAAAAATAATTCCAGAGGCGATCTATTCGTGTGCTGGTTGTTTTAAAAAATAATTCCACAGGCGATCTATTGGTTTGCTGATAACTGTACAAAATATTTTACCCCAGATGCAGTTTGCATGTGCGCAAAATTCTCAGAAGCGATATTGCAATGTTGAAACTTTATAACTTATCATGTGATAGTGACTTTCACGTAATCTTTATGACTGTGCAAGGTCAACACTAATGGTACTATTTTATAGTTCCTTTGAAACCGTATAACTTTTGTTGTTTTATTATAAAATGCATTGAAACAAAGAGATATTAGGGGTAGTAAAAATGGGACACCTTGTATAAATACACACACACATACATATGTGTATATGTATGTGTAACAACCTGTGTATATATAATTTTTATATAATTATAAATTATATAAAATGGGACACCCTGTATATGTATGTGTGTGTCGATTGACAACTTTTTTATTGCGACATCTGTAGAGTTTTGTCGATAATTATATTTAAAAAATCTTCATTATCGACCCTATCGGAGTTCGCCCGTGCATTTAGGATCCCCTTAATCTCAGGATGATTTATCATTCAAGTGATTAAATAATGCACAATAAACCATTTCAATTAACAATTGAAGGAAGCGGAAAATTAAAGCGGATTAAGATTAATTTTTTTGTTTGAATTCATATATTAAAAAATTTGCTTCATGGATTAATCTCAGAATGATTTATCATTCAAGTGATTAAATAATGCACAATAAACCATTTCAATTAACAATTGAAGGAAACGGAAAATTTATCCAGTCCGGAATTCATCGTCGTTTTGTGTGCGAAATGTGTATATATGTCTGCGAAAGATTTCTCGCTCTTTTATTTTCACCCCAATCCCTATTATGTGTGTAAGAGATTTCGGAACTCTTTGCTAAAATAATTAAAATTAAAAGTCAAATATAATTTTTGAACACTTTTATATTATTAAAAATATATAATTCGACTCTCGAAATATATTAATTCATTATAAAACGTATACGTGATATTATTTTTCTCATATAAAAATGACTAGAATAAATTAAATTAATTATTAAAAAACTAAAAAGTAATTAAACGACTTAGACTTAGATGATAATAATAATGAAACATTTTATTAAAAAAAGATTCAATAACTAGTAGGTCAGGTTATAATTTTTTATTTATTTATTTATAACATTATGAGCTATTAAGCTCATCATCTCGTTCGCTCTCTGTCTTGCTTTCATTCGGCAAGTCACAAACGATATATGATACTCGTATGTTCCTACTTCAACTCTCGAGAATCTGAAACAAACGAAACTCGTGTCCAATATACAGGGTGTCCGGTAACTAACAGATCAATGATTACAAATGGATTCTTTGGTCAATTTGGGAACGATTTTTCCTCAGCAAAAATGTCGAAAAAGGTCATCATTTTTTACAACTTTCCAATCTTTGTCATTATGTATCTTTATAACTAAGCCTTAAATTAAAATTTTATTATAGTAAACTCTACCTGAAATTAACTGAAGAATGTAATTATGTTAGACTTTTAACTCCAAAACGTTTAGTTTTCAAAAAACCTATTTTTTTCAATCGCTTATAACTCGAAAATTATTGACTTCTCAACATTTTTGCTAAGGAAAAATCGTCTCCAAATTAGCCAGAGAATCCGCCCTTAATCATTGGTCCGTTAGTTACCGGACACCTTGTATATATTATATAAAAGTGTATAGCACGTCAGAAGCTTGTGAGCTTACAGCGATAAGTAAAAACAATTGCGTATTTATTTCATTGCGTTTATCTGTTTAAACGCGCGCTTTAATTTTTCCAACGTTTTTGCCTGTTTATATTTTAAAGGTCCTCTCTTCTAAAAATCTTGTTTTAAAGATCCTCTCCGCGAGCAAAATTCGAAAACATAAATTATTTAAATTTAATAAGGAAAACAATTAGATATTTAAAGACAAGGCTCGTGTGATATTATAAAATTAAGATTTAGAAAGACAGGGCCAACTATAACGAGCATATTAAATTAGTGAGAGATGTAATGTCAACACATAATTGATTTATTTCTTAGTAGATACAATGATAATAAAAATAATAAAACGTTTCGGCTGTTACCTCAGCCTTCTTCAGTAAATATAAAAACAATAAAAATTCTCTTAAGAAAAATTATGACATATTACGCATTAGAGTCTATTTTTTAATGAACATTTTGGTCTAATAAGTCGATGAATTTAAATTAGGTTACGCTTATAACATTTATTAAATTAGATATTTTTTCTAATCGGCTAACCATTTTTTAGTTAAGATGGTAAACTTTTTGATTATGTCAAAAAACATGTAAACGAGTTCCCTGTTGTTAGTAGAACAGGTTGACGGCCCATTCCACGTCATCAATTCTTTTGAACATTATTAGTTAAAATTATCGTCAGAACCGCTTGATATGAGAATTGAAAACAATTAGATGTTATCCAGCATCAAAAAGTTAGTCCCCATCATCAAGGATATTTCCGAGTAAGTTCGTCATTGCAGTATATTTCACCGTGATTGTCTAAGTATATTTTTATTTTTTTGGTATATTAATTTATATTAATAAGTTATTTTTTTTATGTGAAAGATCTTAATTGTGTTTAGAATTGCTTACTTAAATTGATGAGTAGTCAAGATTCCGCCAAGTTGATGTGTTCACTATACAAAGTCACATAAATTATTTAATATTTTTACTTTATTATTTGTAAATCCTCGGTAATTTCAACATTTTTCTATTTGAAAATTATTAATTTTCTATTGCCAATTAATTTTATCACAGACTTTACTCTTACTCCCATTGCACTTTCGTTTGCGGTTTTCAGTATACGATTTTTTATCGTAGTTACTGAAAATTATTATTGTGAATTATACTTGTGCAGTGATTTGAAGAATTTACAATTTCGTTGAAATTGTTGATTTTTCAAAAAAATTACGAGATTCGCGGAAATTGCGTGCTTTCTTGGCATTTTCCGTTCGCGGCAGGCGGTTTATTTTTGATTATTGCAAGTGTTTTTTTTTTTTTTTTTTTTATTAAAATAGATAATAATAATGTGAAATAAATCACGATATTTGACAGATGTGCATATATATAGAAATTGTAATAATAATAATATTATATCATAAAATTGTAAATTGTTTCAATTTTTTATAGACTGCGATAAAAGATTTTACATTTGGATAAGAAACTGCGCTAAGTAAAAATATAAAATTCTTGAAAACGTAAAAATATTTGATAACGTAAAAAGGTGAACTTTGAAAAATAAGGAACTTAAAAATTGCACTAATAAATGGGCTATATATATATGTGAGCCGTGCGCGGATGTAAGGTGTGTTATATCGAAATTTAATTAATAGAATTGAGAATTAATCCCAATTTTAAGTCTTACAAATGTCCAAGCTAATTTTTTGTACCTCGTGTACATTTTTGAAAGTTATATCGAAAAATTAAATTTCAATATGCGTCTTACATCTCACATTTCGCATACGGCTCACATATAGCCTATTTATCTCTTATACTTTATTTCAACCCTTATAGAAATTTATTACTAGTAACGCCAATTTATCACTTATTTCGAGTAATTAATCACTTTTATTTCGAATACTTAAATTACTGTATATTATAGTATTTTAAATACTCAAAATAAGTGATTAATTGGCGTAGTGATAAATTTCTACAAGAGAATAAGGAGCCTTTAAATTCTTAATGTAAAAAATTTCAAGTAATTTTCTTTAATAAAATTTAATTAAAAAATTTAATTAAAAAATTTTAGAACACTGTGTTATATCACATTTAAAATCGTGATTATTTCAATAAAAAAACATTTTATGTGTAAAAAATATATTTTTTATATTTAATAAATTTTATATATATATGCATATATGTAAAATATTCTCTCTCTCTCTCTCTCTCTCTCTCTCTCTCTCACACACACACACACACACACAACGGGGGCCAAATCTCTCAAATTGGTCTCATGATCAATTAGCCTGGATTCGCATCAGGGGCAAAGTCTGTTGGTAATGTCAAACGAATTTAGCCTGGACTTGCACCAGGGGCAAAGTCTTTTGGTCGAGTCTACGAAATTTAGCACGGACTCGAACCAGGGGCAAAGTCTTTTGGTTCAAGCAGAGAGAAGGATGAGAGTGGTCATCCCCTCGATTTAGCTGCAACCGGAATTCAAAGCGCCTCTATGTGCACAAAACGTGCACATTGAACTACGTAGCCATGTGCACGATGCTCCCGAGTGGTAACAGGCTATGTGCACGGTACGTGGTTCGATTCCGTGCTATGTGCACAGATGAGCGCCAGTAACACGTAGCTGTTAAAGGAGATGAGTTCGAGACCTCGCAGGGCCAATTTTTTTTTTTTTTTTTTTAGTACGACTATATTTGTCAATTTAATGAAATCCTTTTAATTATTGTGGAATAAAGAGATAAAATGCATTTCTCAAGCGTACGCGAGAAAATCGAAATCAAAAATAATGAGTGCCGTATAAATACGTATGGAATAGAGCGTTATATCGAAGAGCGTGTGGCGTAGCGTTAAGGGGCTAGACACGTACCGTCGAGATTAGAGGTTCGATTCTCAAGGAGTGACTTTTTTTTTAATATTTTTTTATTTTAAATAAAATTTTTTTTTACCATAAAATGTAATTTTTACACAAAATAAATGTAAATAACACGATTTATTTACTTATAACACGTATATTACAAAAATGCATTTTTCTTTGCCTCAAAAAGCCGTGAAAAGCCGTCTGTAGAATAGCTGTATGCGATAGGAACTTGTATGATTATCTGTTTAATTAAAAATTATCCGATTTATGTCGTGTTTGGTGTCGTTGAAATCGCAAAAATCTCAATAATCCATTAATATTATTTTTGAATAGATAAAATGCAAAATAAAGGTTTTAGTTTTTCACTTATAAGATGTTTATATTTGTGAATTGCCATGGATGGGGAAGCCTATTGTTCGAGAGTTCGGAACGTTCTTTGATCTCGATACTCGGGCGCTCGGGCCCGCTTATCTTTTCGAGCTCATCTCACAACTCGTCGTGTGCGAGAGAGAAAGCGAGACTGCGAGTATAGAGCGAGCGAGAGGACCTATCATCAAAGAAAGTTCCGAACTCTCGAACAATAGGCTTCCCCATCCATGGCAATTCACAAATATAAACATCTTATAAGTGAAAAACTAAAACCTTTATTTTGCATTTTATCTATTCAAAAATAATATTAATGGATTATTGAGATTTTTGCGATTTCAACGACACCAAACACGACATAAATCGGATAATTTTTAATTAAACAGATAATCATACAAGTTCCTATCGCATACAGCTATTCTACAGACGGCTTTTCACGGCTTTTTGAGGCAAAGAAAAATGCATTTTTGTAATATACGTGTTATAAGTAAATAAATCGTGTTATTTACATTTATTTTGTGTAAAAATTACATTTTATGGTAAAAAAAAATTTTATTTAAAATAAAAAAATATTAAAAAAAAAAGTCACTCCTTGAGAATCGAACCTCTAACCTCGACGGTACGTGTCTAGCCCCTTAACGCTACGCCACACGCTCTTCGATATAACGCTCTATTCCATACGTATTTATACGGCACTCATTATTTTTGATTTCGA
This sequence comes from Nylanderia fulva, assembly GCF_048542155.1. Lineage (NCBI taxonomy): Eukaryota > Metazoa > Arthropoda > Insecta > Hymenoptera > Formicidae > Nylanderia > Nylanderia fulva. The sequence goes on along the minus strand of NW_028190807.1, from coordinate 485,869 downwards.
TTTTCTCGCGTACGCTTGAGAAATGCATTTTATCTCTTTATTCCACAATAATTAAAAGGATTTCATTAAATTGACAAATATAGTCGTACTAAAAAAAAAAAAAAAAAAATTGGCCCTGCGAGGTCTCGAACTCATCTCCTTTAACAGCTACGTGTTACTGGCGCTCATCTGTGTACATAGCACGGAATCGAACCACGTACCGTGCACATAGCCTGTTACCACTCGGGAGCATCGTGCACATGGCTACGTAGTTCAATGTGCACGTTTTGTGCACATAGAGGCGCTTTGAATTCCGGTTGCAGCTAAATCGAGGGGATGACCACTCTCATCCTTCTCTCTGGTTCAAGTCTACGAATTTAGCACGGACTCGAACCAGGGGCAAAGTGTGTCGGTAAGGGGCAAAGTCTATCGCACGAAGATGGCGGTCTCTTCTTTAGGCAGGCCTTTGGCAATCTGTCTATTAATCTGTGTCCATGTAATATAAGGCAATCAAAACAGACGGAACGGAACGCGCGGAAATGCGGGACTCTAGTAAAGTTTAGTTACTTTCTCTTCCGCGTTTCCGCGTTTCCGCGCGTCCATGTAATCGCACCCTAATAGCGTTTTCGATTGGGGTGCACTGGCTGCACTGAATGTCAGGCGCGTGTTCGATTGGTAGTGCCAATGCGCACTTGACTAGTGTTGCGTGTTCGTTTGAACGCACAACACTCGCATAGTGCGCACTCAGTGCGCACTAAGTGGCACGAGATATTTTGACGGTGCCAGTTCAGTGCACTGGATGCATGCAAGCAGTAGGGCATTCTTTTGAACGAAAATTCGACATAATGAGCAATTCGGATTTGGCTCTCTTTAATATTTGGGAGACATTTTGGAATTTTCTTCTAGTTCAAGCGAGCAAGAAGAAATAATTACAACTCTTCGAACTAGAAGAATAATTCCAAAAACTGTAAATTATGTAGAATGTGTGAAAAAAATGGATAATGACACTATAAGTGTTATATCTTTTTATATAAACATCGAACCTATACCTTTTTTTAAAATATAATTAATGTACTTAATGTAATAGCATTTTTATACTGAATAATAATAATTTTTATATTTGTCATACGTGATATTCTTGATCATCTTCTATATTTAATTACATATAATAAAAATCATTACTTAACTGAACACAAGATGTCGAGGTTACTTTTTTGTTCTTCCCGGAATCTAGTCAACTCAAGTGGCACTGAAAATTTCGGCGTGTTCTTTTTCACCTGCACTATTCAGTGCAACCCATGGAACTTGTCCAGTGTTCGTGTGAACTGAGTGCGCACTGGTGCGCACTAACTTTTTCCCAATCGAAAACGTCGATGACGTCATTTTAACGTTTAATATGACGTCAGCTTGCTACCTGGGTAATAATAATAATAATAATAATAATATAAATTATATATATATTATATTATAATATTAATAATAATAATATTCATAATAATTATTATTAATTATCAAGAAATTATAAATTAATAATAATAATAATATAAATAATATAAATATATATATATATATATAAATAATAATAATATTAATAATAAAAAATTATTAATAATTATTAATTATTTTATTTCATAATTTCCAACGATTGCGCGTAACCAATCAGAAGTGTTGCGCGTTTTCTGTTACGCATTTTGCCATCTAGTGTTATGTAGAAGTCTATGCTTGCGAACAGCTGTCTCGCTGTCGAGAATTGAGAAGGTAATCGACGAAAAAATGTCGCGGAAGGCGATTAAGGCGATTAATTGGGCGGCTCTCGCCGAAAGGATTCCGGAGACGGAAAAAACCGCGTTCGTCGCCTTTAAAGCCAAGTCTGATCAACATCTGCGACGGTCAGTAAATTTACACGTATCGGTTTTTCTTTTTCGAGAGACTGTCTTTTATGACGATATTATATAACATGATCAAAATGTTTCTTATTTTCAATGAAAAAATGAAAATTAAGTCCCTGTAATAATTAAGTATGTTATAAGAAAAGAAATGGCAAGGATTAAAGATATTCTTCGGTTCACCACTTTGTCGAAGATATCAATTACATACGCATAACCTCTGTTGAAGTAACTATAATGTAATTCGATTATTTAACATTTATTAAAAGATCACGTATAATTTTTATCAACTTTTTCTAAAACACTCATTTAATTATTATACAATTAATTGAAAAAAGAGAAAGAAGCGATAATAATTGATATTGTAACATTATTATGAATTTATATTTTTACATATTTATAGAATGACTGCGAATCCAGAAGCACCTCCGAAGATTGACTGGGCATATTACAAGAAAAATGTTGCTTTAGCCGGATTAGTCGATAAATTTCAGAAGGATTATGAATCCATCTCAGTGCCATATCCAACAGATAAATATACTTCGCAAATTGAGGCTCAAGAAAAGGATCTGGTAATGTTCGCAATCAAGAAATATTGCATTTTGACAGTGTTTGTTGTTATTTAAATGAAATTATATAGATGATCATCTGGATGAAATTTTGACGTCATCTTTATATAGATAATAAAAATGTTTTATGTATATCTGCATTTTAGATGAAAAAGTGTTATCTTCACAAAATTATCTAGAATAATGTTCACATAATTTGGTTTAGAGCTATAGCACATAAAAATAATTAATTAGTCGAACTTAAGCAGTAAGCGATAAAAACTTAAAAATACAAATATATGAAGATATTTTTATATCTTTTTTATAACTTTACATAAGTAGTCTTAAAAATAATATTATCTAGAAAGTGAATCGTCATATAATTTTATCTTTTATATCTAGATATATTTAACACAAAATCATCTTTATCTTATCTAAGATCAATTTTCATATTTTTATCTTATCTAGCTAATTTTAAAATCATCTAAGCACAACACTGCATTTTGATCATCTCTTCTGATTCTAAGTTATGAACATGTATTGCAGTTTGTTCAAATCGAGCAATTTATCAAGGATTCGAATGAACGTATCGCTACTGCCAGCAAGGAAGTCGAGAGAGTAAAGAGTTTGTTACCGTTCTCCGAAATGACCATGGAAGATTTCCGAGACTTCTGTCCGGAGCAGGCTCTCAATCCTGACAAGCCAACAATTTGGCCGCACACACCGGAAGTGCAGCCGGAGAACGAGCAAGGGCGACCGTCGCATCATTAACTTTGTGCTACAATATGTCCTGAAAATGGTTGAAATGTAAAATGTAGTCATAAGTCTAGCATATGACTCAAAACTGTATATTAAGTCGAAAAAAAATTGTTTCCTTTATCTTTCTGTTATCTATCATTATATGTAGGCCTCTAAAATTTATGCATATATATATATATATATATAAATCTTTTGAACGACACATAATCTTTGCGTACATATATATTACACGTACATTATGCAAATAATCGGAGAAACAAATTTAGTAAAATTATTTGATATTTATTAATTGATGGTATTAGTTTATTAAAATAAAATTCGACATTTATGACTTGATTTATCAAATTAGCCTATTAAAAGGTTTTTTTATCTCTTGTTATAGCATATATATATATTCATTATTATCATTTTGATGTCATAATTACTGTGGTTATCTGGGTATATATATATATATATATGTGTGTGTGTGTGTGTGTGTGTGTGTATATATATAATATAATTTTAACAAATTGAAAATTTTGCTGAAATTTTATTCTTTATAGAGAATCTGAACTTATTTTTAGTCGAGATCCAAATTTTAAATTAATTAAGCTAAGTTAAAAGTTATTAACTTTTAACCTTTAATTTTTAATTATTATCTAGTTATTACATACTCAACCCTGAAAATTAAGATTATAAATATTATATATTTAATAGTATAAAATTAATACAAAATTCTATTAATAGAATTCTCTTTCACAAATTAAACTCAATTAAATATATTAGACGATTTGTTCCGTATTTATTAATATGATATGAAAGATCGCTCTCGCTTCTACGTCTCGGGAATCTTTCCTTATCTCTACAATAATTTTTGCTATTAAAACGGCATAAATCGGATAATTCTTAGATTATATAATCTTTCGTATCATATGTCACATTACAATAGAAAATTAAATTTTAGTATTTTGCAATTTATCGGGTTCAAAATAATTGTGATGGAGATTAATGAGACTTTTGCGATTAAAATGACACCAAACGCGACATAAATCGGATAATTTTTAATTAAACGGGTAATTAAAAGTTAAATCTGATTTAATTCCTGTCACTCACACTTTTTTTTCATTTATGCAAATTATATTATTTAATTATTTAAAACAAAATTAATCCGGAAAGAAAAAGATTCTGACGAATTTTTCGCGCGCTCCAGGAAAAAAATCGAAAATTCCCTAGGGAGACATTAAAAAATCCCTAGATAAAATCGAAAAATTCCCTAGATTTCTGGAAGAAATCCGCGGTGATGATGGCATATGGCACACGCTTGATATGGAGGGGCGAAAATCCAAGCCAGTGAAGAGAAACACCGAATGTGTCCTCTCATAACCTCTGAAATCAGGGATTTTCGAACTTTCGCAGTTGTGCGAGGCAATAAATTCGACGGAGCGACGAGTTCGCGCGACTTTTCCTCGAGTTCCACGCGAAGATTTCCCGACGACTTTTCCGCGAGATCCAGCGAGAGAGAGAGGTGGCTCTTATTCTAAGCCTAAGCGTTTTTTTCTGCTAAAAAGAGAGTTTCGCGGGAGGAAGAGGAGCTGGAGGAGAAGGAGGGTAAATTCGTTATCAGCAACAGATGCTGTTTGCGCGAGAGACCCGTCAACGAAAAAATCGAGGGAGCGGGAGAAATTCGCTTCTCATTCTGCCCACGTGCTTTCCCGCGAAAATTTACCCGATTTTCCGGGAAAATTGCAGGATAGATTAGATACAGGATCTCTGTCTATCTAATCGCGGTAGATAAAACGAGAGTCGAAATTATAAACAAGTTGCTTATTATGCCGCAATGTCGTAATTTTGAAATGCACTTGTTTATTTTTGCGCCAAAAGTCACGGAATAAATGACAGCAATTTTCTTCCAATAATTTAAACTATATTTTATACACAAGATTTTTAAGATATTTTTTATATTTTAATCTTTCTTTCTTTTTTATTAACACATTTTTTTATTTTGATAATGCATTCATGAAATAATTTTTTTGTTATTGTACTGGTTAAAAAATATTAATTTGTATGAAAAAAATTAGAATCCAACGTCTGTGTATATTAAGCATTCTTTTTATGTTATTGGTGAAGGTAACTACAAGTAGCTACGAGTCACATCTATAAAGTGTGGGTCATGCCGACCACTTGCAGAGTAATGTAATGAATAGCTGTGGGAACTCTAATATTAGCACGAGGCAACATGGTTCCAAGTGTGCCAAGACTCAGGACGAGTCAACGAATCAAGGAGGGGAAATTGAGAAAGAAGATAGTGGTGTGATAAGTGTCTGCGATATAAATGATCTTAATGTACCACGTAGCACCCTGGTTATTTGCCAAAGAAACTCCAACTATTCTTCGGATCACGGCTTTACCAGGTTTAAGCCAAGGTACTCCTCTTTTTATTTCTTCTTTGTTCCGATCAATAATAAATGATCGCACCAACAAGGATTATTTACGGTGAATTATTTGTGCTAGACTCAGCGGTGCTCCAAGAAATGAATTTCGAATGGCGCGTGGCGGCAGCTCTGCAGACCGTGCGGCCAGAGGTGGTGGGACACGCGGAAGGGCTTTCAAGAAGACTCTCAACGAGTCAAACTCAGATTCCAGCTATCACTCTGCATCTAGACCCAAGTTTCAAGAATCGTTGAAAAATCATGAGAATGCACAGGGCAAATACTATGACGATAAAAGAATAAATGGTAATATTCTTACATTTTCTTTTCAAGTGCGGAAGCTTCAAGCTTTAAGAAACATTTTTCAACATTTTTTTTATTGTAATTCATTATGAGATATTAGATTAAAGAATACTATTTTATATATGACTTCACTTTTAATCATATTTTGAATTTTTATATTTACTGCTCTTAACAGCCTTTTATCAAATCTATTATTTTTTACAGAGGACTCGAGAATTTCCAAACTCTTGCGACGATTGTGTCGCGAAGATGATTACGATCACTTTATGGTGCTTTGCAAGCAGGTGCAGGAGGGTATTCTTGCACCTGAAAATCAACGATACATACGACGTAGTCTGGAGCCTATTTGTGAAAACCTGTTGGATGTTTTGCACTCTGGCTTTGAGCTGGAAGCGAAACAACAGGTTGCAAAATGTTTGGGCCGAATTGGATATGTGGTGGAACAAGATTTTAAAAGGTATATCAAAATAATCGTGTTTTGTAAACAATATATATTTAATTATACATTTGTTAAATATATACATTGTTAATATTTTTTAAATATATATTTAATATATTTTTAAATATATATTTAATATAATTCGATTTAATGAAAGTCGCCAGCAAATAAAATCAAAGAAAGATTTTTTAGTGTAAGGTAGTATAAAGGCTTATAAGAGCTATAATGAAGACATTAAATGTAGTAAAGTAAGAAATAATAGTATATTGTGTATCAAGTGCGGAAAGTTGACAATTGGTCACGAGTGCGGGGGATGGACGCACGAGTCGAAGGCGAGTGCGACTACCCCACACGAGTGAACAATTGTTAATCCGCACGTGATACACATACTATTTTGTATTACAAGTGCAGGCAAAGTGTCTTTGTGCGCGTTTTCTGTGCGTGAGGTGGCCGATCGCACGCCGCCATCTTGCGGCGGCACGGTGCGGGAATAGTCGCGTTCAAAGTCATTGCCCACGGTTAAAGCCGTGGGCAATGACTTTGAACGCGGCTCGGCCGTAAGCAATGGCTTTGAACGCGGCTTATTTACTCACCGCGTCGCTGCTAGATGGCGGCGTGGGAAATCGGCTGCTTTCCGCACAGAAAACACGCACACAAAGTGCCACTTTGTCTGCACGTGTAATACAAAAATTATTTAATTATTAATGTGAGTAGAAGGTTAATACAATAAATACAAAGAGTATACAATAACAAATGAAGAAAAATTAAATTAATAAGCGGACGTTTCGGTACACTTTTTTATATCATCTTCAGCGCAAAACGAAATCTAGATACATACTTTAAATTCTATTAAGAAACAAACGCAAAATTAAATACAAAGTCATACTAATTAAATCTGTCAAATTCGGGCGCATATCGACCACAATCAAAATCAAATTATATATATCATTATTAAATAATTATCGCAGTACAATCCAAAATGATTAAATTTTTTTAATAATGAGTTATGTGTCATTGATAGGAGAATTCAAGTAGTCAAAAAAGAAATGAATCATAAATAGTTGCTCAACATTGTTGTGCCTTTCACGTTTCATTTTGTGTGTGAGATATTTATTAAATTGAAATTCAATTAAAAATACCATTAGGATATTAAGATATCGAAAGATAAGGTAATATCGGAATTAATCGCAGTAACAAATATTACAAAATATGTCTGAACTCAATAACTGTTCGCAAAGAAAAACTGTTCGCTTTTTCTTTGCGAACAATTATTGAGTTATTTGAGTTATTTTATTGTTATACATATTTTGTAATATTTGTTACTGCGATTAATTCCGATATTACCTTATCTTTCGATATCTTAATATTCTAATGGTATTTTTAATTGAATTTCAATTTAATAAATATCTCACACACACAAAATGAAACGTGAAAGGCACAACAATGTTGAGCAACTATTTATGATTCATTTCTTTTTTGACTACTTGAATTCTCCTATCAATCTGACACATAACTCATTATTAAAAAAATTTAATCATTTTGGATTGTACTGCGATAATTATTTAATAATGATATAATTTGATTTTGATTGTGGTCGATATGCGCCCGAATTTGACAGATTTAATTAATATGACTTTGTATTTAATTTTGCGTTTGTTTCTTAATAGAATTTAAAGTATGTATCTAGATTTCGTTTTGCGCTGAAGATGGTATAAAAAATTGTACCGAAACGTCCGCTTATTAATTTAATTTTTCTTTATTTGTTATTGTATACTCTTTGCATTTATTATATTAACCTTCTACTCACATTAATAATTAAATAATTTTCATTTCTTACTTTACTACATTTAATGTCTTCATTATAGCTCTTATAAGCCTTTATACTACCTTACACTATATATTTTTATCAAGAACTTTCAACCACTACTTAAAGGTTTTTTAATCGACCATACTGGCAGTGCTTTATTCAATTAATCATCAACACATTTTTTTAGAGTCGATCATTTATTGATCTCCGAAAATGCTAACTGATTGCACTAATTATTGTCTATATTGTGTTTATGTAATACACTTGAGAAGGACCAAAACCCATGATTGAAACGTGTTGATGATTAATTGAATAAAGCATTGTCAATGTGGTCGATTAAAAAACTTTTCTTTGATATATTTAATAGATTGTATATGATATATAATATTAATATATATTTAATATATAAATTATATATAAAATATATTTATAATCAAATATTTATTTTTAAATATATTTTTAATATTATTTTTAGATATATTTTTATTCTCCTACTGTTTACAATATCACAGTGCAAAATTATAAAACATTGATATAATTTCTAGATATATGGACTGGACTTTTAGCAAATATTCATTGGAACGTAAAGATGATATAAAATGCTTACTGATAAAGTCGATCAGCGAAACACTCAGGATGGATGCCGAGACATCCAAATTGAAAGATTTCTCTGTGGTAAGTAATATTCATAAAGGGGAATAAAACTTAATAAAATAATTAAAAAATTAATAAAAATAAAATAAAAATTTTTTAAAATCTTAAAAAGTAATTTTAAAAAATTAAAAAAATAATTAACTTTTTGTCTCTTTGTTCATCATTATATTTGCATTACAGCCGCTGATGTCCCAATTACAATCAATATTGGAGAACGTGGACAGGGCAGATTTACTAGTAGCGACTGTCGATGCTATATTACTCATCATAGACTCCTATCCGGAGACATTCACAAATCACTTCCGCGACACCGTAGACATACTCGTAGGCTGGCACATCGATTCCACGCAGCAAAAGTCCGTCGTCATCTACGCGAGTCGATGCTTGCAGAAGCTCCGCTCGTTCTGGATCTCGGATCTGCAGTTCACCCTGACGTTGCTGGGTCAGTTTCTGGAAGACATGGAGGGCTACGACGAGGAATTAAGCTCGCCCGAATCTGGCCGTATCTCGCCCGGCGACGATGGATCTCCGACCCCGAGGGAGTGCATTCTGAGGATCACGCCCCTGATATCCGTTTTCAACACAGTAACGAAGAGCATATCCGAACATCTGAATCCGAACCACGCGCCCAGCGTGCAGTGGTCCTTTCTGACGGACTGTCTCTCGAAGATGCTGAAGACCGTCGTCAAGGCGATCGAATTGGAGGAAGAGACCGACATCTGGTCCAAGGTCCTATCCAACAACACGGAGAATCTTCTGAAACGTATAAAGAACGTCGGTTCGTCGCAGGAACACGTGGAGATGCTTTCCAAGCACTTCAGCAAAGACGAGATCACCGAGGAGAACCTCATCAAAATGATGAAGTCGCTGGGTGTAAACGAAAGGAACGATAAGAAGAATTCGAAGATAGCTTCCGATAAGGGTGCCGCTCTGTCTAAGGAAAAGCGCCAGTTGCTGATGAACTTGCTGCGATCCGTGGATCCGCAGATCAAGCAGATGGATCTGTCCGAGGAGAAGGAGGAATTGATCATAGTCGCGAATGAGTGCGCTTTCCTGCTCCTCGGCTACCTTCAGAGTCGCATCGCGAAGAACCACGAGCTTCTCTACAAGTTCATCGATCTTCAGTTGCAGCGGGTCAACATCTTCTGGGACGACACCGTCATCTCGATGCTGAGTATCATATCGAAAGTGATCAAGGAAGTGTCCACGAATTTGCCGTTGGAGCTGGTGCACATGTTGCTAGGCAAGAATTCGGCGTTGCTGAAGCTGAGATTTCGAAATTCCATTCCGATACAGAACGCTTGTCTGGGTGTCTATCACAGCCTCCTCAGCTTAAAGAACATCCCGTTGCTGCAGGAGTCTAATCGCTACATCTTAGCGGATTCGGAGATTGCTTACAGGTTTATAATGCCCGACATGGATAGCTTGGTTGCGGACAACCCGTTGAGCGATTTGAATTACATGAAGAAGAACATAGAGATTGTAATCACGTTCATCCTGGTCGCGCTTTCAGATATAGGTGAGCGAATAACATTATACAGGGTGTTTACAATTATGAAATTCCTTTTGTATAACTTTTTCTTCTTCAGCAAACGCTAGTAATTCGATCATCGGAATGTGGGCCCTGAAGCCCACCATCCTCGAACTTCTCGCGGTCAAACTGAAACCATACGACTCTGCATTATCCACAGCCAGCCCATACTTGCAATATAGTATTCTATATTTGCTCTACTCGCATTGCTCCAGGTAAAATATACTCAGATAGCAAGCATACATCATTTTGGCGTTTAATGGCGTCAGTTCGTCATCGAGAGACTTGAGAAGTCTCTCGATGACTTTTAATGGAGAAATCCAGAAATCCTAATCGCAATTGCGATAAATTACAGGTACAACCACTTTGTCCCGAGCTCCAGCTTGATAACCGGCAGCACCACTTGTCGGCCAATGGACATGTTCCCTGGAACTTTGGATGTACCTACCACATCGCCCACCAGCGGCCACTTGTCCATAATTCTCAACCTGATAGCCAAGACGTACAATAAGAAGACGCCCGTACAAATTTTGCTTCTCCTGTCCAATTGGCTGCAGGAGATTTGCGTGCAATCCGAGAAATACATCGGGATCTTGAGTAAGACTCAGGAGTGCCAGAGTATCATCGAGAGTTTAATTAGTTGCGGCGCTACGACGAATGACGATATCGCGAGCGCGGTGTGCAATCTCCTGGAGAACCTGATGACTGCGAAGAAGGTGGAGTGGAAGCTGGAGACTTACTCGAGTATCGTGGATCTAGCGACGTTGCACTTGACATCATGCAACGAAGCGATCCGCGAGAAGTACGACTCGTTGCTGATGTCCATGCCCATCAACATCGTGATACTGAAGTTGAATAAAGAGTTCCTGTTTTCGGATACTAAGGTAAGCGCTTGAAGCTCCGAATAGGGCCGAATGTGAGCAATAAGTTTTAATTTTTGTTTCGAATTCACAGAAAATACGTGAAATCGAAACCTATTCGGCGGAATCATTGATACTCGCCCAAAGATTGCACATGCGAGGTAACAATAACGGGGAATTGTTGGCGCAACACTTCAAAACGTACATGGCGTACCTGCTGCAAGAACATTATCTCGATACAACCGGTTTGGCGGAAATATTTACTCTATGCTGGCCAGCTGTGTAAGTAGTTTTTCGAAATATAGAACATAAGAGACAAAATTACAAGGTTGAAAAAAATCTATTTACTGGTTTTATCAGTTTGACCTTGGGTGGTGTCGCCAAGGTCAGAACAAGGTCATTTTAAATTTTTTAAATAAAACCTACCTTTTTTTTATATAAATCGATGATTATTTAAAAAATTCAAAATGACCTTGTCCTGATCTTGATGACGCCGTTCAAGGTCAAACACATGAATAAACTTTTTTAACTTTTGAAACATTTTCAAGGTATTTTATTATTTTGCGACTCTTCAAACATCTTATATATTTATATGTATATAAAACTTCCAGATCGGAAAGTGAAACCGCGGCGAGGATGTACGACTTGGCGCTGGCGAATTGTTCATTTCTATTCTTCTGGAGCGGGTTCGAGGCGGCGCAGCACTGCGTGCTGAACAAGCTCCGGACATTTCTGGGGAAGCCGCAGGAAACCTTCACGTCGATCGAGAGCGCCCTGAAAGTCCTGGCTCGCGAGATATCGTACAACACAGACACGGTGCTGATGCTGAAGAAGGAGAAGCAGAGCCTGGATCGCGTGTTGCACGAGCACACGCGAGTACGGCTCTTTGTCGAGTTCCTGGAGCACCTGGAGAGGGTGATTCACAACGCGGCCGACGGCTGCACGATGGCGCTCCCGCCCTTGTCAAAGCCGGTCAGGACCTTCTTCCACACGAACAAGTCCACGTGCAAGGAGTGGCTGAATCGCATCAGGTTGGCTCTCTGCGTCGTCTCGCTGCACTCCGGTCTGGCGACGAGCGCGCTGCGAAATGGCCAACGGCTGCTGGAGGACCTCAGCAACGCCGACAACACTCAGGGTATCGAGTTTGAGAGGGCGACGTTGTGGACGGCCCAGGCGATGGTCGCCTTGAACGAGCCGGAGGCTCTTCAGGGACTCTACATGTACGCCAAGACGAAGGACAGGCAGTTTCCCTGGCTGAAGGCTGCGATGGAAGAGGCAGCCGGACACTACGAGTCCGCGGTGCAGGCCTATAAACAGATCATCAAGGAGTACACCCACGTTAAGGCGGACGACGACGAGAACGGCAGAACTGGGAGACTCGAGAGCGACAGTCAGGTGCTGGGCTTTTGCATGCAGCGACTGTCCAATTGCTACAAAGCGGTCACCGACTGGTCCGGATTGGTAGACTGGAAGTCACAGGAGAACGACATTCTGACGCAGGAAGGGAACGCCGTTTTGCGAAAGCAGATCACCGAGAGCATCGCGCCGCAGCAGGCGGATTGCCTGAAAAAGTTCGAGGAGGGCGAATTGATCTGTCTGGACGAGCTGACGAATTGGAACCTTCTGGACGGCGAGAGGAAGAACAACTGGAGCCGCGCGAAGGTGCTGAGCGAGTCCGACAACAATCTGATGAACGTCGCATTGAGGATTCACAGCAACGAGTTCAAGGACACGTTCGACAGCGTCATCGAGAGCTGCGAGAAGGTCGCGGCCAAGACGATGCAGGACAGTCTGCGAAATGTACCCTCGGAGTACCTCAGCGACGCCATACTGCTTCAGTATTCGGCGACGGGGCTGAAGAACCTCCTGTCCGGGAAAAACGACAAGAACGTCTTCGAGCTGTACAAGGTCGACAAGATTAGTCACATCAACTCCAGCATTTTGACGCGAGTCCTCTGGTGGTCCAAGTACTTCGACCAATCGTGCTCCGACGACAGCTCCGCGGAGGTGGACAGTCTACGATTACACGTCATCAGGACGGCCAGGAAGGAGGGCAACTTTAACTTAGCAAAGCGGGAGATGGTCAAGTACTTCAAATTGGAGCGGGATTTGATTCAACTGAACAACTCGGCCGCCGCTTGCACTTTTACCGACATCACCAACAGCATGCTGAACGGACCCGTGCACGTAAAGTGGACGAAGAACAGCATGCGCGCGTTCAGAGAGTTCTCCAAGCTGCTGTACGACATGGAGAACACGAACGAGGCCCTGAAGATCTGCTGCGTGACCTCTCTGGGGATCTCCCAGGCGATTGTCAGCGGGGAACGATCCGCCGATCTGCGGGAGATGGGGACCAAGCTCTTACTCACCCTGGGCAAGTGGATACAGCAAGACGTGAGCGTGAAGGATAATCCCCAGCTGGAGGAGCTGCTCCGATTCGAGGCCGTGCACAACGACGGACTGATGGATAAGCTCTTCGGCGACACGATCGACCTGATCCCGACCTCGGACATGATAATCGGCAAACTGATGCAGCTCGGGGTGAACCAGTGCCCGGATCTGCCGCACGCCTGGTCCAACTTCGCCGCCTGGTGCTACAAATGGGGTCGCAAGATCGTGGACAACTCCAACTCCGGCCAGCTGACGGACACCGACCGGTTCAATATACAGTCCCTGCTGCCGAGGGACATCGCCGAGGCCGAGCTCAGCACCGTCTTCTGCATACTCAGCCAGAACAAGACCATACCCGAGGACGAGGGCGACATCGACACAAACGACGTCAACACGTCCGACATGATCGAGAACCAGCTGAGGAACGTGCCGGTGCTAAACCACCCCGGGAACGAGCACCTGCTCGGTATGCTCGTCGACATCTGGCGGCAGGCGCAGAAGAGGATCTACTCGTATTACGAGCTTTCGGCAAACGCGTACTTCAAGTACCTGCAACTGGCCGATAACGAGAGCAACGAGTGCGACACCATCACGGCGACCTTGCGGCTGCTGCGGCTCGTGGTGAAGCACGCCCTGGAGCTGCAGAACGTCCTGGAGGCCGGTCTCTCGACCACCCCGACCGCGCCCTGGAAGGAGATCATACCGCAGCTGTTCTCTAGGCTCAGCCACCCGGAGGCGTACGTGAGGACCCAGGTGTCCGAGTTGTTGTGCCGCGTCGCCGAGAACTCGCCGCACTTGATTACATTCCCGGCGGTGGTGGGCGCCGTTTCCGGCCAGAAGGCATACGACAAGGTCGTCTACGAGAAACCCAACGAGAACGACAGCTCGCAGAACGAGTTCGAGTCGAATACCGCTGAAGAAGACGAGGTGGTCGACGAGCACGAGAGTTTCATGGATTCCTGCTTCTCGCAATTAGTCGATTGCCTCTCGAGTCGCATCCAAGACTCGGTGGTCCAGGTGAAGGTACTGGTGAAAGAGCTCAGACGCATCACCTTGCTGTGGGACGAATTATGGCTGGCGACCTTGTGCCAGCATCACACAGAAATCACGAAGAGATTCGAGCAGCTGGAGCTCGAGATTCAGCGGGTCCAGAACAACGCCTGGCTCGCTCCTGAGGAGAAGGACAAACTGATCGCGGAGAAGCACAGGATTATTCTCAAGCCGATCACATTCATCCTGGAGAACCTTCTCGCTATGACGTCGGTGTCCGCCGAGACGCCGCACGAGAGGAACTTCCAGGAGAAGTTCGGCGCCTCCATAGAGGAGGTGATAAACCGACTGAACAACCCCAAGAACCCGGCAAAGCCGCAGCTCGCCAGTCTGGCTCTGAAGCACCTGGAGACCAAGTTGGCGCAACGCGTTCACCGAAGGGCCGCCTATTCCCTGTCGATGACGGACATTAGTCCGATCCTGGCGAACTTGAAGAACACGCGCATCGCCATGCCGGGTGTAGCCGCCGTCGACAATAGGATCGTGACGATCATGTCAGTGGACAACAACGTTCAGATTCTGCCGACCAAGACGAAACCGAAGAAGCTGATATTCCATGGCTCCGACGGCCACGTTTACACGTATCTATTCAAGGGATTGGAGGATTTGCACCTGGACGAGAGAATAATGCAGTTCCTGAGCATATGCAATACCATGATGTCGAAGAACAGCGGGACCAAGGTTTACAGGGCGCGACATTACTCGGTGATCCCGCTGGGACTCAGATCCGGTCTCATTCAGTGGGTGGATGGCGTCACGCCGTTGTTCATTCTCTACAAACGGTGGCAGCAGCGCGAATGCGCGATGATCAGCAAAACCGGCGGCGGAAACTCGACGATCATGCGCCCTTCAGAACTGTTCTACAACAAGTTGACGCCGTTGCTGAAGGAGTGCGGAATCAGCTTGGAGAACCGGAAGGAGTGGCCCACTCACGTGTTGAAGAAGGTGCTGGAGGACCTCATGAAGGAGACCCCCAAGGATCTGTTGGCCAAGTTGGTTGCTTGTTGAAGAAATAATATATTATACAGAGTGTCTCGATTTAACAAATAAGCTTAAGAAGTTGATCTTGTCTATTCTTCTGATCTATTCTTTAAGAGGAGACATCCTGTATATATTTTTTTTATGCGATCGAATTTTTAAGAATTAATTTCTTTGACGCACGTTGCAGGGAAATCTGGTGCAACAGCATCAATGCCGGAAGCTGGTGGCAGGCGACCAAGAATTATTCGAATTCCGTTGCGGTGATGTCCATCATCGGCTACATTATAGGTCTAGGTGACAGACACCTGGACAACGTTCTCGTCGACCTCAATACCGGCGAAGTTGTGCACATCGATTACAACGTCTGCTTCGAGAAGGGAAAAACCCTACGTGTCCCAGAGAAGGTGCCGTTCCGCATGACCCCGAACATCAAAACGGCTCTGGGAGTAACCGGCGTCGAGGTAAGAATGCTAGAATAGTTTCTCGAGAATCTGAAGAGGAGCAGGAAGAGAGGAGGGAAAAATAATCTTTACATTATTTATTTAATCTCTTTTAATCCTAGATAAGGATACTAGAATAGTTTCTCGAGAACCTGAATAGGAATAGGATGAGAGAAGGGAAAAATAATTTTTACGTTATTTATTTAATCTTCTTTAATCCTAGATAGGGATACTAGAATAGTTTCTCGAGAACCTGAAGAGGAACAGGAAGAGAGGAGGGAAAAATAATCTTTACATTATTTATTTAATCTTCTTTAATCCTAGATAGAGATACTAGAATAGTTTCTCGAGAACTTGAAGAGGAACAGAAAGAAAGGAAGGAAAAATAATGTTTACATTATTTAATCTTCTTTAATCCTAGAAATTCTGGATCGACTATGAAACATTTTATCTGCGAAATTAGGTTTATAAAATTGTGTTCTCTTCCGTTAGATTAAATTGACAATCGGACGAATGTCCTTGCACATTGCCGTTTATACAATTTTCTGCTACGTTCGTTTGCTGATCCTTGAGCTCGCGTTGCTTCTCCAAGTACATTTTGAAGCTGGCGTTCAAGTTCTCATTCGGTGACTTAAAGCGCAAAATTTTCTGAAAGGCCTTGCGAAAATTGGTGCTCTTCCACGTGTATATAAAGGGATTCATTCCGCTATTAGCGAGAGCTAATGCAAACGTAATATTATATACATCAGTTTGAACAGTTTCCTCGTAGAACTTTATGCAGACCACGACCCAATAGGGTAGCCAGCAAATGGAGAAGCAGCCGAGTATCAGCAGCACCACCTGCGATGAAAATGTACATGTAATTTCACTTACTCTCTCAATTTTGTGGATCTTTGATTCGCTGCATCATCACCTGTATGCTTTTGCGATCGGTTTTCTCAGCGACGTGCGGAATAACGCTGAGATTCATTCGACGTGTGTGCATATGCGCCTCTCTCCAAATCTTCCAATACAGTAGAAACATCGCTATCCAACTGAGACAAAATGACGGCAGTAGTATATACATTGTGTACTCTCTATCAAAAAAAAAAAAGAGAAACATATATACTCTTTATGTACAATTTTGCAATTGAAGGAAGAGAAGCTAAAATGGATAAATGAAAATATAGAAGATATTGAAAGTAAGAAGAAACTATATATATATATATATACTCAAGTAGCAAACTGACATCATTAAATGTCAAAATGACGCCACTTTGATGTCTAATGACATCATTCGACGTCAAAATGACGTAGTTGAGTAAAGAATGTATTTTATTATTTATTTATATATATAGATAATTTTATAATTGAAAATAGATGGAAGTAAAGAAGTAAAAATGGAAAAATTGAAGATATTGAAGATATAAAATAAGAAGAAATCAAAAAAGAATATATTTTGTTATTTATAATTGAAAAAAGATGGAGGTATAGAAGCTAAAATGGAAAAAATTAAAGATATTAATGATATTGAAGACATTGAAAATATTGAAGATAAGAAGATACTAAAGAATAATCATTTCATTGTTTATAATTTTGTAATTGAAAAGAAATGGAAAAAATTGAAATTATTAAATTGATCGACCGAGAAAGCACCACCTGTTCTTCTGGAATATCGAAATTCGCTCCGCCGTATCGGATTACGTTATCGCGAATTGATGAATTATTGTGTCATCGATTGGTCTACCTCGGCAATATCGTGTCCAGTTCGCACTGCTTCAAGCTGGTGTTGAAGCAATTCCAACATATTGGCATCGACGTCACACCAACGACACATGCCCAGCTGATTGCTATGAACAGCATCACGCGCTTCTTCGTCGCGTACGCGTTGTAACTCAACGGATGGACGATAGCGATGTAACGATCTATGGCGATCGCTATGAGGTTGCATATGCTTTCGCCGCAGGCCATGCTGATGATGACGATGCGGGAGAGGCATATCGTTTTGTCTTGATGCAACTTGCAGTTAACGTAAAAGGCCAGATGATACGGCAGCGTTATACCCACCAGAAGATCCGACACCGCTAGATTGAGTATGAAGTAATTGGAGATGACGTGGCGAAGCTTGCGGGACCACGCGATTGCCAGGATCGTGAGAATGTTTCCCGAAACGATCACCAAGAACAGAAGGCTATCTACGAAGATCCACACGTATTTGCTAGCACCGCACTTCGACGGCGGGTCGACAGTGACGTTCTCTCCTTGATACATAGTTCTGGAAGAAAATAAACT
Source organism: Nylanderia fulva (assembly GCF_048542155.1). Classification (NCBI taxonomy): domain Eukaryota; kingdom Metazoa; phylum Arthropoda; class Insecta; order Hymenoptera; family Formicidae; genus Nylanderia; species Nylanderia fulva. Next base: position 467,562 of record NW_028190807.1, on the reverse strand, counting down.
AGGATCTTTAGCCCTTCTATTAATGTCTCAAGTAGTAAACCGACGTCATTAAACGTCAAAATGACGTATGCTTGCTACCTGCAGTATAATAGTTCATCTTTTCTTCAATGTATAAATAGTCTATTCATTGACAGAAGGATTATAAGCGTTATTACATGTACATATAAGATTTTATATTCTATATTCTCTTCGACAGAGAACTTCTTGAGATTCAAGAATCTTATTATTAGTCACTTCACCTCTGATCCTGAGATTGTAAAGTCTATTTGAATAAGTTACAAGATTCTTCTATAACGAATCGCATCGATACGTTGTATTTTTAGATTAAAATTAAAATTAGCTTGATCAAAATTGTATCTTCTTTGACGCTATAAAAACTCTTGCGCGGATAGATACTATTTACAGAAATCAGATTGAATACGTATTCATGTCCTGTCCGGATCTTGCGATTGCCTTATAAAGATGCGCTCTCAGTTGTGCGTTGCGTAAAACTGCTGCGTGAATATAATTTCTACGCCAGAAGCATGATAAAAAAAATGAAAACAGTCAGTCGGCTAAATATGGTTTGAAGTCGCAGTAACGTGCGGCCTTTCTTACCTTGGCCATTTACCTTCCGCACACACGCAGAGAAACAGGTTCTCGATGGTACTCTATGAAACAAAGCAAACACACCGGGATCACGATTACGTAAAATCGATATTATGAAACGCGTTCGAACGTATCTCTTCATCTATTGTATCGCGAAGAACGAAATGAAGATATGATGTGACTCACCTAGCTTGTCTCCTCGTCACCTTTTGAAGAAACGGGAGCCTTCTCTTGAGAAAACGCGACTTTTTTATTTTCATGAGAATGTTTGTGATACGTTTTCGAGAGCGAGAGTGAAATCAATACGGAACAATCTGCCGAGAGATACGAAGCTGCTTCGTTCGCTTCAGGGAGTGGTTTCACTTATCTGCTCATCTGTTCCCTGGTCAAGTACTGTCCCGACTATCGGTCGCTATCAGTGGGTCGGGCAGGGAGGAAAAGGGTCGAATAAATGTGAAATTACGAGCGATCGATGGTTATTATATTCCCGCCCCTCGCGACAATAAGCGCCGTACATATATCTAATGGCAGAAATTGCTATTTATGTGTCTAGGGTATATTTAGGTTTGCCTGCGAGCATACTTTGAGAGTGATGCGCAGAGGCCGCGAGACGCTCCTGACCTTGCTGGAGGCCTTCGTCTACGATCCTCTGGTAGATTGGCGGGCTGGCGCAGACACGAGTATAGCCAGTTACGGCGCCTGCCAGGCAAGGGCAAGGTGCACCGGTGTTGGAAGGAAACAACTTGAACAAGAACTCACGCGTGCCATGTTTGCCGTGAGAGCGGCAGAAATGCGTGTCGAATGGCAGACTAATCGGTAAGAGACAGACTGATGAATGTATTCAGTCAATTATTTGGTCCTTGTTAAATTTAAAAGCGAAATTAGTATTATATGGATATTTTCTTATTATAAAAATATTTCTTCTTTTAAATGTATTTCTGCTTTTAAACATATCTATTTTTAAGCACACCTCTTTTTTTAAGCACATATTTTCTTTTAAGTATATTCTTTCTTTTAAGCACATCCCTTCTTTTAGGCACACCACTTTTTTAAAGCACATATCTTCTTTTAAGCACATCTCTTCTTTTAAATATATTTCTTCTTTTTCAAACATATTTTACAGAGATGTATTATTGTACCTTTTATCATTATTATATTCAGCTAATTATATGTTAGAAATATGACATTTATAATGATGAAATATCGCAGAGACGAATTGGCCAAAATCTTGCCACTGCTGTGTCATCACTTGAACTGCTGGATGGAGACGACGGAAGCGTCACGTCAGTGCCAGGATTTGCTGCAGGATCGGCATCAGCAACTCGCATTGGTGAAGGAAGCGCAGGCGATGGGTCGGAATCACGCCTTGTACTCGGTCGTGAATCGTTACAACTCGTTCAAGCGAGCACGGGACGCTCATGAAAAGGCGAAGGCCGGCTTAAAAGATAAGATAGAGGAGTGCGAAAAGCAGATCAATATGCATAATGTGAGTCTCGAACGATTAATCAAACTTCACAATGAAACTCTTTATTATTTTTACCCTTAATGCTGCAACTCTTCATTATTTTCACCCTTAATTTCAGATCGCGTTGGCTGCGGTGCGAGGACCCCAATTGGGACAGTGGCTGGCGGGATTGGGAACCTCGACGAGTCAAGAGGACCACGTGGTGTTCGATCTCGTGAAAGAGTTCCTGCAGAACGCCGGACAGAGTCAAATGATACTGCAATGCGAGCAATCGGAGAACGAATTGACACAGCTGGCCACCCAGCAGTCCATTTTCATACGCACCTGTCTAGACTTGTTGAGCCAGTATTCCGCCATCTGCAGCCTGTATCCTCTCAGCACTCTGTCGCAGCATCGTACCGTACTCTACCACGCCTGGGCCAACAAGCTATTGACCTCTGGCACCGTGGAAGCGTGTCATGAGATCATGACGCAGTTCGAGGCGAATCTAAATCCGATCAATCCGAACAACCCGCAGGTTCAGCAGATAATAACCTTCTCGTATCAGATGCAAGCGATCCTGAACGAGTCGAACGAGAGGCTGAAGAAGGCTTACGAGAGAATAGTGTCCGAAGGCTTGCCGGAGGCCGGCAACAGGATCGAGAAGGCATACGTCGAGTCGAAGGCACAGATCGTGGGCTTCCTGCGACGCGAGAAGGGCGCGGAGAGAGCACTCGAGTGCGTGAACATCACCGCGCTGTGCGCCTTGAACAAACGATACCTGATGATGGAAGGCGCGGCCAAATGCGCCGGAGATTGTCTGGTGGATCTCACATCTCGCGAGGGCGACTGGTTTCTGGACGAGATGCGTTTGATGTCGTCGCTGATCGCCGAACTAATCACCCTGATACCGGAGAACCACAAGACTAACAACGACCCTAAGATCTCGCTGATACTGAAGTGCCTGAAGAGCGCCGATTGCATCTACAAGGGCTTGCAAGAGCTCAATTACAATTTTCAGACCATCATACTACCGGAAGCGATGAAGACGATCATCACGGAGGAGCCGAGTGTCACGCGAATGATAGGCGAGCTCAGCGAAATCATAATAACGACCGGGACATCTCTCGGTGACATTCTGGGGCAGCTCGAGATGCATCTACGATTCACCGTGATGGAGATGGAGAGTCCGCACGCGATGATACAGGGTATAGTGGCTAATATGAGATTGCGATTCGAGGCGTTGCTCTCGCGACCGGCCGAGGTTCAGGACCTGAATCAGGAGGAGACCTTGACTCCGGGTCAAATGCTGCTAATGGGTTTTAACGGGCTGTTTGAGAAACTACAGATGGAGGGTAACGCCTTGGTGACCACTTTGAGCTCGCTGGACATACCGTTGAATTGGAAGAAGATCGATCAGATACGCGAGGCTAAAGAGATGTCGGCGCCGATCTTCAACAAGGCAGCTAGACAAGTTCTGGAAGACATATTCTTAATTAAAAGATTGCACACGATACAGGAGTTCTTCATGATGTGCCGAGATATCGCTACCGCGTTCAAGGGCGGACTAGCGAACGTATACGACGACGAACGACTTAATAAACCTGTCCGGATGTTCACGGCCGACTACGTTTCGAGACAGTTGCTCGGGGTCACATCGCAAACATTGGCGATCGTCTTGTGTTTCCTACTACAACGCATGGGCCTGAACGTAACCACCGAGATCGAGCAACGGGATATCGGAGCGGAGAGCAAGGTCTCGCTGGAGGAGCTGTGCCGGAAGATGGTGGATCTGTGCCTGAAGAAGGGATTGTTCTCGGGCTCGAGCTTGGCACAAGCCGGCGCACTGAGCAGCACCTTGGAAAGCGCTTGGCGGCGCAAACAAGGCGCAAGATTGGCTCAGCAAAGCGTCGAAGTAGCTAGAGCCAGCTTGCAAAGGCTTCAGCTTCAGCTGATGACCCATCACTGGCTGCATGAAGATGTCATGATGCTGAGATCCAACATAAATCCAATGAATCCTTTAAGTGTGTGACATATATTTTATTGTTTTTTTTTCTCTTTTTATCTATTTGTTTTTCGAGTAGAGTAAAATGTAATTTACATCCAAATAGCAAACTGACGTCATTAAACATCAAAATGACGTCATTTTGACGTTTGATGCCGCCATCGACGTTAAAATGATGTTTAATGATGTTATTTGACGTTATCGTTATTAAAATGACGTATGCTTGCTACCTGGGCATTTTAAGCAAAAATCTGAAATGTGATGTTCTTCCAGATCGATCCACCTTCATGCTGGAGCTGCGAAAAACCGCGACGGCGCTATCGAACCTGCAGTCGCGAGTGTGCGAGGCTCGAGAGCAGCAGCAGAACCTCGTCTCGAGCGCGGTGCAACGTCTCAAGTGGGCGGCCGGCGCGAATCCGGCATTGGGGGAGGTGATGTCCGCGTTCGACAACGCGGTGTTATCGTCGTGCGAGAAACTGACCAGACAGCACAATCTAGCGGCGATGGTGGTGAACACGTGCAATTCCATCCTGCACTATGAGGCCCTGAGGACCAGAACGTCGGAGAGCATGACGCACGACTCCAATTTGGTAAAGCTGATCAAACATTGGGAGGAGAGCTGCGTGCTGACGGCCAACCTGAACATCACCGTCACCATGATAGAGGAGAGCCTCGTACAGCTGTTGCAGCTGGAGAATAACGTGGACACCGCGTGGCTGAAGCAAGCCGAGAAGATCGTGTCCGAAGCGATAGTCGATACCCAAAAGAAGCTACAGGAGAAGCAAGAAGCTCTCTTCGCCGCCGAGAATTATTTGAGGGAGCGAGTGAAGAATTTACAGAGCGTGCTCGCCGAGCATCATCGACTCATGTCGGACGTCAGGGTGTTGTTGAAGACGATGGTGAAACAGGAGAACATTGACGGTCTGCAGGATTTCTTGGCCGCCTATCGTTCTTTCACAGAGAGCGTGTCAACAATTGTGAAGGAACTAGAGTCCAATAATTTTGATTCGACTCGCGGCTTGGCGATCAAGGGAGATTTAGAGGCGATGGCGATCAAAGCACCCGGTTTGTACAATCAACTGCTGGAGTTTGCGAGCGAGCACAAGTTAAATCCGGCCAAGGGCGCAGAAAAGCCGGACGGTCTGAAGAAGAAGGGTAATCGACTGATACGACAAGAGAGCGTATGCCTGAGTCCGAGGAAAGGAACACCATTAGCCAGAGATCCGACTACAGGCAAAGGTATCGGTGTAGTTGCTAAATAGTTTGATTTTCATCAATCTTCTCAATTTTGTTCACATTACTTATTCACATCAGCTTACATCTTTTTTTATTATATTCTTTCATATTATCTTCTTTCTCTCACATCTTTGTCAAAAATTGTTTTCACATTAACCAGAGATCTGACTACGGCAAAGATAGCTTCAAACTCACAGCTGTGTAGTTAGATTTTCATCAATTTTCTCAATTTTCAACAAAAGTTTACATTAGCTCCTTTTACATCATTTTATTTTATATTATCTTCTTTTATATTATCTTCTTTCTCTTTATTGAAAATTGTCTTCACATCTTTATTAAAAATTGTCTTCACGTTAGCCAAATATCCAACTATGGGCAAAGATAATAATTCAATACTTGCAGCTGCGTAGTTAGATATCAATCTTTTCAATCTGCTTTTACATCATCTCTTTTTAGATTATCCTCTTTCATATTAGCTTCTTCCTCACATTATCTTCTTCATTAAGAATTGTCTTCACATTATATCTTCTTTATTGCATATTACTTACATAATCTTCTTTTACATTATTTTTTATATTAGCTTCTTTCTCACATTATCTTCTTCATTAAGAATTGTCTTCACATTATTTTCTTTATTGCAAATTGCTTACGTCATCTTCTTTTACATCATTTTCTTTCAGCCGTACAAGAGCGGAACGCCTACGCGCTGAACGTGTGGCGCCGCGTGCGCATGAAGCTGGAGGGTCGCGACCCGCAACCGAACCGCAAGTACACCACGGCCGAACAGGTGGAATACGTGATACGCGAAGCATCGAGCAACGACAACCTGGCCTTGCTGTACGAAGGCTGGACACCGTGGGTCTGAACGAACGACGGTTGGCGCTCGCGCGTCCCGATGGCTCGATACTCGTCTTACACGACGGTACTCAAGCTCGTACCGTCGTATCTATGTCGTCCTACATTGCCGTAGGAGGCAAAACATCAACCACACTCCGCTCTCGAAACCGGATAAATGGCGGAGTGTCATCCAAGGAAACAAGTCAACTCAAGAAACAAGTCGGTTTTTCCAAGGATATCTCAATATCTCTCCGACGCGACAACTGAAAATCCACTGTACTGAATGCTGATTCTATAGTTGTCTCAAAAACCGTGGCGGGAAATCTATTATATTATTAGGGTCTAACGAGTGTCTCTTCTTTCTTCATTAAAAAAATTTTTTTTTTGTTTCGTCTTGTGAGGAAGATTATATGTATGGTATATTAAAATTTGGGCACATAAATGGTAGCGTAGACAAGTCTTATTCTTTTGGGAACCACGAGAAGTTTTGGGGGAGGCGTAGAATCGGCATCCTCGTAATTCTTACGCTAACAGTGTAGTCGCGAGAAGTTTGGCTGACGATATATTGACGGGAAGTCCGATGATAATGATGAAAGTCTCGATCGTAGCGACGATCCCAGCTTACCTACCAACTAAGTATTACATGCAAGACAATTGCGTAATGTCATAGATGGTACATCGAAGGGATTTTGAAAGCGTCTGGCATTTCAGTTGAGTCATCTGATCGGTTTTTCGCAACCGATGCAACGCTTATAATTATGATTTTAGATGCATATACACGCAGTATGTATACAGACATATTTGATCATGCAGCATTATTTTTTAACGATTGAAACCAAATCAAAAGACAAAATTAAGTAAAAGTATCCGCGATTTAACTTCGAAAATTAGTCTGTTATTGTTAATAAGTTCAAAATCAGCGCATATAAAATATGTACACACACAAACATACAGATATACACACACAACACACATACATACATGAATAAATATATACATATATATGCGCGTGCAAATATAAGTATTTGGAAAATCGAACTAAAATGATTTCCGCGCGCATAATTTTGCAAAGTTTATCACGTCGACTCGGTTTGTGAGTTTTTTGATGTTATTAGTATCGGACGATCCGGGCAAAAAAAAAAAGAACAAAATTCATTAGCTTCGTAGCCAACATCGCTGCTCTCTGGCGTTGCACATTTCCGAGTCATATGTTTTAACTGCTTAAATAATGCTGTCGTAAATAAAGATTTTCACATATATACATTGCAGAAGTAATGATAGACGCTCGTTTCTTTCAAACGTTTGTTGTTTCCTTACTAAATTATGTGCAATATTTATATGAATATATTTCTTTAGTCTTGCACAGCTTATTAAGTGATATGTGCAGGGTTGTTTTAGGAGAAACCTGTCATGCTATATACATGTGCCGGCATAATGAAAAAAAATCTATGCAAACTCTAATCTTGTAAAAACAAAAGTTTAAAAAATTATTAATTTGGTAGAAATTTTTTACTTTACTAGGAATTATTTGTAATAAATAACTTTATATATGTAAAAAATAAGTTTAATAATTTAATAATTATATTTACTTATTTTACACAATTGCATAGTTGATTATTAATTAAAATAATTTTACTGTGTTTTAAAACAAGAGACATTGTTAAATCTTATATAAATATCTTCTTATTTTTAGTCTCTAGAATATATATTTCTACAATATACAGGTTTTTCCTAAAATATCCTATACAAATGACACACGAAAATGATATACGAAAATAAATAAAATCAGATAATGCAACATTTTATTGAAACGTAACAAAATTTCATAGTGCAGCTCTAAGATTTTCAAATTTTTTCTAGTACACAAAGCTTTTCGATGAACTTTACACAACGTACGACCACCAGTTTGGCGTAGACGAATTTTATTTGTGTAAAACCTCGAAAAAAAGGGTAAATTGATTATTTATATTATGTATAATTCTACAAAAAAAATACGAAACCTTTACTATATTACTTGATGCAATGCTGGAATAAGACTAATAAGAAAAACACTATTGAAACACAGATGTGAGTACTTTTCACTCTATTTACTCCTTTCATCTCTTAGATGTTCCTTTAATATCTCCAATAAAAGGTATCCACGAATAATTTCTTAGGCTGAGAAACTTTATTAAAGAAGATAAATCGTACAAAATAATATGAATATAAAATCAATAACGCATATATTCCCGAAGATATAAGTTTCTATTATCTTTATTATTTTTTTCGATCCAATCACCATTACTTTTCTGGTAGCCATATGTCAGAAGTACAATCTCCTCCAGGATATCTACACAAAATTGACAAGACGATATAAAAAAATTCTATATAAAATAAAACTTACAATAGATAAAAAATGAAAAAAACTACTTTATTTGTATTTCACTAATTTATCTTTTTTTGCAGAGAAGGATATCAATAAAAGTTACGAGGTATTTCTCACCGCATCTCGTGCGCCAGCAGAATATCGCTCTTATCGGCGCCGAAATCAACGAGGAATTGACGATCTAGCTTCATGCCGCCATTCTCGACGTCGACATCAAGCTTCACCATTGTCGACCCGTATCTAGATACGAAAGTATTGTTAGATCGTACGAGCAAATTGTGTAAAAGAAATCTTATGTCAAATGGAAGAAGAAAAGGTTCTTCAGCATTTACTTGAAGAGATCGGGATAGAATTGCTTGTCCCACGGCTTGAAGATCGCCGTGGTGACGTACAAGCGACGTCCGTCCAGACTCAGCTGCAACATCTGCGGAGCACCGTGCAACCTCCGTCCCTTCACGTAGACCGGATCAGGCTGATCGCTCAGTTCTTCGTCCCGAGTCATTCGTACTTGCGAATCGCTCAGTATTGACCCGCCCAGAAAGATCTGACCGGTCAATCTCGGATTTCTAGTGTCGGAGATGTCGTACTGCCTGATGTCGCCGTGCAACCAGTTGGACAGATACAAGTACTTGTCGTCGAGACTCAGAAGGATGTCGGTAATCATACCTGAAAAGGAAGACTCATTTAGACTCTTCTAATTGCGTGTGATCGTCAATGAACGAGTTGGCGGAGAAGGAAGAGAGTGAAAAACCAGTAATGCGGAAAAAATTCCGCGAAGCGAATCCCCTCATAATAATATTAATATCATTCCACATTTCAACATTTAATACTAATATATACCGCTCGGGTCCAAATAATAGAAGCTGTTGTCATTCAAAAACTTCCATATCACTTGGATCCTCCTGAGCCGAGAATGAGCGGTTTTAAAAATGTGAAGAAGAAATTATGAAAAATATAAAAGGGGATTAATAATAATTCTCGCAGCACCTGGCATCAGCGGCATCGCCCAGCCTTCAACTTCCTTCGGTGACACCTGGATCACCTTCTCCGCCTTCCACGAATCATCTTCCGCCTTGTAAAATCGGTAAATATTCGACGACACCGCGCAACCCACGAATCCTTCAGCTGCCAAGGGATTGTGAAGAAATCGGATCTCCAGGGGCGCGATTCCGTCCTCTCCCAGATTGATGGTTTGCTTCAGCTTGCGCTCGTTCCACGAGTAAACGTTCAAGCTTCTGCCGTAAGCCTCTGCAAATCGGGAAATGATACATTTCGTATTCTGCGAGACAAATAGATTCTCATCTTATTCACAACTGGCATACATATCCCGAAGACATTCAGAGAACATCCTGAGGATGTTCGAATATCCTCCGAGATATCCTCTGAATATCTTTCGAATATGTTGTGCTATTAGGGATAAAATATGCTGTTTGGAAGTTTACTGGGATTGTAAACGTCTTGTGGAATGTATCCATGTTTGAAAACTTTAGGCGCGCCCCATTCAGAGGCGACGAGGATGTCGTGATACGGCTGATACCAGAAGTCGTATCCGAAGTTCGCTTTAACGTCGCCTTTCGTCCACGTGTCCTTCACCTCCAGGGTCTCTGCGTCGATACAGAAGAATTCGCCCAATCCGTCGCCCTCGAGATTCCCCATGGTAGAGATTGCTATCTCGCCAGTTGGCAAGCAATGAGAAGTATGAGGCGTGGATAATCCATACTTGTGCATCTCTTTCGGTTCGAGAACCTTATAAAAAACAATTAATAAATTGTATCGCTTCAGCAAGCAATTAGGATATCTCCCAGGTAGCAAGCCTACGTCATTTTGACGTTATTAGACGTCATTTTAACGTTTAATGACGTCAGTTTGCTATTTGGGTTTGTTCAAGTTGCATATCTTTATTAATATGTATATTATTCTTCAGGGAGGGACATAAGAGAGTATGTTTATGTGAAAGATTCCCTTTAATTTTCGAAAAAAATCATCTAAAATTTATCTCATTTAGAATCACTCTGTATAATAATGCATCTGATGCGAGATATGAGATTTCTTATGGAGAAGTTTTATCTGTACCTTCTTAATCTTAGGCGCTTTTTCATCACTCGTATCAATGAGATAAACCCGGTCTGACATAAGACATGGTAACACCAGGGTATCGCGTTTACGTAACGAGTCGTGACAGCTGCTACAGATGTTCCAGCCGGAGTGATGTAATTCATCCTCAACCGCTAGCATTCTTAGTTTGTGTATTATCTAACGAAAGAGAGAAATCTTATTATCTATAAGAATTTTTTTTCACGTTTAATGTCAGTTTATTACTGGGTCTATATTATATATATCTTTCAAATATTTTTATTTTACCTGACAGTACGTGGGACTGTCAGGATCCACGTCGACCGTGCAAAGGACATCGGCCTTTTCGGGATCTGTGTGTATCCCAACGACGTACATGAGCTTTTCACGGGGTCCCTCGAGCATCGCCGCTCTTGGACTCCTGTAGCCCGGTCCGCAGCATGCTAAGGTCATTTCAAAATCACTTCAAAACAATGCGGGGCAATTATGATAACGGCTCCGATTATTACAATTGAATCGTTATGCGAATATAGAACGTGTAATCCAGCACTGGTCGATCGTTCAAAACATATACAGGGTGTCCGGTAACTAACGGGCCAATGATTAAGGGCGGATTCTCTGGCCAATTTGGAGACGATTTTTCCTTAGCAAAAATGTTGAGAAGTCAATAATTTTCGAGTTATAATAAGCGATTGAAATGGGTTTTTTGAAAACTAAACGTTTTGGAGTTAAAAGTCTAACATATAATTACATTCTTCAGTTAATTTCATGACAAATATTGGAAAGTTGTAAAAAATGATGACTTTTTTCGACATTTTCGTTGAGGAAAAATCGTTCCCAAATTGACCAAAGAATCCATTTGTAATCGTTGGTCTGGTAGTTACCGGATACCCTGTATACAGGTTAGATTAGAAATTTACGTTTTATATTTATCATAACACAATTGCGATCTAATTGTTACAATTGGGTTCCATATGATGTTTATTTACGAGATATACGCACTTCTCTTTTCTGCCATCCTGCGGTGTTGACGTAAATAACGCTCGACTGAGATCTTGAAACCAGCTGCGACGTAGAGAGAGAAAAAACTAAAAAGTGTTGTATGGTTTTATTTTTCCTAATGACTAATGACTCTTGGCGCTTTAACTGCTGGAAGAGATGTGAAAAGAGCGCAGCGTACAAATCTGCCTTATCGGCTGATAGAGCAAGTGATTGCTGCGCGTACTTATCGTGTATCAAGTTCAGCCAGTTAATAATAATAATGTCATAATCGCTAAAGATAACGGGGACAAACAGAATCGTCGAGAGACCTTGCCTCGTAATCGGTGTTTAATATTTTTCATACATAACTCCATGAATATATATATATCTTCTTTCGACTAAATGCGCTTTGCAGCGCATGAACAAGCTATGCATGAAGAAACGATATATATGCTTGAATAAGTTATACATGAAGAAGCTATATACAGGGTGTTCGGTGACTCGCGTTTCACACGTTAATGGGAGATTTCTGAGGCGATTTGGAGACGATTTTTCCTCAGCGAAAATGTTCAGGTACCAATAATTTTCGAGTTATAAACGATTGAAAATAAAAGCTTTTTTGTAAACTAATAAATCTTGTAAAAATAAATTATTAAAACTACATTTTTTAGTTAATTTTAGGTAAAGTTTTTATTTTAGTAGAATTTTTTAATTCAAGGCTTAGTTACAAAGGTACGTGATATCAAAACTTAGGAACATTAAAAAAATGATTACTTTTCTCGACATTTTCACTGAAGAAAAATCGTCTCCAAATCGTCTCAGGAATCTCCCATTATATGTGAAACGCGAGTCACCGGACACCCAGTATATGCTTGAAGTATGCATGAAGAAGTTATGCTTGAAGTTATGCATGAAGAAGTTTTATATATGTTTGAAGTTATACATAAAACTATATGCTTGAAGTTATATATGAAGAAGATATATACTTGAAGTTATATATGCATGAAGAAGCTATATATGTTTGAAGTTATGCATAAAGAAGCTATCCTTGCAGCTATGCATGAAGAATAAATATACCGATTATATATAAGACATTTCTCGATGCTAAAATCTTGACGTGAAAAATATGCTGTATCGCCAGACCGATAAGAAGTATTTTTATTATTCTGATGATAACGCAAAGTGTATCGCAACGTTATAGGTACATATATACAAAATTTACTAACTACATACCTGTATAGTTTGCGTTGTGATTGAAGATGATCGATATAATGAACATCTTTTATAAATAATAATCCATTGTGATGGAAAAATCTTTAATTCATCTATGCAATTTTTCTAGCTTAATTATTAGTTGATCCACCTACAATTGCTCTCCAAATTATATATTTATCGAAATACATAAATTACAAAGAATTAATCCGATGATTTTAAATATTTTCTTGATTTAACTCCATGAATTATAAAACAGTTTGTTGAGATTTTAAAGCAAAAAAGTCGAAAGTTCAGATTTTTCATTTTCTTCGCAATCTTCATAAATCGCAATCTAATAATTGAAGTTCAATGATTATAAGGTAAATATGAAAGAAAATGCACTAAGTACACACAAACGATTTATTTTCGCATCTTTTTCCAAAGTGAGTTATAAAAATAATTATGCATACGATTTCCTCCCCTCTGCAAGAGGAAAGATAATCCGCGCCTCTTTTATGCGCACACATCAAGTAAAAATATGCTGTCCGAAATGACACGTATGATTCACGTTTGACACGTCGTTTGACACGTTGGTCTATTTGATATATATATATATATATATATATATATATATATATATATAACACGTAAACGTAAATACACTAAATCGTTATTTGTGTATCAACTTCTTATTAAGAGTATCTCGATAAGTACAGAGCGTTCCAGATCTAGAAGAAATACTTTAGTAACAGTTTCCTCGACAAATCCTTCCTCAATATTCTTTAAATATTATCTTCAACATTAAAGTTTTCTTTTAATTTTAAAATTTTTTAATTTAATTTAATTTTTTAATTTTTTAATTTAATTTAATTTTTTTTATTTTTTCGAAGAAATTTCTCACAAATCTGAAACAATCTGTTCATGCGAGCAAACAATACGTGAATACGCGAATATTTGACACATGTATATTAATTATATTATATTAATTTAACGTATATTGCTAATTGCTTTTGTGTGAGGATATGCTAATCGTGATAACATTCTGCAACAAAAATTCATACAACATATAGAAATATTCACACACACAAACACACTTGATTCAAGGCAAACTCGATCGAAATTCTACAGTTTTCGGTGATCTCGCGGACAATTCCCGTTTTCCATATATATATATATATGTGTGTGTGCATTTATAATAACAATTGTTTGCGTGACAAGTGCAAACAATTAATAGTAATATACAATTTAACTGTTCGACCGCCTTCTGATATTCAGCATTTTCAGCGAAAACAGTTTCTCGTTAATCGCGAATTTTGTTAATTGGCCCCCTACCTTGAACATCTAGTTTCCCACAAAATGTGCGACTTATCATCGTCTCTTCTAGTTTCAGAAAAAATAGACGGAATTGACTATCTAATATATATATGTGCATTCCACACTACATATACATTCTTGTAGCGTAAAAATACGATTCGCTTACAGATGATTGTCTTATCAAGTACAGAATTTATTTGTTATTTCCTACATATTAGATCGATGCGAGAAAGAGAGAATAATTATTTTATTAATTTATTAATTAATAATAAGTTAATAGATAAACTGATAGTCAAGTAAAAATATAATTAATTTTTAATGATTGTATATAATAATTTTTTTTAATTTAAAAATTTTTTAAATACTTGTTTTTAATAATTTTGTTTAATTTTTTAATTTTTTCAATAATTGTTTTTAATAACTTTGAAAATTATATAGAATATCAGTTCCAGAGTATAGAGCGATGGAATCAAGTTCAATATGTATTTAAAAATCCGATTCAAATCAAGTTTGATTTTATTCTTAAATAATCGATTCTTCGTAATATTTGACATAAAGTATTGTTTTTTTCTAAATAAGAGTTGTTCTAATTTTTTTTGGTAAATTTTACCCAACAGGTAGCATACCTTTATTTCTTTCCAGATAAGTTAAAAAAAATTTTGTAGAGTAAAATTTCTCAAGAAGTTGGAACAATCAGCCCTAATAAGCGAGTTCGAAACCAAATATGCAAATATGCAAACAAATTTAAACTTGTAAAATATACCTAATTTCCCATCGCTGTTGAAGATCACGCGATTATTAATTAAAGATAAAACATAAAATAAAATAAAATAAATTAAATTAAATTCAGTGTGTAAAATATATATTCAATTTTTCACGCATCGATCTAACATACCCCATCCTTAATTAGACTACATCCGAGAAGAACCTCTTCTTTTATATAAATGATCCCGCAACATACTTTGTTCATCCTCCCCTCGGAGACGTCCTTCTCTGTCTCTGTTTCTCTCCTAGCAGCGCGCACACCAAGAGATTCTCCCGATGAAGAGCGACCAAATGTCGCAAGCGATTCCGCGCGGTGCCCGTCCGCGCGACGACGTCCTCGAGCCCGCCGTCGAGTCGGTCCAGGGTGCCGCTGATGTTGGCGATCATCTCCAGGAGGAGACCGTCCCGCTTGCGCGCCTTCAGCGTGAGCTTCCTACTGAGCAGGAAGACCGTCAGGCCGACGATCAGCAGCAGCGTCAGCCCCAGCAGGTTTCTCTGCATCGACGGCGACGTCATTTCCCAGGAAGATATACGCGGACACGCGTATCTTCTCTCATCGCGATGACGAGCCGGCGCATTTTTTCCGAGGAAGACCCGGAGGGACAAAGTCGCTGGACATGACGCGGGCCAGTCGTTTCTATTCCCGACCGGGGAAAATACTGTGACGCACGTTTTTCCTTAACATCGGTCGGGCCAAAAGCCAAATACTTTCTCTCTCCCTATCCAGCTAGCTATCTGTCTCCTTCTCTCTTCCTCTTTCTCCGGAGGCTCTCGATTTCTGTTCTTTTTCCGGCACGGTCGCCTACGTTTTTTATCTATTATTAAAGGCCGGACGCGGCTGTGTTTCGGCATTCCAACCGATCAAATAAAGACCAAGATTTGACTTGGGATATTCTTCTTTTTCCACTTTCCTTCACAAACGATTATCCATATTGTACCCACGCGCTCGCGAATCCTCTCAGGTACTCTGACGAAATTGTCTAAGGCGTTCAGGCTTATGAAAGATTCAAACCTTGTAGGATCCACCTCTCTTCATAAATCTCTAAGTGGCTCTTCCAGATTGCCCAGTCTCAAGCTTGCTAATTATGAATGTGAAGAAGATAATCGCTTCAGCTTCATCCGGTGGATCCTAATTAGGATAAGACGACTTGGTCAACGGTCTAATTCTCTCACTTCTTCACCAAACCTTGCAGGATCCATCTCTCTCTATAAACCTCTATATGTGGCTCTTCCAGATATTGCTTAGCTTCGAGCTTGCTAATCATAAGTGTGAAGAAGAATCGCTTCAGCTTCAACTAATGTATCCTAATTAGGATAAGACGACTTGGTCAACGATTCAATCCTCTTGCTTCTCCACCAAACTTTATAGGATCCACTTCTCTTTATGAATCTCTAAGTAGCTCTTCCAGATCACCCAGTCTCAAGCTTGTTAATCATGAGTATGAAGAAGATAATCACTTCAGCTTTATCCGATGAATCCAAATTAGGATAAAACGATTTGGTCAACGATCCAATCCTCTTGCTTCTTCGTCGTTGGTACTTTGTACACGCGAAGCGAGGGTTTTTCATTCCACCTACTTAGTTTGGCACGTAGTGAATCTTTGATTAACGGCAGACTGATCCATCATTACTCGGATGAGACAAATCGGCAACGTCACATGTCGCACACACGTCATCAGCTTGTCGTAAGAGGAACGTCGCGATCGAGGAGGAATCGTCGAACCGAGATTGTCATCGCTGCCCGTACTTGTTGAACGTCGCGAGCTCGAACCGAGGATATCTGCTGCCACTTGCGAGGACACTCGCCCGTCCACGTGTAGGCGTGGTCGTCTCATCCCCGAAAGCTTTCGGCCGTCCCCGAGCAACCCCGAGGAGCATCTCCAGGGACGTAACTCTCCCTCCGAGTCCACGAGTCTAACTTCAATCGCTGGGTCGCATGAGAGGGTGGCCAAAGTAGATCCCAATAGACATGTGCGTAGTATATTTCGAATTGTCGTTGCAGAAACTGTTATAAACTATGGTTCGATTAAAGTTAGCCTAATCTGCTAGATTATTCGTCGGACAGTCGAAAAACCGATTATAAAACTAGTCACGAGCAAATATATTCAATCTCAATAGCGAGGATCCAGGGTAGTAATGAACCCTTTTCGTAACACCGGATCCAATTAGAAGACAACTGGGGAAGACACCGATGATGCTTCCGAGACAGATGCTGGCAACGCTACTGAGAGATCGAAAACAATCCGACATGTGTATGTACCAAAATAGTTGGCGCATGCGTCTATTAATCAATAAAGGATATACCCCTTTATCGGCTGACAGATGACTCGGAAACGCCGTCGGTGAGGCTCGAAAGAGAGAGATAATTTATTATGCAGTCCTCTCGATCAGATCAATCCCGACCGACTCAATTGTCACCTAACATGATCGCGATCACTTCTTCGATGAGACGTCCAGCAATGACGGCGGTACCTCTCTCAATGAGACCTCGGCGTACTTTCGCGGAGGGAGGAACCTGATGAGGAGAGAAAAACGTAACAGGAGTTGTGCATTTTACGAGGAGAGACCGCGAAAGTAAATCTCGTGATAAGCCTAGAATACTTTATGCGCACATAATGATTACGTTATCTCAGGTATATACAATCCATGACGATCCATGGGTTATTATTATGCACCTTTGATAATAAAGTGACGACAAGCGAAATTCAACGCTTTTTTGTTTTTTATTAATGAAATTCTAATCGGATTTAGAAAATTGGATATTTTTAGAAAAAGAGCGAAAAATATATTTTTAAAAATATAATATAATATTTATATGAGGTAGTATTTGTAACGATTTTTTAAAGCATTTATAATAATCTGACAAAAAATCATTAACGTTAATTTATCAGTTTCTAATTGACAATAAATTGCAATAATAAAAATTGCTTGATCAAATGTCTTTTGTTTGATAAAAAATAAGATCATCTTGATTTTTTTAATGAAACTACTGTTTTTTAATGATATAGAGGATAGCAAAATAAATTCAATGTGCACACACAATGTTATTTTAAATTACATTTTACAACTTAATAAATAATTTAAAATTTGCTAAAGCGTAATGTTTCGCTATCGAGAAAGTTCATTAAAAATGTAAATAGTAAACAGAACTTGATAACTTGACTTTATGTTGTCCGTAATAGTTTAGCTATTAACTTGATCAGTGAATTTATCAGTTTATTGTGTATCTGAATGCCTGATACACCACCACAACAAATTGCTATTAAAATATGGAAAATATAGATGTATGTTTACTAGTATTTAGCCAAAAAAAATTATCAAAATAATCAAAATAAATAAAATAAAGCAATATTAAATTGAAAAATAATTAAAACGATCAATTTGATCACTTTTGATCGTAAAAAATTTTAAGTGATTTATTGAGTTGTAATGTGTAAATTAAAATGGTATTATATATTATCATTAAATCTTTTGCTGTTCCTTTAATACATTAATTACTATTAGAAAAAATAGTATTATTTTCATTTAAAAAAATAATTAAAACGATCAATTTTGATCGTAATAAATTTTGAATGATTTATTAAGTTGTAATATGTAAATTAAAATAATATACCTATACAATATAATCATTGAATTTATTTTGCTGTCTTTTAATATATATATATATATATATATATATATATATATATATATTGCGATTAGAAAAAAACGGTGCTTTTATTTTTAAAAAGTTAAAGTAATTTTGCTCTTTTCAAATAAAATAAAAAATATTCAATCAATTTTTATTATTGCAATTTGTTGCCGGAGCTAGAAATTGATAAATTTCTGCTCATGATTTTTTGTCAGATTATCGTAAGTGTTTTAAAAATCATAATTGGCGTTGAAAGATAAAAAATTCATTTATTAATGAATTGTTATAAAAAATTTGACGTCTACACAATTTCTTTTAATTTAAAAATATGGATGCATCTTAGAATACTCAAAATTTTATTTTTAATAATTAAATTTGATAAATCAAATAAAAATAAGGGAAAAAGAGAATGAAGAAGAAAATGCATGCTTAAATTAAAACTGATTGCTCGAAGTCTTGAAATCTCCTTTGCCCTACATACCTTCTCATAATCGGTGCAATGTGATCAGGATCCACGCTTTCCAAGTTCACTCCGCCGAACGCGTAGCTCGCGATGATTCCGACGACGACAACAATCGCCGCTCCTATAATGTTATAATGCATGAAAGATATCTGAAACAGTATCATCGGCTCCTCGCCGGGATCCGTCCAGGTCGGCGAGGTCGTCGTCGGTATCGCGATCGTAAGGGTCTCGTTCAGGGGATAGGGACAACCATCGATTGACGTGGGCAGCGAGTCGTGCTTGATCCTGCCTTGCATGGTATACCATTGAGCGCCTCCCACCATCCAAAGCATGCTAATTAAACCGACGCAACCGCCGAACAAAGCCCCTTTCGCGTTCGCCCAGGGTACCAATATTCCTAGTATGAAGAGACCTAACATAGGCCCATCGGTTACACCACGTGTACTCAGGGCTATCTGAAAGACCGGACCCAACCGCTCGACCAGGAACACCAAGCCCACTGAGATCGCTCCCATTATCAAAACGATACCCTAAATATAAGTCAATTAAAAAATATAAGTCAATTAAACAATTAGCTTCATCTTCAGCTTTAGTTTTAGCTTCAGCTTTATAGCTTCAACTTTAACTTCAGTTTCTTTAGCCTACGCTTAAATCACCGAAAAATAGGAATGTTATAAGATGTAGAGCTTATTACCTTCATAATATTAGCAGCGATAGCTTCCTTCTTGGGGCTATCGGGGATCCACGAACTTATAAAGTCTTCATAAATGGTACCGGAAACGGTGTTCAAACTGGCGCTCATGGTCGCAAGCGCGGCGCTCACCAAACCCGCTAGAAATAATCCCGGAAGTCCTGGCAGATGTCCAGCGACGTCCATTACATAGTACGGTAAGGTCTGATCAGTGCGGCTTATTGCCTATGAACGAATATAAGATTATTTTTCTAATCGAGAGACCATTATAAAAGAAGACATACTCCTGATAGCAAACGTACATCATTTTGGCGTTTAATGACGTCAGTTTGCTACTTGGAACATGCATGATTAGAGAAGAATAGAGAAAATAAAAGAAGATATACGTAATTAGAAAAGATATGTATATATCATAATTACTTTCTTTTTTTCACGAACTTTAAAATAATATTTTAAAATGCGCCTATGAATGATATAAAATTTTTCATGATCGAGAGATCATTATAAGAGAAGATATAAGAGAAGATATATAAGGAAATATTATTTCCTTTATATATATATATATATATATATATATATATATATATATATATTGTAATTTTTTTAAATAGTGATTTGAGAATATCATTTTGCTCGTACTTTGGTCAGAAGAGGATCGCAGTTGTAATATTTGGCAAACATGATTAATCCAGTGAATACGGTGATCAGTTTAACTACAATCATTCCTATTGCAGTAATTACTATGCCGCTATAATAAAAATAAATTAAGCATTATTCCTGAATTTTCATGGTATCTTTCCGTTTTAAACGATCCTATAATTTGCAACGTAAAATTCAATGGAATAGCAGAATATGAAATTAGCAGGTGAAATTTGATTGCAAATTATAGATCGCCCAGATTACGAAGGGCTCACTGTTTGGCATCGATCTCTCTGGGCACTGAGAGATATCTTTGCACTGCTCCTGGATGAATAGCGAGATGCCCAATCCAAGTTGCCGTCATACCCACAAGCATACCCCAAAAGGTATTTCTAGCTAATGGACTGGGATCCATACTGTAATAAAAATTATCATTTAAAATATTTTTTTTTTTTAAAGATAAAGAAAGAGAAGAAGAGGAAAAAGAGGAAGAAGAAAAGGAGGAAAAAGAAAAAATAATCCAAAAAATAAACTTTAAAATATAAAATATAATCAATGATAAATTATTAAATTAAGGCCATGTGTAACGAGCAATACGAAATTATTTTATTATTTAGAAGAAAATTCTTAATTTGACATAATAATTACACAAACGTTTCGAGCTCTACTTGCTCCTCTTCAGTGCGCAAAAAATTAAACGGAATATTAGTATAACGCATTTTCAGGCCAGCGTAAAAAACAATGCAAAATTAATACCTAATCAAACACATCACATACCAATGTTCAGCTCGTATGACAATAAAAACAATGATAAATTATTAAATTAAGGCCATGTGTAACGAGCAATACGAAATTATTTTATTATTTAGAAGAAAATTCTTAATTTGACATAATAATTACACAAACGTTTCGAGCTCTACTTGCTCCTCTTCAGTGCGCAAAAAATTAAACGGAATATTAGTATAACGCATTTTCAGGCCAGCGTAAAAAACAATGCAAAATTAATACCTAATCAAACACATCACATACCAATGTTCAGCTCGTATGACAATAAAAACAATGATAAATTATTAAATTAAGGCCATTAAGGTTTTTATTGTCATACGAGCTGAACATTGGTATGTGATGTGTTTGATTAGGTATTAATTTTGCATTGTTTTTTACGCTGGCCTGAAAATGCGTTATACTAATATTCCGTTTAATTTTTTGCGCACTGAAGAGGAGCAAGTAGAGCTCGAAACGTTTGTGTAATTATTATGTCAAATTAAGAATTTTCTTCTAAATAATAAAATAATTTCGTATTGCTCGTTACACATGGCCTTAATTTAATAATTTATCATTGTTTTTATTGTCATACGAGCTGAACATTGGTATGTGATGTGTTTGATTAGGTATTAATTTTGCATTGTTTTTTACGCTGGCCTGAAAATGCGTCATACTAATATTCCGTTTAATTTTTTGCGCACTGAAGAGGAGCAAGTAGAGCTCGAAACGTTTGTGTAATTATTATGTCAAATTAAGAATTTTCTTCTAAATAATAAAATAATTTCGTATTGCTCGTTACACATGGCCTTAATTTAATAATTTATCATTGTTTTTATTGTCATACGAGCTGAACATTGGTATGTGATGTGTTTGATTAGGTATTAATTTTGCATTGATAAAATATAATATTTGATAAAATGAAAAGAGTTGATTTTTGTGCTTTACTTGAAGAAGATAAGACGACCGCCTTCGCCGGAAATTCTCCAAACATCTCCAACGCTACCGACAGACAATATTCCCAACATGAGAACCGTGAAAAGACCTCCGACAGTCACGGAAAACTGTATAGTGTCCGTCCATACCACTGCTTTCAGACCACCCTGGCAGCAAAAAGAAATTCAAAGATTAAAATAATGTAAAATTATTTTCTACAAAACTTCAGCTTATATAAATTTTATATTCTTCTCAAGTTTTAATTCTTCAAACTTCTTCTCTGACGAAACTTGTGTCTATATAAAAGTTACTTTTATTTCGCTTTAAAATTTAATGTGGTTTTTATATCTATATTATAAATAATATTTTATTAATGCTTA
Organism: Nylanderia fulva; assembly: GCF_048542155.1. Lineage (NCBI taxonomy): Eukaryota > Metazoa > Arthropoda > Insecta > Hymenoptera > Formicidae > Nylanderia > Nylanderia fulva. The sequence continues at coordinate 445,258 of NW_028190807.1, read as the reverse complement.
AAGAGGACGAATCTTTTCTTGTAGATATTATATATTAATATAAATATAAATTGAAATAGAGAGAGATGAATAAATTATTATTAAAATAAAAATAAAAAATAAATTAGAAGTATATATTGAAATTAAAATTTTGAATAATTTTGTAAAAAGAAATAATAAAAGGCATAATATATTAAGTATAAAAAATACAAGTTTATTTAAAATTTAAAGAACAAAAAAATTTAATAAAATAGTAAATGCGTAAATTTATAGTTAAATGAAAATTAAAAAATTATAAACAAAATAAATTTATAAATATAAATATGTAGCTTATTTATAGACATTGTTTATTTATAGACATGTTTATTTATAGATTAACTTTATTTATAAATCGCGTGCTACTTACAATACTGGTGTAAATGATGCACACGATGCAGAGGATAGGCGTTATCATGTGTACGCTAAGATTAGTAACTTGCGCGAAGGCGATGGCGGGCACGTAGATAACGATGGGCACATACATGAAGAGCGAAATAGTGAACAGTACCGAGGAGAGGATTCTGACCGGTCTGGCGAATCTGATTTCCAGGTATTCGAAGGTGCTGGTCAACTGCAGTTTGTAGAACACTGGCAGGAAGATGTAAGAAGTGATAATGGCGGTGAGGGTCGCTGTGATTACGCACATGGCGTATTGAGTTCCATGATGAAAGACTTCCGCCGGTATGCCCAGCAAGGTGATTCCCGAAACATGGCTAAACAGTTCACAAGTTCATAAGTTCTATATATACAAAAAAAGGGAGACAAAAATTTCCCAAACAGCAAACTGACGTCATTAAATGTCAAAATCACGTTTAATAACGTCATTCGACGTCAAAATGACATACTTGAATAAAGAATGTATTTTATTATTTATTTATGTATATATATATAGTTTATAATTGAAAATAAATGGAAATAAAGAAGCTAAAATTAGAAAAATTGAAGATATTGAAAATATTGAAAATAAGAAGAAACTAAAGAAAGAATATATTTCGTTATTTATATAATTTTATAATTGAAAAAAGATGGAGGTATAGAAGCTAAAATGGAAAAGATTAAAGATATTAATGATATTGAAGACATTGAAAATATTGAAGATAATAAAAATATTGAAGATAATTGAAGATATTAAAAATAATAAAAATAATTGAAGATATTGAAAATAGATTTATTTCTTACTTGAATAGCAAACTGACGTCACTAGACGTCAAACTGACATTACTTTAACGTCTAATGACGTCATTTAAAATAATGTATAGACTTGCTATCTGCAGGGTATTACAGAAGATGAAGAAGAAGAGTTATACTGACCTAGCAACAATGCTCATCGCGACGGGGAAACTTCCCATGCGTTTACCGCCCAGAAGATACTCCGTTGTACTATCCTGCTTGCTGAAAAAGCCAAAGTACACGCCGATGAGGACACTGACAAGCAATAATAGACTGAAGAGCGAATAATCGGGCCATCCAAACATAAAGTGAGCCAGGTTTTCTGTTTGGTTGAACTGGACTCCAGCGGTGGTGAGAGGATTCTCCATTGCTCGTTCTTTTTTGAACGGACAAATGAGTTTTTTCTTTCGCGAAATGAGAACAAAGAGAACGATCAGCGACACATGTGATCTTTGAAACTCTTCTTATCTTCATGCCTATTATATCGGACTAAATTTGATCTGACGTAAAAATTGAGAAATGGAACGCAATCTGACTTGCAATATGACGACGTATTATAATCCTACCATGAAGGAAGTAATTTACGATGGACGTAATATAATATGTGTATAACTGATAATAAAATGCCATAAATAAAAAAAGAAAACGTGAAAAATCGTATTTGATTTATCATGCGATCTATCGACTGAATGAACTTTATATATATAAAATAAATTTGTTTATTATATAAAATGGAATTTTTATTAAATTATACGACTATATGTATAATCGCGCGCAGATATGTACATACATCAATTATATATGATAACAGCGCAGAATAACTTTCTAAGCTCGTGATATATATATATATATATATATATATATATATATATAATGATTGATTGTTTTTGTCCAGCAAATACTTAACTTCACTTCTTCTTCGAATCTACATATTTATATTAAGATACATACCCCAAAAACTGGAAATTGATTTGATTTCCATGTCTATTTACACATTTACAAGCTTACAATCCTATGAAATTTTCCAAAAGAAAGCGCAAAGAAAGATTTGGAATGTTTAAATGCCGCATATTTAACCAAACCCTACTAAAAGTTTCTCTAGCAAAGATAACAACCCGTTATCACCGTACTAAGTGATACACGCACCACAGAAAGATCTGGGACCAGATGAGGAACCACGTGGAGACCCGATTGATCGATGTCGAAGAGAACAAATTGAAAAAGTGTTTTCGAAAATACAATTGCAAGAAGGGATCGGAGTCAGTTGAAAATTGCCCGCATCGTCGCAGAGGTGGGTCCCATCTGGTCTCATTTCGTGAACCCAGCAGCAAGATGTACTGGCCATTCCAATCGATCCTCAACTTGGCCCGCAATTTCAGGACTAAAGGCTTCTCGATGATGTAACGGGCGCAATTTTCCCTGGATGAGGCGGTCAGCGGCGAATTGAACCAGTCGGTGCAACGAGTGGGCATTCCTCGGAAAAGTTTCTTCTCCATCGGAATGTTTTTGGCGATGTATAGATCCAGCTCCGTGGTGCCGAAGAGAGGTGTCCAGGGGAAGGAAGGCTTCATCGTGGTTTGTTCGCGGGTCTGATGACCCTGCAGTATCGCCATGAATCTCTTTTGAAGCACAGAAGACTGCGTGTCGTACAAGAACTGATAAACCCTATCGCTTATCGTTCTCTTCTGCCTGCGAGCCTTATTTTTATCTGTAGATTGTCCAGTCCCGACATGCACGAAGCTATCTTGGTCGGTAACGCTTCTTTTAAAAATAGATTTTGTAGTCATATTGTTATAGTAATTGGGAAAGACATGATGGGTAACTTCTTCGTGGTGCTGTCCTTCAGCTCGCTGCACGTAATTCCCCAGTCTTACTATCCCGTACAAGTGTTCCGAGCAACGCGGATCATCGTAATAGTCCCACTGACCGATCCATAATTTGTCTCCCGAGTATATCTGGAATTTTCGTCTTAACCAGTATCCGCCCGGAGTGCTCTCGCATCTTTCGCTGTGCCAGAAACCTCCGATCATTGCGGGTAGAGTCGCGGTTTGATGAAGAAGCGGCGGAACTAACAGGGTACCCCGAGACACGCTGTTACATATCGGGCAATCTGTTATCTGCAATATCGGAATTAACAAATTACTCTTGATTTACGATTTTGTTTTACTTAATATATTAACGAATTGTCCATATTAAAGGTTTGATCTTTTCAGCTGAACTGACTGCACTAGTTCAGAGTTTTCTCTTTCCTTCTATAATGTGGAATGAAAAAGGGTTTCTTTTTTATTGCTGCACTGGCGAACCAGTACGTACTGGTACAATATAAGTTATAATGAGATAAGTATATATGAAAAATGAGAAATAATAGTTTTTCTTATATCTATTTTTATCTCGATATGACATCTCGAATTGCAGACGAACTGTCAACCTCATCATAATATGTACTTTATATAGAACATATCACATATTTTAAAACATATACACTTTGTACAAATGAAAATGCACATTCCCTAGGATTAAAGGACACGAAAGAAAGCACTGTTATCCTCTAAACCTAGATTAGAAGTTTAATAAAAAATTGTAATTAGAAATACGATTCGTACGTATATGTGAGTGCGTTGCATATACGTGCATATGTTTTGGATATGTGTGCTGCTTTTGTTGGAGTTAAACGGAGAGCACACACTTTTGCATAGGCGCATAAGCGTAAGCATAAGAATCTTGATTGGTCTATAAACGTATGCATAAGAAATTCAACCAATCGAATTTCTTATGCATATGCTTATGCGCTTATGCAAAAGTGTGTGCTCCCCGCTTTATCGTCATTTGCTGAAGGATTCTCTTAAAAAATGAGCATATAGAAGCAAAGAAGTCTGAAACGAACGTACCGTATCTTCGCGAATCAGCGGGGTGGATTGCAACGAAGTTGGTATATAATTCCGGCGAAAGTGCGCGTTAGGAAAGGGGTTGGCCAGGAAGAGTTCGACGTGTGGCATCTTGTTGAGTAGATCATTCAACGAGACCTTATTCTGCACTCTCAACAGCTGTAATTCGCCGAATTCGATCCCAAAAGGCTCCAAACAATTGAAATTTAACTGCTTGTTTATAGCTTGCAAGGAATTGTAGTTGGGACCCTGCCACTGCGACATCGGCGAGTTGAATTGCGGTCTCTCGTAGATTAATGCCGGGGTATAGAGTCGCCATTTAGGCTGCGGACCGCAAGTCAGATTCAGTTTGTGCCCGAACTCCTGAACGATCTGCAAAATCAAAAGTTTTTAATCACAAAAATGTTGATTTTTGCGTTTCCTAATATTTTAATTTCTAAACTTGAACCACTATTTTATGCAGTCCCATATTTTAAGCTTCTCTGGCTCCTCTTTAAGCAATTTGTAAATACCTGTGGAATCATGGGTACAATATTAACGGCGTCCACGTGAACTTTTGTCTCGGTGGTACCGGGAATGACGTTCGACGGCTTCAGTAACTTGATGGAACCCCGAATTACGACAGTATATGTCGCTATGCTGCACCATTCGTCGACGTAATTGTAACGCAACAGAAGAAATGTGCCATTCTTGAAGAAAGTGTATTTCCTAATTATATACTTTGAACCGGCTTGCATTTCGCATCTATAAAAGAAATAAATAAATAAAAGTAAAAAATAAAAAAAATTGTATTAAAAAAATAACAAATAACAATAAAATAAAATAAAAATTTGTGTTAAAAAAAGAAAAAATAAAAATAAAATACAAAATAAAAAATAAAAAAAATTTATGTTGCAATTTTTCTACTCAAGATACATAAAGCTATTCGTGACATAATTTATTATGAAAGAAAGGAAATAAATTACTCTTGAGACAGCCATGTGTAATGCAATCTGGAAGTGCTATTATCCACTTTAGTCGCAAGATTTTCCTCCTCTATCTGTTTAGTGGCCCATTCGCATTGCAGAAACAGATTTGCGCCTACGGTCGTTGTTAGATTTTCATTCATAACTGGACTCGTCCTTGCTGGAAGATGAACAACATGTAATTCAATAAGGCGATAAATGTGGAAGGTCAACAAAAAATTTCCCTCAAAAAATGAATGAGCAAAGGTAAAAGAAAAATAAATACATATAGGAACAATCTGTAAGTAACATGAGTCATCAGACAAAAAGACGACCACCCGCCGATGAGTTTACTTAAGATTTAAGAGCGAAACGAACGGAAGAGGCAAAAAGACGAATATGGATATTAAATTATCGTCAGGTCGGTAATAGATGCCTATCGATGGAAGTTTGATCTTTCTGCTACCTGGACCGGACGAGCTTTCTATGTGACAAGCCAATGTTTGTTCCGTGATCTCCACGGACCCTTCTAAGTTTGACAATTCTAAAGTCCCCGCTGCGAAAGGTCCGACTATATGTCGCACGCGACAAAGATTGATTAGACACTTCCACAAAAAAAAATAAAATTTAAATGTATCTATAAGCTAATATATATATATATATATATATATATATATATATATATTTTTTCTATTTTTTTATTTTAGAATACATTTAAATTATATTTAAACAATAATTAGATGTAATTAAATATATAATTATATGTATATATATGAAATTATATATTAGTATTTATATATATATGTGCATACATACATGCATTTATATATATTAAATATATCTATATATTAAAATATTAATTATATTATGTAAAAATATATAAATTAATTATGTATAATTATATAATTATTATAATTATTATAATTATTAATTATTAATTATATAATTATATATAAATTAATATATAAATTTTTGTATAAATTAATACCTTTTTAAATATTTAAAATTAACGTTAATAAAAATTAAAACTAGCATATAAATTAATACAACAAATAAATAATACTAAACGAAATTATATATACGTATACATATTAATAAGGGAAATAAATATGATACTAAACGAAATTACGTATAAAGTAACGTCATTATTACACTTATATATGCAGCGATAAACGAAATCGTTTTATCTTGACATATTTACAACGATACGTCATATTAATGTCATAGTGTATAACAATGCCAGACAGTTGGTTGTCGGAAATTATGATCTCTCTCTCTCTCTCTCTTTCTCTCGACCCTGATGAATCAAAATTTAGCATATATTGTGCAATCCATCGAATACCAAACGAAAGAAAAAGAAGAAACTATAAACAAACGCTAGATAGCAAATTCGCACAGATTACATGATAATTTATTAACAAAGCCAGTTTACGTCGGCTTTATCCAGAAAAGACATTATATATGCATCGAGTTTAACACCCTTTGATATAAAACTTTTCGCAACTTTTCGAAACAACTTTAATAATTATACACAATTAATTTTATTATCAATTAAATTAACACAATTAAAAAAATATTCAAAACGTGTATTCGCTCGTCTATTGATTAAAACAAAACTTAGTATATAAAAAGGCCAACTAATCGAGCATTATTATAGATGATATAAACTAAGTATTTATTCTATATAAGATAATACAGTACACAATTAATTTTATTAGTAATTAAATTAGTACAATTAATTTTATTATTAATTAAATTAGCCCAATTAATTTTATTATTAATTATAAATTAACTTGAAAAATTTTACACACCTTAAAATTCCCTTTTTTTGTTTTTTCAAGCAAAAAAATATTTTTTGTTCGAAAAACGAAGGAGGCTGTTTGATTGGTTACTTGACACGTAGGTAAAATTCAAATTTGCAGGATCAACCTGCGCAGAATAAAACAACACACGAAATGCCACCGCGTGCCGATCGCAGAGATGCGACTTGCAATAGCAAATTGCTAATTGTAAGAAGAAATGAAAAGCGAGGGTTGAGGAGGAGAAATAGCATTTCGCTCGCACGGCTGTTTAATATTCGATCGATGCGCCTCTCTTTCGCTGTCTTCTGCCAATTTATATTCCAGCTGTGTTTCCTTGGAACTTTGACAGCGAATTGTTGATGCAACAATCGACTCGCGAACGACTCTTTACATTCTTTGTAGACTTTTAACATATTCTAAAATTTCGAGAAATTTGAATTATTATTTAAAATAGAGTAATTAAATCGAATTATTTAAAAATCAACGGTGTTAGTTTAAATTTTCTTTTCGCTGAAAAAAAAATAAATGTGCAAAAAAAAACTCGACTCTTTGAAAGTCGACCGTTCGAAAAATCGATGTCTTATTAAAATCAATTTATTTCCCGCTATTTTGGCGATGTGACATAAAAGTTTAAATTATTTACAAAAACGAACCCGGATGTCCAAAAGAAGTTTAAATGATAAAAATATATGGTATATTTGCCTTTTTTTCGTTTGAAACAAAAGGATTTTTGTATTTAGAAACTTCTTCATAAAAAATAACGGGAACAATGTCGAATGCACAATATATAGCTATCATAAAAAAAAGGTCAAAAACATGCAGGGTCCATACATGAAAAGATCAGATGACGAGGTATAACGACGACCGTTTTCTGCTCCTTTTCTGCTTTAAGAAAAATTACTTGTCGTATTTCTAACCAATCTTGTTAATGTTTTTTTTTACAATTACCTAAAGAATTCCGCATTCTTTCGAATTATTAGCGAGACAAAATCCTGCTCCTACTGTGAACGCAAATTATTTTACGTCTTGACTTTTTATCCAACTGACTGAAAGACAATTTCAGGAATCTTCTTTCTCGATTTTCAAGGGATTCGCTTCTCGTTACATCTGTTACGTTAATGTCTCCTCATCGGTATAACACGTGTGCTCCTATCTTGCGCACATGTGCAACTTCCTCTTTCCCTAAAACTCGAATCTGTCGCGTTCTCTTTCCTAATATACGCTTTGACATGTATATATGTACAAAAACTATCGCGCGACATTAGAAACTGCTTTGCAACGCCGTATTTAGAGCAGCAAATATTCACATAGTTTCGTAAAAAATATAGTTATCATATTTTTTTCCTCAAGAATTCAAGGACATTACCCAGGTAGCAAGCGTACGTCATTTTGGCGTCATTAAACGTCAAAGTGACGTTTAATGACGTCAGTTTGCTACTTGGGTATTCTAATATCGTGTAAAAAATTCGTTTAATCAATTTCACACTTTCTCTTTCTTTTTCACTCGATATAGCACAACAATCCAAAAGACATTCAGAGGATATTCAGAGGACATTCGAACATTCTCAGGATGTTCTCTGAACGCCTTCGGGATTATGTGTACTGTTAGGGTTAATTATCAATTTTTAGGATTTAAAAATAGCATTACATTTTGCATCCATTTATATTAAATACTTACTCATCGGAAGAATGACGATGGCGATAAAGGTCGCTGCAACACTCATATTTGGCACTTGTTTCTTCTAATACCAATTAATAAGAAAACACTCACATGAACGCGTATTTTCACCCTTTTGAGGGGATCTTTAAACGATGACGATTCGTTGCCAACTTCACGTTGCATTCGCGACTGCAATCGGCACGTGTTCTCGGGACACTCGATTTCTTCGACCTACCCTAAAGCTATATAGCCTCTCGTCCCCACTCTCGGTGTCTTCTCGAAGCCAGCAGTGTCTTCTCGAAGTCCAGCAGGGGACTCGAGAGGAAGAAAAAGTACCAAACACACATTCTCATCCTTCTCTCTGCACTCCGAGAATCGGGGCCGAACCCCGCTGCGAGGGTTCGAGCAGCTCCACAGATTTATAAAGCGTCCCAACTTGGTGGCATAGTGCCCCACTGAGTCCTCCGTCTGGGAAACGGTGATATTCCGAATCTCTCCTCAGGACGAGCTCCTTCTCTCTCTTTCTCTCCCTCTCAGAGATAAACATTCGTATACATATCAACTCTCGTATACGTTAGCGTGCGCACGAAGCTTATTTTGGACGGCAGATTGTGTCTTATTGGGTTGGAAAAATGATGATATTGTCTCGCGTGCGGCGATATAATCACACACAAGTTTCAAAAGTAGAGGGAGGGAGGGAAGAGAGAAAGAGACTCGAGTGGGCGTAGATTAATCTTCGCACAATGGAAAGTTATACATCAGTTATGATAGTACTATATAGTATTGGACATTAGCGGGTCCCCTGATGTTAATGATAGGAGAGAAGAGGAGATGAGTTATTTAGCAAAATTATTTGGTTTCATATTTTTATCACGCTTATTAGCTTTTTTATTTTATTTTTTTAAAGCCTATTTTTACTTTGAAATTTTTTTTTAATTTGAAAAGGTAGAGTTTCAATCCCAAATCCCTCCCTCCAAAAAATGTGCCAATTATAGGACTGTAGCATCTCATCATATTGTAATTAAGTTACGCGAAATTAGCTAATTCTTTCATTGTTTACAAACTTGTTTTATCTTAATGTCGTTCCTTATTGAAGACAATAAATATTTTGAATGAAAAAGATGCAGAAAAAATAAAACACAATATAATATTCATATAATGAATCAAATCAAAATCCAGCTTTTATTCTCTTATATATATCGGAGAGATAAGAAAAGTTGACGTCAAATAAATTTTATTCGTTTATCGTGTGCACAAAATATCGGCAGAAATATTTAACGCACACACATCGGAAAATTTACAATTGAAAGGATGACACGCGCAAAAGAAGTGGGATCTCTGGCAAACCAGAGCGCGCGTTGAAACGAAGTGAATTTAGGGGCGGAACATATCGCGATTAGCCTCCGTCCAGGCATATCTTTATATTACGTGCCCTCGCGCTTAAAAGAGACGTTATTCGTTTTAAGAGCGATCCGGCTGCACAATATGAGGGAAAAAGAAGATAAAGGTGTGCCTATAGCTCTCTCTCTCTCTCTCTTTCTCATATTTGTTCGGTGACTTTTTTGATTTCGATTATTTCTTCAACGGCCATAGATCGGGGATCGTCGACACAATTGAGACACGTTTACGTGAACGGAGGGCGGGAAATGGTGGGTGGTCGAACATCTGCAGAAACTTGCATCTGCCTTCCAAAACGAATTGTCGACGCCTAAAATCACTCGATCAAAGTATATATCTTTCTTAGCATTCCAGATCTCTTCCTTTCAATCATATATGTTTTCTATATTTTATTCAATTTTCTCTTTTTGTTTCTTCACATAAAATATATCTCAGGTAGCAAATTTAACTGACGTCATTAAACGTCATTATATGACGTCATTTCGACGTTTAATGACGTCTGTTTGTTATTTGGAACGCGCGATTATTATTTAATTGCGTTATCGTGTACCAGCATGCAGGGTTGGGAAGTAACGAGTTACTTGTAACGAAGTTACAGTTACAGTTATTTTTTTTCGGTAACTGTAACTTAACTTTGTTACTTTTCTCCATCTGTAACTGTAACTGTAACTTAGTTACATTTTTTTAGTAACTAGTAACTATTTTAACAGTTACTTTATTAATTACTTTTTTTGGAAACATTCGCTAAAAGTATCGTTTAAGTATGGTAGCCGTTATATTGTTAAATTAAATTTTGATAACAGTAGCATATATATATATATATATATATATATATATATATATATATATAGATCTTCATATAATTTAATTTTTTACCTAAAATTTTCATTTTGTGTACATAAAATAATACAACACATAATTACAATCGACCAATCACAGTCAAGTATTTCAAAAAATTCTTAAATGTAATAATTAATCGATTTGCTTGCGACTTTGCGATTACTATTTAGTAAGTTACCATATATAACTATGTTTACTGTTGTATATAAAGGTCATTCATACATTGATGGTAATCGCAAAGTCGCAAGCAAATCGATCAATATTACATTCAAGAATTTTTTTAAATACTTGACTGTAGTTGTGCATAATATGTAAGTTCCTTATATTTAAAATAATGTATAATTATTTTTAAAAAGTAATTGAAAAGTAACGACTCGTTACTTTTTGAGTAACTGTAACTGTAACGAGTTATTTTTTAAAATCGGTAACTTGTAACTGTAACTAGTTACTGTTTCAATAAGATAACTTGTAACTAGTTATTTTTACAAAGTAACTTTCCCAACCCTGCCAGCATGATTTTTTCCTATAATTTAGCAAACTGACGTCATTCGACATCAAAATGACATATACAGAATGTTCCCGACCATTCGTACACCCCTTTTATCTTGGAAATAGAGCGTTTTAGAGAAAAATGGTTGAAGGGGTTGAAAAATGGCTTGAAGAGGGCTATAAGATGGTGGCAATGATTTGACCTTGAATGGTCATTTGAAGGTTACATAAAAGAGCTTTATAACTCGAAAAGTACTTCACAAAAAAACTTTAATTATATAGTGTTTTAAAAAGCTCTCGAAATAAGCTACAAGAATATCAAATAAAAAATGGAGATTAATAATTGAAACATTGACGGTGACCTTCACGTGACCTTTAGATGACCATTCGAGGTCAAATCATTGTCACCGTTTTATAGCCCTCTTCAAGCCATTTTTCAACCCCTTCAATCATTTTTCTCTAAAACGCTCTATTTCCGATAAGGTAAAAGGGATGTACGAGTGGTCGGGGACACCCTGTATAAATAATTATATTGCTACCTGAATTTGTATATATTATAATTTTTTCAGTTAAAAGAAATGTTTATCCTGTTTTTTTTCTATTTTTTTTTTTTTTTGCAAAATTGAAATGTATACTCTATATGGAAAGAATCGTAAACTTCCCAGACAGCACCAAGCCCAAAATTGGCGCATAAGATATCATTAAGAAATCTTTAAGACAGCTTTAAGAAATCTTATGATATGATATCCGAAAGACATCTTAAACATATTTTAAAGATATCTTAATTATGCGCCGATTTTGGATTTGATGCTGTCTGGGTTCTTCATCTTTTCTTTTTAACGCGCATTAAAGAAAATTATATATATATATATATATATATATATATATATATATATATATATATTATATATATATATATATTCATCATATATCATTAATAAACGTCAAAACGACGACGTTATTTTGACATTATTAATATAGCGCAAATGGTATAGCAAATTGATACGTACGTTATTAAACGCCAAAACGACGTTATTTTGACGTTTAATGGTGTAAATGGTAGCAATAACTGACGTCATTAAATGTAAAAATGACGCCATTTTGACGTTTAATGACAGTTTGTTACTTGGAAATGTAATTTTTCAATTTAAACAGTGTTCCCGCTAAACACGAAAAATTTTGCAAGCCTAACTTAACGATCAATAAAACTTGCTCAATCGATAATATAAAAAATTAACTTACCGATGATTGGCAAGGTAGATAATTTTTTTATCGGTAATAAGATTAAAAAGTATTCAAGCATAAACTAACACGTGCGTTTCTCTTCCTCTATATTTTTTAAACGACGAAACTTCGACAAACGCTCTATGTTGCGGCAAAGAACGGCTCACAAGAATGGCGAAACTCAGTTCATATTACACGCTGTGTCCGCTCATCGACCAGCAGAATTTATTGGGAGTCGAGAAAGACAAGGAGCCGGGTTGCGCGATAGTGACTCTGGGCAGAAACATAGTGATACGATATAAAGTTAGAGCATATCAGACATTTCACCTGTATATTTTTCATCTGCAAATTTTTAATTAATTAATTTATATATGTTTTTGCAGCTTCAGGACTTGAAGCAGATCAGCAGCTGGTCCAGTAATAAGGAAAGATTGACAACACAGGTCATCTATGACAGATCTAAGCAACGTTATGTTGCTGCCTTCAATGAGAGGAAGGTGCGGGTTTGGTCAGAAGATGAGGCAGACTTGAACAACGTGAAGGGATACAAGTTTCAGTCGCCACTTCATGCTATCCTTCAATATAGCGATCTGCCACCCATTCTGATTCAGCAAAACGGAGCCACTGCTTCTCTGGAGTGGGCGATTGCAAATAGGAAGACGTGGAAGAGCAAGGGGATAACTAGAGCTAAGGAAAAGTTGTTGGATTGTCAGTTGGTACATTTGAATGGGAAAACGAGTTTGTTCTGCTTGACAAAGATAGAGGAGATTTACAACTGTGTAATAGTCAAATTGGAGGACGATACTTGCTTGGAAAGAGCAGACACTATCAGGAGAGTAGAGTTGAAACGAAGATCGGAGGATCTCGCGGGACACGCGGTGATACACTACAAGAACAATGCGTATTTGTTAACTTTATGTACGTTCGGTCAATTATATGCTAAAAGAGGATGTTAAAAATAAGCTAGTTTTAGCTCAAAAACCTAAAACAATGGAAACTTTTTAAGCTTTATAGCCTCAGTGATATAAATCAATTGTATATTTATATATTGGTAAATAAGTAGTATATGTAGAGAATTTTTTTTTTAATGTTTTGATTTATACATGATTTACATTACACATACAAGATGTGCCAAAAGTCTGGAAACGATTAAATCTTTCACAAACTATACATTTTAGAAAAAAGTTTGAAACAAAAGTTATAGCACTGAAAAATATCTATTTACTAGTCTTATCAGTTTGACTATAGATGATGATACCAAGGTCATCTTGAATTTTTTAAATGGCAGTACTATACTTTTTTATATTAATCGATTCCTTACAATGTTCTGCATAAAAAGTTATAAGGATAAAATGATCAAAAAGTGAATATTTTATAAGATATATAATTGATTTTATTTTAAAGATATATCAAGAATATAAAGCTTAAAAAGTTTCCAGTGGTTGATTAGGTTTCGCTTTTGAGTCAAAAATGGCTTATTTTTAACATCCTCCTTTAAATATTCCTTTCTTCTTAAGACTTATTCTTATTATTGAATACCGGTGAAATGATTTCAGGGTCGCATGGTAGATTGTACAGTCACTTCTTGACGGGAACGTCCTCCGATCCAGAACCCTACAAGCTGATCAGCGTCATCACCAACATCAACACCAACTATCCCGTAGTCATGACTCACTTGAATGAGACCACCATAGCGGTTTACGGCGCCGATGTCACGAACGAGGGAGCTGTGCTGATGATCTACAACGTCCAGTTCAAGCTGGTGCAGGCGGCGCAGAAACTGAAGCTCTACACCAACGACGCCAAGCTCTGGAAGGTGGAGGACAAGTTGTTGCTCGCTGCGAACAGACATTTAGCTGTTGCACCCTATCATCTAGCGCCTCAAAGAATATCCACTATGCTGGGCTCCTCCCTGCACTTCAAGAACGACGAGAACGACGCGGACGACATCGTCGTGATCCAGGAGGCGACGGTGGCCCAGTGGGACCAGGGTCAAAAGAAGCCAGCGAGACATTCATCGATAGGTCGAGTACCCTCCAACATCTCCAAACAGATCCACACTTATTTAAACGAAGGCTGGAGCGACGCGGTGATACAGGAGACGTTGATCCCGTCCCTGACGAAGTCCGGCGATGTCGCGTCGATTCGGTGGTGCCTTGACACGTTCAGAGACCTGCCGGAAAAGTTGCTAGTGGACCTCCTGGCGTTCGCCCTGAATCGTTCAGACAAGGTGTTCGTTCCTGTGCAAAACGGCACCAGCGATAGCTCGTCGAAAACCAGCAACCCCTATTCAAAGAACAACTTCCTAGATAAAGTATTTAGTATCAGTTATTCCAGTGCTTCTCTGCTGCCTCATTTGAAGACCGGGCTGACCTTCGACGAAGTGCTCAAGCTGTTGGAGTACTTGATGTATAAGTTGAATGAAGAGATAGACTCGCTTGACAATAACTGCCTGGAACCAAGTGATCAGCAATTGTACGACTGGTCCTGCATGCTTCTCGATTCCCATTATCAACATTATCTGTTGTCGCAAGACGCCCACGTTTTAGAACTCTTCACTAGGCTAAATGCCATCTTGGAAGAACATGTAAGTGTGATGTCAAAATTATTTTCTATATATTGCGTATAATTTTCTATATTTAATAGAAATTATCAGTTTCAGTTCCTGCAAGATTTCCAGAACTTGAGGCCTATGATAGACAGGACGAATAACGGAAAACCGTTACGATCCTCTTCAAGAAACTACAATAAATTCTACTCTATAGAGGAAATAAAACTTTATTAAATTATAAATTAAATGATTCAATTTAAGATATGACACACATCTTTTATCTGGTGTGTGTGTGTGTGTCAAGTGTATGAAGATGTACTTTTTATACATATTTTTCCATTAATTAGTTTAAATCATATAAACACTGTTGAAAAATTAACACGCGAGAAATTTCAATATTTTTTCACTTTTTTATAGCGTCTTCTCTTTTGCTATCTTGTAGATAAATAAGATATCTAAGGTAGATATCAAACTACGCAATTGCAGCGATGTTATCTTTTTTTATTATAATATCGCAAGTAGAATTCTACATTCTCTCTGATAATATATGTATCTAAACTAGACAGAAGATTTAGAAATCGGAAATTTATACAGATACTGTCCACAAATTTTCAATATTATACATCTACTTCAATTCATCGATGTAAGGAACGTTTGATAGATCGCCGATTGCAGCCAATGACAATTTTCCGCTACCGAGTTTTCCAGCAATCTGAAAGCCATAAAAGAAAAAATTGTTATATTTGTTAATCGTAAATGTTTCATATTTATATTATATTACTATTATACTATATACATATACAGGGTGTCCCGTTTTAATCGATCGTCTCCAAAAACTACAGACTTTATTATAGGGTCCTTTTAAAGGTCATTTTTTTTAATGAAACCACTATATTTTTTTATAAATCGATTCTTCGCAACTTTCGGCATAAAAAATTATAAGAGTAAGACGACCAAAAATGAATAGTTTACAAGATATTTTATACATAAATTTGATATAATTTTACCTAAACTATAAAATATTTCGTAAAATGCATAAAGTAATGAAAGGAATGGGTATAAAAAATCATAGTTTATAAGAAAAAATATGTAGTTGCTAGTTACAATCTACATATTTCTTTTTTAAACAATTATGTTTTCTTTACATCAGTTGATTTCTCCCGTTATTTTGTACATGGAAGTATTACAAGCTAAGATCGAAAAATTAATGTTTTATGAAATATTTCATAATTTATGTAAAATTATGTAAGTATAAAATATCTCATAAACTATTCATTTTTGGCCATCTTATAACTTTATAAGAGAGAAATAATACGAGGAATCGATTTATATAAAAAAAATATATATAGTGGTTTCATAATTGACGTTCAAATGATCTTGAAAAGCGCTCTTTAAAAAAAGTCAACAGTACCACTTTCTGTTCCCCTTTAGATCAAACAATTTTTGTTTAAAACATTTTGTTGTACAATTAAACATTTTAAAAATATTGGGGTTTTAATCGATTAAAATGGGACACCTTATATAATAAGCGAGGAAAATTGGACTAAAGCAAAATCGTTCTAGTGAGATTGTGCAAAATGAAAAAAAAAGAGTAAATTATATACAAAAATCTCAGATGAGCGAATTTATGGAAAAGGAAATCTGAAAAAAAACGCACCGTCTTGACCTCGGATGCAGTTACTTTTTCCACTTCCGCGACGAGAGCGGACGGCTTGTACAGGCGTCCCTTGAGAAGCGCCTGCTGTCCCAGATTCTCCAAGAGCGCGGGCTCGTTATCAGCGGCGTACAATATCTCCGCCTTCAACGTGGCTTTACCGCGAGCGATGTCGGCGTCGGAGAGCTTCGGCGACTTCAGATATCCGGCAGCAGCTTTCGTCACCTACGAGAGAAATGAGATTTTTTTCTTCTTTCCGTAATTAAATTAAAATAAAAATTTATTTTTAAATTCATCATCATGATGAGAGATTTAAAAAAAAACGTACAGCATCGGCGACATCGGGTACGGAGGACAGGACTAAACCGAACAGTCCGGAATCGCTGTAGGAGGCATTGAATGCCGAGAGGGCGAACTGCTCAGGACTCGCCGCGTTTGCCACCTCCCTGTGCAACGGGGACACGCTTGCGCCCCACTTTACACGGGGTCCGGAACCGACTGCTCTCTGGAGAATCGCGCAAGCGACAGCGTCCTTCTCCTTGTTCAGACTAACGCCTTCGACGGCCACAGCTACGGTGGTCAGATCGGAGGATCGTTCCTTGCGAAGCTCTCCTCCGTGATACTTGGCAGCTACCACGGTGTTCTCCGATGAACCCACTTTTAGATTCGAGGCGAACTGAGCCACGTCTGTTAACGACACTCCTGTTGCAACCACTGCGCAATTGGAGCCGGTGAACCAGGTGTTGACGTAATGCTGAAGCTGTAAAGAAAAACAAATTAGGATTCCTTGCAATATATTGAGAAGTAACTCGTTAAATTGTAACAAAGTTACAGTTGCAGTTGTATTTTTTTGGTAACTATAACTTAACTTCGTTCCTTTTTCTGCATCTATAACTATAACTTAGTTACATTTTTTGTAACTAGTAACTAATTTGATAGTTAGTTTATTTAAAATTTAGGGCTAACAATTTTTTGGAAAATTACGACTGTCTGATATTTTGTAAATTTTTTAACTGAAAAATCTGAATCCTAGAATTTTTATTCTAAGTAAATAATATTGATTACTGTGTTAGAAGTTAATTTATTATAAATTATTAATTTAATATATTAAATATATTGTTATATTAAATTTAAAATAGCAGTAATTTATTGCTTTTAAAATAATATAGCACATAATCAAGTATGTAATATATATAGTTTAGTAAAGCTTGAAATACACAAGATTATTATATTTAAAATATATATATAGTCATTGCAAAAAGTAACGATTCGTTACATTTCGAGTTATTATAACTGTAACATGTTATTTTTCAGTCTGTGAATTGTTAACTGTAACTATTAAAAAACTTTAACTGTAACTAGATACTTTTACAAAATAACTTTGTCAACCCTATATATACAATATATGCAGAGTGTCCCATTTTAACTTTCACATTGAGCTTGAAAATTAAAACGAGACTCTGTATATTAGTGTTTTACACTAATACATATATAATTAAATATTAAATTAAATATTATATATTAAATATATATTATTAAATATAAATTATTAAACATAAATTAAATATATAAATATAAATTAAATATATACATACATATATTAAATTAAATATTAATTTAAATTTTAATTAAATATTAATTTAAATTTTAATTAAATATTAATTTAATTTAATATTTAATATTAATATATTAAATGTTACATACAGCTTCTGTATTGATCTTTTCAAGTTGTCTTTTTGGCGAGTACAGGGAATAACCTAATCCAGTGCGGTAGGCTGCTTTATGTAGCAATTCCATTACACGGGTCGTCTCAGGTATCATGGATAGTTCATAGCGCAGTCTGGGTAATTGATCAGATATTTCCCATGGCTTGAATACTTGCTGCGTCGCGACATCCTCCAGAAAAGTCAAGGCTTTGTCCCTTCATTATATAATACAAGAATGTAAATGCTTAGAATTACTCAATATACAAGTGTGCTTTAACAAAGTGTGCTACCTACAAATTATTCCTCGTAATTTGTAACGTGTAAGCGATACTTTCGCGATCGGTGGTAGCAGTTAAGTTTCCACCGAGTTGCTGGACATTTCTGGTTATGCCAAAGGTGGTGGATCTGCATGTACTTAGACCAGCAGCAATGCGGAGATGATGCATTATTCCCTGCGTGTTGTATGTTTCATTGCGCGAGCCAGCCCTGCAATAATAAAATAATTGTCACAGCAAAGAGAAACATTTTACCAGCACCAACAGTACTAATTATTAATCTGTTGTTTTTCTCACCTGAAGATAACTGAAACTTGAGCGATGGGACTATTATTATCAACCGCAGCGACAGTTACCTTATTGTTCGACAACACCTGGAGCTCAGGGACTGCTGCGCTGGAGCACTGAGTTGCTGCGGCAGCTGCATAATGTCTTACCTGAGATAAAAAAAAAGGAAGTTGAAAGCATAATTCTTAGATAAATGCATTTAATTATAAAATATTTGTGAAGCGTGACTTATTAATTTACTTTTAATTTAATTTTTATTAAATTTAATAGTCTTAAATTACATAAATATAATATATAGATATATAATAATTTATCAATAAATAATTTAATTATTATTAAATATTTAACATATATATTTTTATGATTAAATATTTATAATAATTAATATATTTAGAGATCTTTCATTCCTACAGTTATAAAATGTTTTAAATACGAGACAAGGTAAAAAGTCATAAGACATATGTACATCGGTTTTTCAACGATTTACATAACATCTTTATCACAGGCAAAGTGAATAAAGCGAGTGACATAATATTTTGACAGGTTGAAATTCAAGATGCAGAATGCTTGCCCTACCGTAGGATTACGAAGAACGGGCGACCTAACAGCGGAGCAGGCCATTTTCCGTGCCTTCCGTAGAAGCAGAAGAGCGAGAAGTCACCAACCAGAAGTAGACGATCAACGGAGCGCCATTAAGGAAATGTTGGTACGTCAGAACTCGAGTTTATCGACAAGGTTCAAATCTCGACTAAACACAACAGGTTCCAAGGGAAGAAGTAATAAATTACTGTAAAAATAAATATATATGTAAATTGTTAACACAAATTGCTGATTTTGAAGAATCAGAGCGAGTCCGAGTGACAGAAAAAAAAACTAGATAGAAATATGAATATAATAATAAATAATTGTAGACAAACAGTAAGAAATTTATTGAGAAATGCTGATAACCTTTCAAGAAGGTATGCAACTACTGTAGCTGACTACAAAATCACCTGGACACGACCTGAGGAAGTTTCACCCTTGTCACCTGAAAGATCCGGTGATAAGGGATTGAAGATCGATGTCAGTTCGAAGGATCTCATCCAAGAGTATGCTGAATCACCTGAAATGAAAGAGTGAGTATCAGCGTAACTAATAAAAACATTGTAATTTATGTATACGTTGTTATTTACATCTAATCTGTTTTTTGACAGTGCCAGCGATCTTGTTAAGAAGATGTTTACCTTACAATTCCAACAGCGCACTAAGACAACTAGTATCAAGATAAAGAAGTATTTGGACTTAGTGAACAGGCATGAATTTGATGATTTTTCGCCGGAAGCTACGAGTAATATGCAATTTTCCTAAATAATATCTGTTGCTATAGAATAATAAAGAGTTTATGTATATGTGTATGCTTTTTAGTTGCTGTTTATACATGTAAAATTCATGATTTGCAAGAGTTTATAAAAGTATATCCCAGAGACGCGAAAGCAAAAGTTGCTTTAAAAGAAGCGATTGAGAAACGAAGAAAGTGGTTAAAAGATTTGCGAAACTGGGATTATAGACGCTTTGAATGGATTCTGGAGAAACTCAATCTTGTTTATATACCATATCCTGAGTAAGGAAAAGCTTTGTTAAATAATGATATTTTTCCTATTTTGAAAGATTTCATATACACACACACACATATATATATATATATATATATATATATATAATTTAATTAATTTATATATAAATTATAGAATTAATTTTTTATTTATAAAATACTCTTTATAGTCCACCAAATCGGATTACTAGAAAAGAGTCTTTAACACGATTAACGGAAAAGCATTGTGACAAACTTGTGCAGGACAAACTAAACGCTTACAAAAAAGAATTGAAAGCGGCACAGGCGAATTTTTATGTAGAGAAGGCGGAGAAGCTTGCTTTTATTAGAAAGGAAGAATTATCATGTGGATTACAGCCATCAGTGAGCGAAGAAGATATTGCAAAAGCTAAGGAAAAAGCAAAGGAGTATCAAACATAAATATACATATAATTTTATTATTATAATTTAGAAATGATATAAGATATGAAATTACACAATATATGAGATATTTATGTCATCATTAGTATTTTTACCTTTAAGTCATTTCATATTTTTTATATATTTTATCTAATAGTTAATACATTTGGTCGCATTTTTTTAAATCTATAGTATAATCATGCAATTTTTCATAAAATATATAAGAAATTATTACAATAAATATACAGGATGTCAAAAAGGGATAATAAAAAATCTCAAAAAATACAATTTTATGAAAAAACATGTTTTAAATAAAAGTTGTAGCTTTCATCTTGGGTGATGTTTTTCAAGGTCGTTTCAAGGTAAACTCGATTTTTTAAATAGAACTATAAGTGACGCCCTGTACATATATATAATTTATTATAAATTTTTAATATTAAATCTAGCAATATAATATATCTTCAGAGATTTAATGAAAAATAATTACAATAAAGTGATGACAGAGATTTCAAAAAATGCTATAATAGTATATCGTGTGTATCAAGTGCGGATTGACAATTGTTCGCTCGTGCGTCCATCCCCTGCACTCGTGAACAATTGTCAACTTTTCGCACTTGATACACACGATATTTTGTATTACAAGATTACATTTTAGATATTTTAATAAATAACTCAATAATTATTGCAAATATCGCAAAATGATACAGGACTTTTCTGTTCAGTTTAACACGCTCTATCTGCCCATTCGCGGTGGTTCGCGAATTATGAGACACCCTGTATATACATATACGAGCGCTACAGGCCGCTTTCTGCACAGAAAACACGCACACAAAGTGCCACTTTGCCTGCACGTGTAATACAAAATAAATTGACCAATCGAACGATTCGGAATTCGGAGTATTTTTGGCGGAATTCATAAGGTTTGTTCGCGTCGTCACAGATTAATAGACAGATCGCCAAAGGTCTGGATGAAGGAGAGACCAGCATTTCTCACTGATTTCAGCGCCATATCGTAGTAGTGGTCAATGCAGTAACTATTAATACGTTCCCAAGATAAGAGCGTCTCATGCTCATGAACTCGTCCGGCGGCATGTACGAAATTTATCTTTTCGTAGCGTTCGCGTATTTCGGAAAGGACAGAATTTTATGACGTTATAAATAAATAAAATATTAACCTGACCTATTATAATTATTTTTTAATAAATGTTTCATTATTATTATCATCTAAGTCTAAGTCGTTTAATTAATTTTTAGTTTTTTAATAATTAATTTAATTTATTCTAATCATTTTAATATGTGAAAAATACTAATACGTATACGTTTTATAATGAATTAATATATTTCGAGAGTCGAATTATATATTTTTAATAATATAAAAGTGTTCAAAAATTATATTTGACTTTTAATATATGTGATATAATAAAAGGCCAACTTAACGAGCTTATATGCTATTAATTGAAAAATTTTTTATTAATTTACGTCATAATATACAAAAGTTAAGATAAACGTTTCGACTGTACGACAGTCTTTTTCAATATCATTGATATTGAAAAAGACTGTCGTACAGTCGAAACGTTTATCTTAACTTTTGTATATTATGACGTAAATTAATAAAACATTTTTCAATTAATAGCATATAAGCTCGTTAAGTTGGCCTTTTATTATATCACATATTTTAATTGTATACGAGCCGAAGTTTAATTTATAAAATATATATATTTGACTTTTAATTTTAATTATTTTAGCAAAGAGTTACGAAATCTCTTACACACATAATAGGGATTTTGTTCATCCATATAATTCGCAATTAAGTATATATGTTAATTATTAATTTTAATAAAATACAAAATTAAAATTAAAGGTCAAATATAATTTTTGAACATAAATATATTTAATTCGTTATAAAACGTATACCCGTGATAGTATTTTTCTCGTACAAAAATAACTAGAATAAATTAAATTACTCATAAAAAAATAAAAAAATAATTAAATAATTTATATTATATATGATAATAATAAAACATTTTATAAAAAAACAGATTCAATAAATATAAGTATATATATAACATGTACCTCTATTTATTGAATCTATTTTTTAATAAAATGTTTTATAAGCTTAGAAAACTTGACTTTGACGTAACTAGCAAATTTTATTTAATTATTTCACGACGGTTTGACGTAATAAAATGTTTTATTATTATTATATAAAATATAAGTTTAAATTCTTTAATTAATTTTTAATCTTTTATGATTAATTTAATTTACTCTAATTATTTTTGTACGAGAAAAATACTATCATGGGTATACGTTTTATAATTAATTTAATATATTTGTGTTTAAAAATTATATTTGACCTTTAATTTTAATTTTTATTTTATTAAAATTAATAATTAACATATATATACTTAATTACGAATTATATGGATGAAAAAAATCCCCATTATGTGTGTAAGAGATTTCGGAACTCTTTGCTAAAAAATAATTAAAATTAAAAGTCAAATATAATTTTTGAACACTTTTATATTATTAAGAATATATAATTCGGTTCCCGAAATATATTAATTCATTATAAAACGTATACGTGATATTATTTTTCTCATATAAAAATGACTAGAATAAATTAAATTAATTATTAAAAAACTAAAAAGTAATTAAACGACTTAGACTTAGATGATAATAATAATGAAACATTTGATTAAAAAAAGATTCAATAACTAGTAGGTCAGGTTATAATTTTTTATTTATTTATTTATAACATTATGAGCTATTAAGCTCATCATCTCGTTTGCTCTCTGTCTTGCTTTCATTCGGCAAGTCACAAACGATATATGATACTCGTATGTTCCTACTTCAACTCTCGAGAATCTGAAACAAACGAAACTCGTGTCCAATATACAGGGTGTTCGGTAACTAACAGACCAATGATTACAAATGGATTCTTTGGTCAATTTGGGAACGATTTTTCCTCAGCGAAAATGTCGAAAAAGGTCATCATTTTTTACAACTTTCCAATCTTTGTCATTATGTATCTTTATAACTAAGCCTTAAATTAAAATTTTATTATAGTAAACTCTACCTGAAATTAACTGAAGAATGTAATTATGTTAGACTTTTAACTCCAAAACGTTTAGTTTTCAAAAAACCTATTTTTTTCAATCGCTTATAACTCGAAAATTATTGACTTCTCAACATTTTTGCTAAGGAAAAATCGTCTCCAAATTGGCCAGAGAATCCGCCCTTAATCATTGGTCCGTTAGTTACCGGACACCCTGTATATATTATATAAAAGTGTGTAGCACGTCAGAAGCTTGTGAGCTTACAGCGATAAGTAAAAACAATTGCGTATCTATTTCATTGCGTTTATCTGTTTAAACGCGCGCTTTAATTTTTCCAACGTTTTTGCCTGTTTATATTTTAAAGGTCCTCTCTTCTAAAAATCTTGTTTTAAAGATCCTCTCCGCGAGCAAAATTCGAAAACATAAATTATTTAATATTTTTACTTTATTATTTGTAAATCCTCGGTAATTTCAAAATTTTTCTATTTGAAAATTATTAATTTTCTATTGCCAATTAATTTTATCACAGACTTTACTCTTACTCCCATTGCACTTTCGTTTGCGGTTTTTAGTATACGATTTTTTATCGTAGTTACTGAAAATTATTATTGTGAATTATACTTGTGCAATGATATGAAGAATTTACAATTTCGTTGAAATTGTTGATTTTTCAAAAAAATTACGAGATTCGCGGAAATTGCGTGCTTTCTTGGCATTTTCCGTTCGCGGCAGGCGGTTTATTTTTGATTGTTGCAAGTGTTTTTTTTTTTTTATTAAAATAGATAATAATAATGTAAAATAAATCACGATATTTGACAGATGTGCATATATATAGAAATTGTAATAATAATAATATTATATCATAAAATTGTAAATTGTTTCAATTTTTTATAGACTGCGATAAAAGATTTTACATTTGGATAAGAAACTGCGGTAAGTAAAAATATAAAATTCTTGAAAACGTACCAAAAATATTTGATAACGTAAAAAGGTGAACTTTGAAAAATAAGGAACTTAAAAATTGCACTAATAAATGGGCTATATGTGAGCCGTGCGCGGATGTAAGGTGTGTTATATCGAAATTTAATTAATAGAATTGAGAATTAATCCCAATTTTAAGTCTTACAAATGTCCAAGCTAATTTTTTGTACCTCGTGTACATTTTTGAAAGTTATATCGAAAAATTAAATTTTAATATGCGTCTTACATCTCACATTTCGCATACGGCTCACATATAGCCTATATTTATCTCTTATACTTTATTTCAACCCTTATAGAAATTTATTACTAGTAACGCCAATTTATCACTTATTTCGAGTAATTAATCACTTTTATTTCGAATACTTAAATTACTGTATATTATAGTATTTTAAATACTCGAAATAAGTGATTAATTGGCGTAGTGATAAATTTCTACAAGAGAATAAGGAGCCTTTAAATTCTTAATGTAAAAAATTTCAAGTAATTTTCTTTAATAAAATTTAATTAAAAAATTTAATTAAAAAATTTTTGAACACTGTGTTAAATCACATTTAAAATCGTGATTATTTCAATAAAAAAACATTTTATGTGTAAAAAATATATTTTTTATAATATGTGATATAATAAAAGGCCAACTTAACGAGCTTATATGCTATTAATTGAAAAATTTTATTTATTAATTTACGTCATACTATCAAGAGACACGGTAGTGTCTCGCGACCAGTTAAGGGCGTAGCCGAGATACCGTGTATCTTAACGCGAGTCGGACATTTGAGTCTTTATAATATTTCGAATTCTCAATAACGGCTGAAGCAATCGAGTTTATACTAGACTTAATCGATAGATTGAGTTTGAATTATATAATAAAAGTGTCTTTATTTCTGCTCTACGTGATTTGTAAGCAGAGATATATAATTGCAAAGTCGAAATATGAAAAATTTCTTTTAAGAAACGTCCCCGTCATCATCATTATTATTATTATCATCATCGACCACGCAAACATAGTAGTATCGTGCTACACGTATTCACACGTATACAACACATGCGCACACATATATCACACGTACACAACACATGAATAGATGCATGATTGGAAATGTCCATCTCGCACGTTTTACAACAGACGGCGATAGTTGCCCTCCGCTATATTGACAGCGTGCGGGGTTAGATATTTTCAATTTTCAATTTCAATTTTTACATTCAATTTTAATGTTATTATTTGCAAATTTATTGTCATAATAATTTATGTGCAAGTTTACAGTCTGTGATACAAAATCAGATATTTTGCTATTATTTCAATAATATTTCAATTATATAAATGCCTATGTATGAGTATGCATATATTTTTAATAATTTTCTTAATTAGCTTCTATATTTTTTTCAGTTGTACATCAAGCAGGTAGCATTATCAGCTCACTTGTGAGCATGGGTTGGGCAATGGCTAGTTATCATCGCAGCATTCGATTAGCTTAACAAGATAAATCTAATATCAGTGCTATAGCAACTATTTTACAATTTTTCTGGCATTTTCTTATTGCAGGTACATATATATCCAATAATTAATATACAAAATTAAATATTATTCATTACACACTTTGTATCAAAATAATATATTTTTTAAAATTTATTTAATCATTTTTATCATTGTGATTGTAGTGGCAAGGATCTTATTGCTCAGTGTCATTGCAAGCATCTGGCCTGTATATACCATAATATATTGCGTAATACATTGGCTAAGTATGACAATATAGATTTTGATAGATTCCCATGGAATATTGGAATTTTGTCGGACTTACAGTCATCCACCACATATGCAGCCTACAATTAAAGAACGCATTTATTCCATATGATTTGCTTCCGTTATTGGAATATTTAAAATAAAAATTTTATTAATAAATTTTGATGAAATAATTTATAAGAGGTTGAAGAAACTATGAAACAAATTCAGTCTCATAAAAGGGTAGTTGGAACAATAGTGGTGAATGCAGAAGGTATTACATGAGATCATTGACATGATTTACTTGTAGTTGTAAACAAAAATTTATAAAATTATATCTGTTTTAGGTATTCCTATAAAGTCAACATTAGATAATACGACAACAGTTCAATACGCTGGTTTGATAAGTCAATTGTCAGATAAAGCTCGTTCTGTCGTACGTGACTTGAATCCAACAAATGATTTAACTTTCTTGCGCATACGTAGCAAAAAACATAAAATTATGATGGCACCAGATAAAGAATTCATATTAATAGTAGTACAAAATCCAGTTGATTGATATTTAAAAGAAACAAAAATATATTTCAAAGTTAAGATTTATTTCTTTGGTTGTTAATTTAATCTGTATGCTACATTGTGGATGTTAATATCTATTCAATTAAATAAAGAAAAATAAAAGAATAAAGCTTAAAAATTATACAAAATGCAGTATTTAATTACTAATTTAACAAATTATGAACTTTTAGAGTTTTTAAATAGTGCTTTCTTCTTTGGTAACAATATTATATTTTTAAGTTTGATAATTATGAAAATATGTATATATAGTAATTCATGGCATGTTTATTTTTGTATTTAATACAATTATAAATGTACATTTCTCATCAATAAAATATCACAGTATCTTTTTTATAATTTAATTTTAATATTGAGATTGTTTTTATTCAGTGGAAAAAAAATGTGTAGTTGGTCCCTATTAATTATACATACATATAAGAGTGTCGCACAAATAATTCTATGCAGTCTTTTTAAGATAATATAAAAATACTTATAAATATAATTAATTAAAATACATATAATCAAAATTGTAAGTATTAAAATTCAATAGCATATAAAAAAGATTTTTTGAAATTATATATATATAATAAAAATCCAACATTTTATATATATATATATATAAATATAAATATATATTTATTTATTTATATTTACCTATCTTTTTTTATATATATGGTAGAAATACAATGTGAGTTATTTTATTTTGCAAAATTTTTGAAAGTTAAACTATACAATGAAATTATTTCATATAATACCGAGATTCTTTTCATAATAAAGATTAAGAGAGAGTTAGATTTTATCATAAGATTTATAAAAGTCATAAGATAAGGTTAATTGCATATTGTATAATTTATCTCTCATTTTTTAAAGTAAATAAATATCAAAGTTACATTGCTTGAACTGGTGCGTTTGAAGTATGTTGTCTTTTTGAGGGATGCAAGACAATATAGTACAAAAGCATTGCTGTAATTCCCAAGAAAAAGGAAATGATACAAATAATAAAGATTATATTAAAGTACTAAGCCTCTTTAACTGCAGGAGGACAAGCATATTGCCATAATAAATTTGCTGCAATATTTTCAAAAAAGCAGATAACATAGAAAGATAGATGTTTTCAAAATGTTTTGCTATCTACAGCATTGAGATATATAAAAATGTGCACTATGCCAATAACGGAAGCAAATAATATGGAATAAATGCGTTCTTTAATTGTAGGCTGCATATGTGGTGGATGACTGCAAGTCCGACAAAATTCCAATATTCCATGGGAATCTATCAAAATCCATATTGTCATACTTAGCCAATGTATTACACAATATATTATGGTATATACAGGCCAGATGCTTGCAATGACACTGAGCAATAAAATCCTTGCCACTACAATCACAATGATAAAAATGATTAAATAAATTTAAAATAAATTTTTAAAAATATATTATTTTGATACAAACTGTGTGATGAATAATATTTAATTTTGTATATTAATTATTGGATATATATGTACCTAAAATAAGAAAATGCCAGAAAAATTGAATTTGCTTATTTATTTAAAGATGCTTATCATATACAAAAATGAATGATATAATCTCTAAAAACTCACCTTTAAAAAAAGGTAAAAAAAGGCGACCAGTTAAGGGCACACCATTAACAAAAATTATCCATTGCAAACCCATGTACAATAGAATTGTATGAAAAATTATCGATTATAAACCAATGTACAATCGTAACAAAAGTAATGAAATAAAAAAAAAATTGCGCCAAGTGAAAGTAGAAACTTGTACCAGTGGAAAATTAAAGTTACAGACATATATAGAGTCGTATAATGAATCAATAAAAATTTAAATTTGCAAATGTAGAATTGTACCATAAAAAAACTTATCTTTTAAAAAAAAAGATAAACAAGATGCCAAGTCCATGCGCCATGTGAAAAAGTGTTAAACAAAAAAGTATTTTTAAGTAAAAAAATTTATCAATTGACAAAAATTTATGTTCTAAAATTAATATCTCTACAAAAAGTAATGTCCAATTATTGCGCGAATAAATAAACATTTTTATAAAAAATTAAAATTTAAAACAAAGTGATAAATATAAGGCCAACTTATCGAGCTGAATATTCGAGATGTTCAGTCAACTACCATTTATTACATGTATAAATTATAAACTACAGTCATTATATTATATTAAAACTAACGCAAATTAACGCAAATTACAATCATTCTATAAACGTTTCGACCGCACGCGGTCTTCTTCAGTATAATTATTGAAAAATAAATTCTTACAATTCATATGATATCGAAATTTAATTATAGTTATTCAGAATCGAGAGTTTTTGAGCAATTAACGCGTGTTTCAATCCGTCCTGTCCAACAATGTTCGCCTCGATATGATCTCTGATTTTGTTCAGATCTTGGATGATTTCATCGTTAATATGCGAGAAATTAACCCGTACCGTAGGCGCTATCATCGTTCTTCTTGACAATTTTGCTACTTATTAACAGTTATTAAGGATGACACTTAACAAACAACAATACAGAAAGACAGCTCATTTTAAACTCTCAGGAGAGTTTAAAATGAGCTGTCTTTCTGTATTGTTGTTTGTTAAGTGTCATCCTTAATAACTGTTAATAAGTAGCAAAATTGTCAAGAAGAACGATGATAGCGCCTACGGTACGGGTTAATTTCTCGCATATTAACGATGAAATCATCCAAGATCTGAACAAAATCAGAGATCATATCGAGGCGAACATTGTTGGACAGGACGGATTGAAACACGCGTTAATTGCTCAAAAACTCTCGATTCTGAATAACTATAATTAAATTTCGATATCATATGAATTGTAAGAATTTATTTTTCAATAATTATACTGAAGAAGACTGCGGTCGAAACGTTTATAGAATGATTGTAATTTGCGTTAATTTGCGTTAGTTTTAATATAATATAATGACTGTAGTTTATAATTTATACATGTAATAAATGGTAGTTGACTGAACATCTCGAATATTCAGCTCGATAAGTTGGCCTTATATTTATCACTTTGTTTTCAATACACGAGCGACAATTTGTATTAATTTATTTTAAAATTTAAAAACTTATGCAAATTTAAAATTAATATAAAATAAAAAGAAATAAAAAAATTTTAGTTAAAAAAACTGGGCGCGCTGCTAAATAATATTCTAATGATATTTAAATTAAATTGTTACTTTTAAACTCATTGCAGCGCGCCCAGTTTTTTTAACTAAAATTTTTTTATTTCTTTTTATTTTATATTAATTTTAAATTTGCATAAGTTTTTAAATTTTAATTTTTTATAAAAATGTTTATTTATTCGCGCAATAATTGGACATTACTTTTTGTAGAGATATTAATTTTAGAACGAACATAAATTTTTGTCAATTGATAAATTTTTTTACTTAAAAATACTTTTTTGTTTAACACTTTTTCACATGGCGCATGGACTTGGCATCTTGTTTATCTTTTTTTTTAAAAGATAAGTTTTTTTATGGTACAATTCTACATTTGCAAATTTAAATTTTTATTGATTCATTATACGACTCTATATATGTCTGTAACTTTAATTTTCCACTGGTACAAGTTTCTACTTTCACTTGGCGCAATTTTTTTTTTATTTCATTACTTTTGTTACGATTGTACATTGGTTTATAATCGATAATTTTTCATACAATTCTATTGTACATGGGTTTGCAATGGATAATTTTTGTTAATGGTGTGCCCTTAACTGGTCGCCTTTTTTTACCTTTTTTTAAAGGTTCTACCCAGACAGCACCAAGTCTAAAATTGACGCATAAGATAGCATTCCATACAGCACCGAAAGATTGCAAAAACATTACAACAATCTTTCACCGCAATATTGCAAACTCAAAATGTTGCTACATCATTGCTGTTGAATTGCAGCAATGTTAAAATGTCCGCTTTTTGGAAGATTGCAACAAAATATTACAACAATATTGCAATATGTTATGAGTTTGCAATAATGTATTGTTATTGCAACCATAAACTAATGTTGCATATACAGGTATATAAATGTAAATAAATCATTAATGAAAATACATTGTAGTTAATTCATATATATTACAATATATAAATTATAGAATTTGGATTATATGCAATATTTCCGAAATATTAATGTCATGTTGCTACAAGTGTGCTGGAATTTTGTGCACTTATATCTCTGCAATGTCTTTATAATGTTGCATTGCAACTTGCAACATTGCAACGTTGCTGCAATATATTTGCAATAATCTGTGCTGTATGGGATTAAGAAATCTTTAAGACAGCTATCTTATGATATGATATCAAAAAGACATCTTATAAAGATATCTTACGCGCCAATTTTGGACTTGGTGTTGTTTGGGTATGTACACAAATAAAATAATATTTGCATAAATATTATTTTATTTGTACATATTTTATTTACATAGATTATATGCAAATATTTAAATAAATCATTCGATAATTTATTACACATTTTATTTATTATATAGATTTATGTATGTTACCACGGAAATTTCCCCTGCTCCTTATGAATCTAGTGAGAATCTTATCGTCCAGATATTTCATAAAATAAGTGACATAACTTTGGTTTTTTTTTTTTAATATATTCTTGATATAATAAAGTAGTCCGCCAAAGAGTCGGATTTTGCATTTTTGCTCTGAAAAATTTATAATAAATAAAATACGGACTCCTGGCTAACCCAACCTTACCCGTTACTAGCTGCGCATTCCCCCAAGTTATATTATAAATTTTATTTTCATCTTTTTTTCAATAAATAACTCTTTGGCGGACTGCATTTGAGCTTACTGATTAAGAATATCATAAATTTAATAAGATTCATTCAGTAGTTTCGCTAATATCTGGAATATAAGAATCTCTAATTCCCGGCCGGTCGATAGGCGTCTCCACCATGTCGCCTGCCGACCCTTAAAAGGGGAAATCCCTCCTCTTTTTTCGATTAAAATTTGTTAGGGAATTCCCCCCACAATGCATATCTCTGTATTGAAGAGGGTATAAATATTGCGGCGATCACAAGTTGCGTCTTAAACTCGCTGCTCTGTTGCACATAGAACGTGGCTTTGACCGTCGATTATTTGCTTCATAACAAGTTTTCTTCCAACTGCGAA
Source organism: Nylanderia fulva (assembly GCF_048542155.1). Taxonomy (NCBI): domain Eukaryota; kingdom Metazoa; phylum Arthropoda; class Insecta; order Hymenoptera; family Formicidae; genus Nylanderia; species Nylanderia fulva. The sequence goes on along the minus strand of NW_028190807.1, from coordinate 412,915 downwards.
ATCAAAGGTAAGTCATGCACATTTGCTTCATTGATTTTTAGTGTCTACATAAATTATTTCTAAATTTCTATTTAAAAATTAATGATTCTATACTTACGAGTTTAAAATATAAAAAAAAAGTAAGTAGAAATAGAGCAATATATTATAATATGTAAAATATGTGAAGATAATATGTAGAGATGATAATAATATTTTATTAAATTTTTAATATTTAACATTGTAATATTTTATTAAATGTTTGCTAAAAAGAATTATTTAATACTTAAATAAAAGTCTGCAAAGAATGTATAATCAAAATAATATAATACGTGATTTTGAAAATTGATAAGTGAAATATTATAGTGCAATAGCTAGTAGTACCCATACAGCACCGATAGATTGCAAAAACATTACAACAATCTTTCATCGCAATATTGCAATATTGCAAATTTACTGCAAAATGTTGCTACATCATTGCTGTTGAATTGCAGCAATGTTAAAATGTCCGCTTTTTGGAAGATTGCAACAAAATATTACAACAATATTGCAATGTTATGAGTTTGCAATAATGCATTGTTATTGCAACCATAAACTAATGTTGCATATACAGGTATACAAATGTAAATAAATCTACGTCTACGTAGCGAAGCCGGCGCCTGCTATACACGCACACATGTATTGCGCAGAGCGTTTGGCGCAGAAATTTAAGCCAATGATTTAATAAAATTATTGATTATCGTTAACATCTTTTATTGTACAATATTGCAAAAAATTATTTTATTACAGTATTATACCCAGCAAATACCAAGTTACAGTTATATAATTGTTAGTTGTAATTTTCCACTCAACAATATAATTGTTATAATACACGTATTATATTTTTGAGTGGGAAATTACAACTAACAATTATATAGCTGTAACTTGGTGTTTGCTGGGTATATGTATATTACAATATATAAATTATAGAATTTGGATTACATGCAATATTTCCGAAATATTAATGTCATGTTGCTACAAGTGTGCTGGAATTTTGTACACCTATATCTCTGCAATGTCTTTATAATGTTGCATTGCAACTTGCAACATTGCAACGTTGCTGCAATATAATTGCAATAATCTGTGCTGTATGGGTACACATATAGAATTGTTTCTTAGAATTTACCCTGAAACATGGTAATCATGGGACAATATGTATTCGAAGAATTTTATAATGTAGGCGTTTATAATGTTTCGTATTATTTTGAACACGTGTCCTAACCGTGATGCGTGAGATCACTTTGTGCATGATCATCGAATGATTCCGTTTCGCGACAGCATGTATATCAAGCGAGAGAGTCGTATTAGAAACATCGACCGAGACACACGTGTATTATTATTTTTGAGTTGACCTACCTGCCTCGGGTTAATATCGAGTATAGTAAGTGCTTATATAAACTGTATCCATATAATCAAATACATCCTGACGAACTCTTTATAATATTTTATTTTTAATTATTCATGTTCTGAAAACCCCCACAATAAGAAATTTCTTTGATTAATATTTATCACAATAGAAATATTAAGATCTATTACAATAAGAAATAAAATATATTTGATTAAATTTACTACGTATTAATATTTTTTATTGTGGTAAATATATTTTAATCAGAGAAATTCTTATAAAATTCTTCCAATATATTGTCCCATGATCACCATGATTTTCAGGATAAATTCTAAAAGAAAATGCTCTCCATGTACATATAATGGCTAATTTAATATGAAATTTAATATATTGAGAAATACATTATACTTTTTATATTAAAATATATTTATCTTTCTCTCTCTCTCTCTCTCTCTCTCTCTCTCTCTCTCTCTCTCTCTCTCTCTCTTTGTTAGTTATAATTAATTTAATGATTTATTTTAACAATTGCGTGGTGCGGTATATTAATATCCTAAAAGATGTAAAAAAACTGTGAAGTCACCAGATGATAATTAAAAAATGGTAGTAATTTAATCGACCAACTTGGGCAAATTAAGTGATCTTTATTCAATATTCACATTGAATATTGAATATTGAATAAAGATCACTTAATTTGCCCGAGTTGGTCGATTAAATTACTACCATTTTTTAATTATCATTTGGAGATTTCACAGTTTTTTTACATCTTTTAGAATATTAATATACCGCACCACACAATATTGTTAAAATAAATTATTAAATTAATTATAACTAACAAAGAGAGAGAGAGAAAGATAAATATATTTTAATATAAAAAGTATAATGTATTTCTCAATATATTAATTTCATATTAAATTATATGTACATATGGAGAGCATTTTCTTCATTTGCCAGAGTTGGTCGATTAAATTTCTACCATTTATTAATATCCTACTTAATATTTGCAATTGAAAGATCTGTAGAGAAATATATACGGGATAGACATATTGAGTATGATAAAATAGTGTATATTTCAAGTAATATAATAAAAAAGTCTATATTTAAAATAAAACAATATATAAAATTTTTATACATTTTTTTATGTGATGATTTTTTTTTATTAACCATGCTTGATTGCTCGATTCTCTTTTCTTCGATCTTTTTTCTTTGATATTTCTCGACCGGAATCTATAATGTGTGTGAAAAAATGTATGTATCTAATTTAATAAAACTCTATTTTTTTGTATTTTCTAGATGGATTCGAAAGATCAAGCTAATCGTACTAACCAATGCAATCCGAATAATCCTCGAACTGGCCCTGGGCATACTGCAGGTTACCAAGGCGCGGGAACTAAAACGGATTTGGATAACCATGCCAATCAAATGAATCCGAATAATCCGAATTATAAAAAGTAAAAACTATTCATGTTTTACAACATACTAATGGCATTGCAAACATATAATAAGCATTGGTGAGATCATATAATAAAAATGCCGTAAAATCGTACATATCTCTTTTCTCTTCTCGTATCCTTTTATTACCTTTACATATTTATTTCCACGTTCCTATCTAATATTTTTGTTCCGAAGTTTGCTCCAAAGATATTAATCGTAATATTTAAGTAATATTAATCATAGTATATAATTATTTATCGTAGAAGCTAACTATTGTAACATAATTATTGAAAATCTTTTTTTTTTTTATAAACGTCTTTAATATAATTCGTATGGGAAATAAAGTTTCTTGCAAAATTAATTTTTTGATGTGCGCATATATATCATTTATAAAATACGTAGAATAAAAGAAAAAAGAAATATTTTGTCGCTGTTACATGAAAAAATAAGAACAATTCACAATTCAAATTATCTGCCGGGCTGTTGGATCCAGTATCCCCAGGGAGCGAAAACATCACCATTTTTTTCTTGCATAGGGCCACGGAAAACTTTTATTTTGACCCGTTCAACATCATCTGTAAGCGGAGAGCAATTATATATTTTATTGAGAAATTATAATCTTTCCTATCATCTTGCTTATTAATTTTAATGTTATTTTAATATTATATTAAAATATATTATTAAATATATTATTATTAAAATATATTATTAAATATATTATTATTAAAATATATTATTAATATCGAAAGAAATTGCATCTTTTTCTTTTTATTATTTTGCACTATTTTATCAACGCAAGCGCTTTCGTGTTTTATAATATTATTGCCGCACAGTCTGCGATATTACCTTTTTTTCCAATTTTGTGACGTATAACGCTTCTTGATTCATCGCAATTTATCATCGCAGTAAACATCACTATTTGAAGCAGACTGAGTATAAATAGCGTACACTACACACAAAAAGTATTAATCATTTGATATGTGACTCAATATTCTATTCCGCATTATGAATATTATTGCGAAATTGCAGCTAAAGATAAAAGATTTAAAAATGCAGATGTCTTTCATAATTAATGATACAGAAAAGATAATGATGCTACATGAAACAAAAATAAATTGAAAATATAGAATAAAATTTTTTTTAAACGAGACTTTATTTTTCAGAAAAATCGACTTTAAATTTTGAAAATTGGAAAATTCTTTTTAATTTAAATGATCTCTAACGATTATATACATTTTTTTATTTCGTGACTATTTAAAAAATTTGTATAAAAAATTGTGTATTTACTCTATTAAAAAAATTAATTTTTTTAGATACTTTTATGTACATTTTTTAATAATTTTAATTATTATTTTAGTAAATAGGGGTGAGAAAATGTTGGTTTTTATGTCTATATATTAACAATCACTATCGCGAAATGAGTGATGAATTCGAAAATGTAACGAAAAATTGTTCAAGTTTAAAAAGTCGTCAATATGTTATTATATAATTTTCGCGTAAATAAGTAGCCTTATATAAAAAATTTCATTTTACATTTTTGACTTATGTGTGTATATGTTATTTTATAGAATTTTCGTATCTTCTATAAAATTATTATCTTCCCGTTGTATCATTAGTTGCAAAACATGCTGTATTTGCATATAGTCCGCGGTCTGACTCACCAATAATCTCATCGTGATCGTCGTAGAATAGCTGACTGAATCTCCGAATTAAGGAGAGGAGAAGCTTATATGTATTTACGTGGCTGCATTTAGAGCATGAGTTTTCCATCTCGCGGTTTGAGGGACCGTTTTTCTAAAGAGAAAGTCGTATTGTCCTACGAGACAACGACAACATATCACTGAAAAACAGCAAAAACCTCAATCAACGCTTCTTGTTAATAACATTTCACCTGAGCGATCTGTGTCCGGCACTGAACGAATTCATCGTGACGTTGCAAAGACATATTTAACAGACATAAGTACTTCCAAACAGTCACGTTACGATTGTCGATTTGATTCGCTTCTGATAAAGCTGCCTCCGCTTCCGTAAATCGCTGCAACTAATTATTTTTATAGATATTATTTTTTCATTATGTTTTTTCAAGGATATTTTTTATATCTTCTGGATATCCTCTAAATGTCTTTCGGACATGTGTGCTGTTAGGGACATGTATAAAAATAATTTTTAAAACATTCATATGCGATTTACTTTGTAATATAATTTTTTTTAATTAGCAATTTTATTTTTCAGAAGCTTGAATTTTATTAAAATCAAACAATCCAATAATAGGCCAACTTGTGAGCCGAAAGATTAAGAAGTTACAAGATTTTTTATTAAAGACATAAAATAAAAAATAATACTAAATATAATAGAATTAATCCAATTAAATAAACAAGTAAACGTTTCGACAGTACAACTATCTTCTTTAATAAATAAATAACAATAAATTTAAGAAATATTCTTACATTAAAAATTCTTTACATCCTCAAACTTATTAGAAAGAAAGAATCTATATCTAACTGTACGAAATTAACTAATTACAGATTTTTAAAATAACAACACATATACCACAACATGATACGACTATCGTTATGGTTACGCTACAAATCCCATTAAAATAAGGCGCTGATAATTCTAATTTTTTTCGATGGTAAACGCATAAAATCAGATTTCTTTAGATTCACATTTTTCAAACGTCTAAATATTGTGATCCGGGAATCGTCAGTGTGTTAAAAATGTAATATGTAACAAGTCATGAGAATTCCGCAGTTGTTTCCTTCATTGTAAAAATTGTCCTTGTGATAACGAAACCGTTATAGAACGTGATGATAAGTTGATGAGATACAGGAAATTAAAGTTTCCTGTTACCATTGTATTGAAGAAGATAGTTATACTATCGAAACGTTTACTTGTTTATTTAATTGGATTAATTCTATTATATTTTATATTATTTTTTATTTTATATCTTTAATAAAGAATCTTGTAACTTCTTAATCTTTTGGCCCGCAAGTTGGCTTATTGTTGGATTGTTTGATTTTAATTTATACACGGGCCTTATCTTAATTTCATATTATTTGCATTATTATTATTGGATTTTATTTTTATTATTGAATTTACCTCGTAAAAAGCGATTCCCGCACCTAGCCACGTTTCTGCCGTCGGTGAAGTCTGGCATGCGTTGAGGAAAACTTTTAACGCGCGCTCGTAACTGCCAATATCTTTGTAATACAGTCCCATTCTATCGACATTGTGTAATGCTGTCATTAATAACTCGTCTTCTCTTTCAATCATCTTACGTAATGCAACGAGACAAACATTTTTACCTCGTTTGTACGAGATGCAAATCGTCCGGTCGATTATACATCGCGTTAGAAAATTCGTAGCAGCGAATAGCTTCTACAAAATCGCACTTTTCAAAATAACAATGTCCCATTAAGCCGCTGATCGAGTAATCCTAAAAATATTTTTGAAATTTAAATATTTGTATTATTCACGAGTTACATCAATTTTATATATTATAATTAATTAATTTTCTATATATTTATAGTTATCTACAGTATTATTTTGCATTTATATAGTGTGTATGTGGGTGTGTGTGTGTGCGCACGCGCGCGTGTAGTAAAAATATTTTCAATATATTTATAAAATTTTTATTGCCGAAATATATTTTTTTATCATTTCTCTGTATTCCAATATATTATTAAAAAATTGATATTGATATATTTGAACTCTAATAATTTACTCATTACTCGACATAAGTTCTTTTATGTTATAAGTATTTATGGAGCAAATTATACAATAACATCAATAATAGAAAAGAAATCAAGAATAACCAACGCATATTCGTCAATCTATGATTGCTATACAAGCTAATAATAATTTATATTCGTTCTCTTATTCTTGTCTCTCGAAAAAATATAAGCAATAAATTATCAAATCTAACAAGTACCCGTGTCTAACATTGTAGACTAATTGTAAGCTTAAACGACTTGACTACGACGTAACTAGCAATTTTATTTGATTATTTCACAATATTTCACATATTGTGAAATAATCAAATAAAATTGCTAGTTACGTCGTAGTCAAGTCGTTTATTAAGCTTATTTTCACCACTAGCGACAAATATTAATTTTGATTGATATTAATTTTAATTGATTGTAGACTAATTTACTTTCAATTATATGCTACTGTTATTATTTATCATTAGACAATTATAAAACACACATATATATATATATATATATATATATATATATAGCACTACAAATTATATATGTATATATATTTTATAATTTATTTTATATTTTATTATTTGACAAGTTAAATCTCTCCGAATCATAATTTGCGCTTACATCTTAAAGACGAAATGCTGTAACTCTCTGATATTCCAATCTGTATTTTTGAAAAGGACCACATCCCGTATGGTCGAAACGTTAAAATAAATATATATACAACTTTAATTTGAGGCCAGTGTAGTCAGACCAAATCTATAACCTCTGTTTTATAATTGTCTAATGATAAATTATAACAGTAGCATATATAATTGAGAGTAAATTAGTATATTATATATATATATATATATATATATATATACACTATTTTTATATATATTTATATATAAATAATATATCCACATATGTGCATAAGCATATATAAAATTTACAAAAAAAAAATGGGTGCTTATTAGTCTTGCTACGTTACTGCTTTCTGCTACGGAAGGCCAGAAAGCATTTTTAGGTGGCATCTCGCGTATACCGGCACGGTAGAGGAACAAGAGAACACGTGATTATCGGTTCTTGTTTCTCTTACGTGCGTCCGCGTGAGCGATGCAGTGGTGTATGTACGTGTACAGACATACACCACTACATAAAACCCGAGAATTGGTTTCTCGGCGTTGGCAACACTGAAACCGGAGTTATTATGATATTCTAAAAAAATTGTCTACGTCATCTTAAAAATTGGGTATATATACAGCGCGCCGACATTGTAAGATACAGACATCGATTTGTTTTTTAAAAAAGTACACATTGTGATTATGTTAAGTAAAAAGAAATAATTTTTTAAAAAAAGTGTTATGTTCGTTGACAAAAAAGTAAGTTAATACTATTTATTAAAAATCTAAAGGTAATATTTGAGCGGATATATTAATTTGTTCACAGTGACAGTGTCGTTATATACATAATATAACAGCATCTGACGCTCTAACTCATGCCAACAAACATGAATTTGTACTGCGTTCGTCATATAATCTTATAATTGTTGTATTTATTTATGATGTCGAAATGACTAAATTAATTTTTTAACATATTATTAGGATATTGAGAAAGACTGTCGTACAGTCGAAACGTTTATCGTAACTTTTGTATAGTATGACGTAAATTAATAAATAAAATTTTTCAATTAATAGCATATAAGCTCGTTAAGTTGGCCTTTTATTATATCACATATTTTAATTGTATTAGCCGAAGTTTAATTTATAAAATATATATATATATTTTTTATATTTAATAAATTTTATATATATATATATGCATATGTAAAATATTCTCTCTTTCTCTCTCTCTCTCTCTCTCTCTCTCACACACACACACACAACGGGGGCCAAATCTCTCAAATTGGTCTCATGATCAATTAGCCTGGATTCGCACCAGGGGCTACTAAGTCTGTTGGTAATGTGAAACGAATTTAGCCTGGACTTGCACCAGGGGCAAAGTCTTTTGGTCGAGTCTACGAAATTTAGCACGGACTCGAACCAGGGGCAAAGTGTGTCGGTAAGGGGCAAAGTCTATCGCATGAAGATGGCGGTCTCTTCTTTAGGCAGGCCTTTGGCGATCTGTCTATTAATCTGTGGCGTCGTATGCCCCAACTTGCTCCGTTTTACTTCAATGCGCTCGTATTGGTCCAATTCGAGGAGCGCATCAATACGACCGCATTGGAGCAGAGCTGATATTCTCCATCGCATTCAACGGAAGAAATTCCTAGGTAGCAATCGACCGATATCTAGGAATTTTCTCCATCGAATGCATCTAGTGTAAAAATAAACAGAAGTTTGGACTTTTGGAACCTTGACTATTTTATGCAATATTTGGAAGCATTATATTTTTAGTGAAAGAAAAATAATAATAAAATAGAATAAAGTATGCCGAAAGTACGACGGAGCAAAAAACCACCTCCCGATGGCTGGGAGTTGATCGAGCCGACTCTAGAAGAACTGGAACAGAAAATGCGCGAAGGTAAGCTTGCTTTGTGAGGTTAACCGTTTTTAAACTTTTATTTAATTCTCCAATTTTAAGAAAAAAAAACCTTTTTAAGACATGATTTATCTTTATAGCTGAAACCGAACCGCACGAGGGCAAAAGGAAACAAGAATCTCTGTGGCCGATTTTTAAAATTCATCATCAGAAATCGCGTTATATATACGATCTATTTTACAGAAGAAAAGCGATAAGTCGCGGTGAGTTGCATAATTTTTAAGATTTAACTATATTTTTATTCTATTAAAATTTTATTTTTAATTATATAGTTATTTTATATATTTTTATATAATATTTATATATAAATATATTTATATAATTATATATATTTTCTAAAAAATATTATATCATATTTATTTTTTAATTATATTTTAATCTATTAAAATTTTATTTGTAATTATATAATTATTTTTTTTATTCAAGTTAATTTTAATTAATTTAAAAGTAATCTTTTTCTGAGCTCTGTATTTTCATTTCAGAATTGTACGATTACTGTTTGAACGAAAATATTGCGGACAAGAATCTGATTGCCAAATGGAAGAAGGTTGGCTATGAAAACTTATGTTGCCTGCGATGCATTCAGACAAGAGACACGAATTTCGGTACAAATTGCATCTGCAGGGTGCCTAAGGGCAAACTCGAAGAAGGCCGAATAGTAGAATGCATTCATTGCGGTTGCAGAGGTTGTTCAGGTTGAATGTTTCCTGCATGTAAGGCACTTTCCATTTATTCTTACAAAATTATAGGGTTTTTCATAGGAAAATGCTGAAACTAATCAGTTATCATTTTTTAATGCATGCAACTACGACCTTTTTAATAACTATTATTAAATCTGGCATGTTGTTGAAAATATTGATTATTAGTTTATATGATTTTATGTGATTATTAGTACTCTTCATTACTTTTTATCAATAAAATAAACTACAAATATTTTATTTATATCCATTAAAAACTGCAGATTTTCCTCTTTTCAGCATAATTGTTTTCTCAAATGATTAACTTCAGCATTTTTCTATGGGTTACCCTGTATATCATGCATTGCATGATAAAAACAGCTCTTGTCTCTCTATTTAATCGTCAAATTCCATCGTTTGTACTCGGCAAATCGGGCGGCAAAGTACAGAGGCGTTTGCACCCGCCAGTCATACGTGACGCATTTGTTTTCAGATTCGATATTCACTCGCAGTACGTGAGCATTTTTCCGAAAGGCTGAGATCACAATGTTTGCACCAGAGCGCATTTTTGGCAGGCGCATCAGTTTCTCGTCGCCATCCATGAAAATCTTTCCACGACACGTGATCATCAACGATGCCGTTCTTTTCAAGGTGTCATCATTGCCTTGCGGATTGTAAACCAATGCGATACCCTCGTCGTCGTCTCCGTCTGGCGAAACTTCTAAGAACTGTATCATAAGTCATCATTATTATTATTATAGATAATTTACCCACGTACAGCACATTCGGTAAATATAAATGATAAAATTCTATCGCGTGCAATCACCTTGAATTCGATGATGTGATTCGCATCGAACTGAGGACCTTCTGAGAATAATGTACTTATAGTGTCTGTGAGTTTTGCGGTCGTTTTACCATTATTAGTGATCATGTAATTTTTATTCTCGAGTTCCCAGCCTGTAATTGTAAATGATTTTTACATTGTTACATTAATAAATTAATTAATACATATTTCGCAATTAAATGAGAAACGATTTCCAAAATTATATTCAATTGTCAATTTAATTTATACCAAAAAAAGATGTGAAGCTAATTTTGTAATTTTTAGAGAAAAGTTTTAGTTTAATTTCAAAAATATTGTAAACATAAATTCAGGTATAAAAAGAGCCAGGCACATTAAATGCAACAAAATTATTTTCAAATTCCTCTATACTTATTTTGTATTCAAAATAAGTATAAAGAAATTTAATTTAATAATTTATATTTTTAAGTTTTATACAATTTTAATTCAAAAATATAAAAAAAATATTATTATAAAGATATTAAGTGCAACAAGATTATTTAAAAAAATTCCTCTATTTTATTTTATTTATTTATACATTTTATTATTAAAATTTATTATTATTAAAACTAAGTATAGAGAAATTTAAAAATAATTTTTTGTTGCATTTAATGTGTTTAAAATTTTTTAATTTTATACAAAAAAAATATTTTTAAATTCTTCCGTTTTATTTTTTATATTTTATTTGTATTTAAAATAAGTATAGAGGAATTTAAAAATAATTTTATTGCACCTTGCTCTTAAAAAAATAGCTGTTTTTATCTGAATTTGTACTTATAGATCAGTACATTTTCGATTTTAAAATTATTATTTAAAAAATATACGTCTGCTCTTTCTTTGTACATACTATATGGTGGTATAGAAGTTCGCGCGACGTGATGTACGCTTCTCGCCACATTATCCGCTTGTATTCTGACTCTAAGGGTGACTGGCTGATCAATAGGCACATTTCTGATGAAGCAGAAGATCTCGGATCCTTTGTAAACCGTCTCGAACTCGCACGATGCAGGGTCGACGACTTCCCCGTTCGCCTTCTCCACGATAAACGTTTGTTCCTCAGTGTATTCCGGATTAGTTATGTGCCATTTGACGAACAAACCCCCTGGTCTCTCCTCAATGTTCGTTATCTGAACGGGAACTGTACGAGAGATGCAGCCCAGTTTCGAAATTTGCTCGAGGATCTCTTCCTTGCAGGAGTTTGATGGGCGATCAAAATTTATATTCGGGAGCTCCTCGGAATACGGCACTGCTGGTATCCTGAATAAATATAATTTAAATAATTTATATAATAATAAAATATAATTTATAAAATAATTTATAAAATATAATTATTATAAAATTTAATATAATTTATAAAATAATAAAATAATTTATAATTAATTAAACAATTTAAATTATAATTTATAATTAATTGAGTAATTTAAATAATTATAATTTATAAAACAATTTAAATAATTTATTATTATAAATAATATATTAATAATTTTTATTAAAAAATAATTTATAATATAACGCTTAAAAAGGAAACTTGCAAACTCAAAAAGATTCCGTACCAAATTCATAGGATTTAAGTAAGACCGTAATTAATATTTTCATATGAAGTAACTTATGACTTGTCAAACAAAAAATGTAATAGGCTCAAAGCTAAATAATAGATAATTACTGATTTACAACCAATCAAATATGAAAAAGCAAATTATAAGCTACAATATATGAAGAAAAAATCAATTCTATCAAAAGTCAAAATTCTATGAATTTGGTGCAGAGTTCTTTTAATTTTAATGAAACTTTACACATATGAATGCATTCTGACCTGCCTATATCGTTGCTGGCAGCAATTATCTTTCCAAATCTGTTGGTGCTATATCGATGTGGATGCTGCAACATACTTTCGCTCATAGATATGATGCTCTGCGCATTCTGTATCTGTGCCTCCACCTCCCTTCTGCAAGCTCTCAGCGGTATTAGATTCTCATGCTTGTGAATCTGCGTTTCTAATATCAATTCTTCGCGTCTTTTATTGATTTCATCATATACATCATCCAACAAAGATTGAAATGTCCCATCTATTTCCTTCAACGTCCTGGTCATATTATTTTCTATCTGATAAAACGCAATTTTTTCATGTTATTATAATTACCAACCGTAGAAAGAAATATTTTGATGAAAGCAAATCAATAAAATATAAATAATAAATATAAGTGTATAATATAAAAAATAAATAAAAATAATATAAATAATAAATATGAATGTATAATATATAAAATAAATAAAAATAACATAAATAATAAATATATAATATATAATAAATACAAATAATATAAGTAATAAATATAAATATATTACAATAAATAAAAATAATATAAATAATAAATATAAATGTATAATAATAAATAAAAATAATATAAATAATAAATATAAATATATGCGGAAACGGAAATAGAATGGATAAGAAGGTTGAAAGGAAAGGAGGGAAAAGAAGGAGAAATGGTGGTTGTAAGACTAGGCAGCAGAGAACAAAAGAGACAGGTAATGGAAAAAAAGAGTCTGTTAAGAGGAAAGAGGGTGAGGATAGAGGACGACCTAACATGGGAGGAAAGAAAGATGAAATGGAGAATAATGGAAATTGCGGAGGAAGAAAAGAGGAAAGGGAACAAGGTGTGGACAAGCTACGGTAGGATAAAAATCAATGATGTTTGGTGGAAATGGGAAGAGGAAGAAAGAGTGCTCAAGAACTGGAAAGGAGAAATTAGAGAAGGAATGGAGAAAATGGAGGTGGAAGAGGGGGGCATGAAGACAAGAATGGAGGAAAAAAAGGGATAGAAGAGGGGAGAAGAGAAGAAGGAAGGAAAGGAGAAGGGAAGAAGAGTAGTAAGAAGAGAAAGGAGGAGGGAGAAAGGGAGACGGAGATAGAAAGAAGAAAGGAGCAAGAGAGAAAGGAAAAAGGAGAAGTAAGAGAGGAATGGAAGATAGGTTTTTGGAATGTGGCAGGGTTGAAAAACAAGGAAGAAAAATTCTGGAAGGAAATAGAGGATTGGGAGGTAGTGGTGATGATGGAAACATGGATAGAGGAAAAGGGGTGGGAGGGATTAAAAAGAGGTTACCGAAAGGATATAGATGGGAGAAGCAAGCAGCAAAGAAGAGAAAGAAGAAAGGAAGACCGATGGGGGGAATGATCATGGGGGTAAAGGAGGAGAGGGGAAGGATAAAAGTATCAGGAATGGGAGAAAAGGCGGAGGGAATAATGATGGCGGATTTAGAGGTAGGAAGAGAGAAGTGGAGGGTAATAGGTATATACATTAACGGGGACATGGAAAGGAAAATGGAGGAAATGAAGGAATGGATGGAAGAGAAAGAAGAAGACAAATGGACGATTTTAGGAGGAGATTTCAACGCAAGGACAGGTAGAAGGGGGGGAGTGATAGGAGGAGAGGAGGAAGAGGAAAGAAGATCGAAGGACAAGAAGGTAAATGAGGATGGGAGGAAGTTGATAAAAGAGCTAGAAGAAGTGGGATGGGGAATTTTTAACGGAGGGATTAGAGGGGATAGGGAGGGGGAGTACACATATACAGGAGGAAGAGGGGAATCGGTGATAGACTATGTGGTGGGAGAGGATAGAGTAAAGGAAAAGATAAAGAGAATGGAGGTGGGAGATAACATAGAGTCGGACCATCACCCTTTGATTGTAACGTTAGAAAGAAGAGGTGCTGAAAAGGGGAAAAGGAAGGAAGGAAAAGGAATAAGAAAAAAGGGGAGATGGACGAAGAGGGGAGGAGAAAGAATAAGAGAGGAAATAGAATGGGGAGAGGGGTGGAAAGAGGGAATAGAAGAGGAGCTAGAGGAAAAAATAGGAAGGATAGAAGAGGAATTGAGAGAAGGAGAAAAAGAGAGTGGAGAAGGAAAAAAGAAAGGGTGGTGGGATGAGGAATGTGAGGAGAAGAGGAAAGAAGTGAGGAGAAAGCTAAGGGAATGGAGGAAGAAAGGAGGAGGAGGAGAAGGATACAGAAAAGAAAGGGCAGAATATAAGCTAATGTGTAAAGGAAAAAGGGAGAAGGAGAGGATAAGATGGTACAAGGAAGCGATAGAGGCAAGAACGGAAGGAGAGGTATGGAAAATTATAAACAGGGAAAGGAAGAAGAGAGAAGGAGTGAATGAGGAGATAAAAGCGGAGGAGTGGAAGGAATATTTCATGGACTTATTGGGAGGGGTAGAGGTTAAAGTTGTAAGAGGAGGAAAAGAGAAAAGGGAGAGGGATGAGGAGCAGGAGATAAGCAGGAGGGAAGTAAAGAGGATATTGGGAAAATTGAAGAAAGGAAAAGCAGCGGGGGAGGATGGGATACCGAGTGAGGTATGGAAATATGGAGGAGAGAGGGTAGAAGAGTGGGTATGGGAAATGTGCAACAGAGTCTGGAGAGGGGAAGGATGGCCGGAGAGGTGGAAAGAGGGGATAATAGTACCACTGTTAAAAAAGGGAACGGGGAATAGGGTGGAAAACTACAGAGGGGTGACTTTAATGCCAACGTTATATAAGGTGTATGTGGGGATTCTAACAGAAAGGTTAAAGGAGGAAATAGAGAAGGGGAATATGTTGCCGGAGAGTCAAACAGGCTTTAGGAAGGGAATGGGGGTGATTGACAGTATATATGTGCTAAACTACCTGATCAATAAAAAAGTGAAGAAGAAGGGAGGTAAGGTAGTAGCGGCCTTCATAGATCTGAAGGCGGCGTTTGACTCAGTGGATAGGGAGGTGTTAATGGAGGCGATGAGGAAGAGGGGGGTAAGAGAAGGGTTAAGTAGTAGAATAGAAGAGGTATACAAGGAAACGAGGAGTAAAGTAAGAGCGGGGAAGGAGGAAGGAGAAAACTTCTGGACGGCAAGGGGTGTGAGGCAAGGTTGTCCAATGAGCCCACACTTGTTCAATTTGTTGATAGCGGATATAGAGGAAGTGCTGAAAAAAGGAGGCTGGGGAGGAGTAAAGTTGGGAGGGGAAAAAGTGCACTGCTTGGCATATGCGGATGACATGGTGTTGTTGGCGGAGGAGGAGGAGGGGATGATACATATGTTGGGGAAAATGGAAAATTACATGGATAAAAAAAGGCTAGAGGTAAATGTGGATAAGACAAAAATAATGAGGTTTAGAAAGGGGGGAGGAAGAATGAGGAAAATGGAGTGGAGATGGAAAGGGAAAAAATTAGAGGAAGTGAAAGAGTTCAAGTATCTAGGATATAAGTTACAAAGGAATGGAGGACAGGAGGCGCAGGTGAGGGACAGAGTGAGGAAAGCAGGAGCGGTGATGAGACAAGTATGGGGTATGGGAAAGAGAAGATTTGCAGGAGACTGGATGAAAAGAGTATGGTTAATGGAAAGGTTGGTGGGAACGGTGATAGAGTATGGGGCGGAAATATGGGGGTGGAAGGAGAGGAGAGAAGTAGAGGCAATGCAGGAAAGATGGATTAGGTGGACGTTAGGAGTAGATTGGTGTACGCCGGGGTATATGGTAAGAGAAGAGATAGGAAAGGATAAATTCAGGATAAGAGCAGGAAGAAGAGCGATAGGGTATGAGAGAAAATTAGAGGAGGGAATGGGAGGAAGTTTAGCGAGGAAATGCTATGAGGAGATGAAGGAGAGGGTAAAGGAAGGAAAGGAGAAAACGGTGTGGGAGGAAGAGAGGGCAAAATTTTTTGAAGGAAGGGGGATAGAAGAGAGGGAGATGGAGGAAAAAAGAGAAAGGGGGGAGGAAGTATATGAGGGATGGGAGCAGAAGGACAGAGAAAGGCAAAAGGAGGAAAGATGGGAGAAGATAAGAGAGTCGAGATACAATAGATGGTATGGAGAATGGAAGGAGGAGGGTTTACCGGAATACTTGAGAAAGGGATGGGGGGAAAGCAGATGGAGAAGGATAGTGAGGTATAGAATGAACAATGAAATGAGGGGGGCGAGATACTGGGAAGAGGAGGGGAAAAGAAGATGCAGACTATGGGTGCGTTCCGTTATGCACTGCAAGTACTGGCACTATGACGTCATGCAAGTGTACTGTTGACAGCGTTCCTTTTTAATTTTGTGCACTTTGAAGCTACTGCAAAATAGTAAAACGGAACGCACTACAGTACGCTTTCAGCAGACTTTTAACTAACCTTTTTCGCTAATAATCATCGAGTGAAAAATTGGTGAAATGGATAATACCATTATAGCATTAATTACATATAATTTAATCGAGAATATATATGATTCGAGTGAGTCATCAAGTGAAAGCGATTTGGAAATGGAATTAATAAATGAAATGAGACGACAAATTAAAATACCTAGAATAAAATGTAAAAATTACGTTAAAAATATTGTATCATTATATTCAGATATGGAATTTAAAAGTTAGTTCCATCGTACACATGGAGGTAGCCATCTTGATTACTGCGAGTGCTTTACCTCGCCGGTTGCAGTAATCGCAACAGGAAATAACGTCAAAATTAATGACGTCATATACTCATGATAGTACTTTCGCAGTGCACTGCTATCTATATCGGAACGCTATTGGTAGTACTGTCAGTACTTGCAGTGCATAACGGAACGCACCCTATGTGGGATGGAAGATGAAACTTGGGAACATGTAATAGGAGAATGTGGGGGAGAGGGGAATAAGGGAAACTGGTGGGAAAAAATGAGGGAAATACTGCAAGAAGGAGGAGAGGGAGAAGGGTGGATGAGGGAATTAGAGAAAAAGAGGATGGAGGGGAGGGTGGAAGGGGAAGAGGAGGAAGGAGGTATGAGGAGAATGTGTGAAAGTATGAATGAGGTGTTGGGGAATGTATGGGGAACTGGAAGCCGAGGCGAAGCGAGGAATAGGTTAGGGACAGCTCTTTCTCTCTCTTAATTAGTAAATAGGTAGATTAAGTAGAGATAAGATAATTGTAAGATAGATGTAAGAGTAGAATGTAAGAGTAGTCTATAAGTTAAGATTGTAAGAAATTTGTAAGGTTTGGGTACGCTCCTCAAAAGCGCCTTTAATCCCTGAGGGGGCAAATAAAGTATTGAATTGAATTGAATTGAAATATAAATATATAATAATAAAGAAAAATAAAGAAATAATAAATATAAATAAAAGATAAATTCTAAAAGAATGTATTATTTACTTGCTGATCAGCATCGTCAAGATCCTTTAATTGATAATCCAATTTTATTATGTACTCCTGTACAGATTGTATGATACCTTTGATATTTTCTTTTACATTTTGCGACAGTACTTCTTTCTGTGTGAAAATACCTTCAGCATCAAGTTGTGTTTTGTTTGCATCACAATTCTTATCAATGTTTCGTTCATATTGATTTAATTTTTTTAATGTATACGATAATCTCATTAAAACCTCTTCCTTCTTCGTCTTTTCGTTGCCATTATTGGATGATACCACAGAATTCTTGTTAGGATTTGGTATCAAAGGTTTTATCCTGTATCTGTTTAATAAGTCATCACGATTGTCAACTTGTTCTTCCGACTTATCCGACAGGTTTTGATTGGCCAGTACTTCTAAAATTTGTTCCATATCTGAAAAAAATAAATAATGTTGAACGATTTAAATTAATATTAACAATTGCAGAATGTTCTCTGAAACAAAATTCATAAAAATTAACGTTTCATGGAAATAAGTTGCAATAAAAATTTTCTAAATTAATTACAGATATTGCTTCAACATATTGTGCCAAGAATATTTTGTGTTGCAATCATCAGTGTCAGCCTGCACTTCTTTCTCGGCAAAGGTCTGAGTTTGCTGATTGTTCAATATTAAGTATCTCTTCAATCTTTTTCCTGAACAATCTTGCAATTTAGTTTCATCATTGTCAATTGAAATACTGTTCTCATTGTAATTCTTATTAGGTATCAACAACATGCCGTTCCAATAATCCTCATCGTCATGATTGTCCAAAGACGCTTGTGTACTGATTCCTATAATTTGCCAGGAATATTTTACCTTGCACATTTTGTACGAAGACTTATGAAACAAATCTTGCAACAAACTGCACGATGTTTGCGTGCTGGTTCCAATAACTTGCCAGGAATATTTTATCTTACAATCGTAAGGCCTTTGGTCAAACCATTCCGTATTTCTTACTTCATTGCTATATCCTTTACTTTGATTGTGAGAAGACGATGGCATCCAACTATCCACTTCTCCTGAATATTTAGTATCATGTATGATTTTATCTTGCATTTTGATTGATCTGATGTTCTTAGCGGAAGACCAATCAGCAGAATTTAAACGAAACTGCGGCAAGTTGTTTTCCAACAGATTATCATTTTCATAATGTAACACATTAATTTCAAGTTCACTGTTGGTAGATTGCAAGTGATTCAATACTGATCTGTCGTTATTTGCAAGTATTTTCTCATTCTTGACCTGAAAACTGGAGATCGATTGCATCGACACTGTGGAAACAGTGTCTGTAAATTGACTTTGCGATGATACAATTAATGATTTGCTCATAATATTGCTGATCGGTGTTTCTGTCCTTGGCGCAGTTGAAGATGCATCTTCATATTTCATCTGATTTTCTTTCCTCCGTAACAGATCACCTTTTCTTGATAATCTTATGGATCTTGAACTTATCCTGCACAAGCTTTCATCCTGTTTTGACAGTTGAAACTGAACAGGCACTGTATTAGGAAAATGTAATGTGGTACTTCTCTTCTTGCAGGAAAACACTTCCTTCAAGGGATATACAGTTTGCAAAATACTCCTCTTCTTGGAAGAATTCATCTTTTTAGGAATGGTATATAATTGTTTTAGCTTTGTATTCTGATTTCTAAATTTTCGAGAATTGAGTCTTCTCACCTATGGTTTCAAGTATGAAATATAGATGAGAAGTTGATAATTTTAAAAATATATATAAAATATACATAAAAAATATATAAAATAAATATAAATATATATATATATATATATATATATATATATATATATAAAATATATAAAAATATTTTAAAAAATATATATTTTCCAGAGAAGACGATATCAGAGGGAATATTTGAATTGACCTTAAATAAATCTTCCAAAGGATTGTACAATGTACGAATTGGTGTTTCTGAGAACAGCAGCGCAGGACTATTTCTGTAGTTTTGCGCCCTCAGAATCTGAAGTTTATTATTCCCTGAAGAGGGAATGTTGAAGCTCTGCTTGAAGGGCACAGACTTCGCAACAGGAATCATTACATTCCTGGTATGCAACATCATATCTGGTGCAACCACCCTTTTTCTTTGCGCATCAGCAACCTTCTTTAAACATCTGCCTGTTATGAGAATTTGATCACCCATGTTTAGTCCTCTTTTCTGTAGTAAAGCATATATTACACATCAGAGCTCATGTTTTTTTAAAGAATTTAATATATTTATATTTTTTTTATTCTATATGTAATCTGTGTTTCTTGTTATATGTCTTCACTCATTATAACCTAGATAAAAATTCAGGAGATTAAACGTTGAGAATTAAATGCAGGCTTAAAAATATTTTTTCCTCTCAATATATGTTTACATCTGTCAAAATCACGTGGTTGAAATTTTATACGAGAGAAAAAAATTATACATTAGATAAAATATATACATACACACACACACACACACACACATATATATATAATATTTTTATATACTCACAGAATTTAGAAATTAAAACTTGAGAGATATATAAATAAAACAATTTTTTTAAATTATTTATTGAAGATCTCTGCGTGGCAAGAATTCGAGTGGAAACACGAGAAAAATTTGGAGTAATATTTTTTGCCGAAAGAGGTTTATAACATTTGAAATGCACGCGTAATCGGCGAATCTTCAGGGACGGTGCATCTTGATGTTGCACTGAACTATTTCTAAATATAACTGTATGACGGATGACAAATGTGATATCATGCGAAATAAAGTAGCTAATCATCGCGTATCTCACTCGCATATTTAAATAATTACATATACATATATATATAACATTGAAAAAATATATTATATATATATATATGTATTTATATATAAGATATATAGATATAAATTTTAAATATATATTGTACATATTAAAAATAATATATATAGATATATATATATATATATATATATATTTAATATATATTTAAATATTTATATATATATATATATATATATATATATATAATATATAACATTATATATTTAATATTATATATAATTAATATATTAAATATTAAATATAATGAATATATATTAGACTTATTACATATATCATTATACCATAATTATATAAGAAAGTGAAACTATATCTCATAATTCTAATTTACAGGGGTATTATTTATATATATTATTTATTATACTAGAAAAATCATTAATGTTCATATTATTATATTTATACATACGATAATAAAGTACATTGTCATTGCAGTAATATATATATATATATACATTGTATTATTATATTTAAACATTATGATACAATCCATTATCACACAATCCTCCCTGATATTAAATTAAAATATAGAACATAAATATAGAACATAATAACTACACAAGAAATAATAATAATAATAACAATTTTATGTGAAGCAGATAAAAGTTATAAGATGTAATATCTTTAGCTATTGATATTTTTTTAAAGACAATTTTAGCTCACTTAATTTTTCTCTCGATTCTAATTCGTCATAATATATTATTCATATGTAATTTTGTAAAGGGATCTGATTTAAAACTTTATCAGGATCTAAATTCTTTATCACATATGTTCGCAAATATTTGCACTAGATATATATATATATAAATATATGCCAGAATGTATTTTAAAAATCCTTCATACTATATAAAACTGTTTTATATGCCTGTATGTTGCTCTAGAAAGGGATGAAAAAATTACGTGATTTTTTACGACATGCACTAAAAACGTGTGCATGTACATTACGTAATTAAAATTTTCTTTCAGAATTATTATCGACTGTGCGAACATGTTCGGGAAACTTTTTCGTTAATTTTGCCTTTTCAGAAGCTGATCGATTTGCGTCTTGTACATCTCCTTAACATCCTCCAAATCCAGTCGCAATTCTTGATTCTCCTCGACCTTCTCGCCGTACATCTGCAACAGGGCGTCGTATCTGGTTTGCGTCTCGCTGAGATTTTCGTTTAGAGCCTGCGTTTGCGAGACTTTCACGTTCAAATCCTCGATCTTCAAAGTCAACGTAGCCAATTCCGAATTCAATGCGTCCCTCTCTAGGTTCCGCCGTGACAAGTCCCACTGGAGTTGCTGTATCTCACCTGTGTAATAAAGATTACAATATATGACATTGAATATAACATTATCGATAAAAATATATTAAATATATATATATATATATATATATATATATATATATCAAATATTAAATTAAGACATTATAATCATATAATATATATATTAAAATTACCTAAGTAGCAAACAGATGTCATTAAACGTCAAAATGACATCATTTTGCCGTCTAAATGACGTCATTTGATGTCAAAATGACGTATGCTTGCTACCTGAGTAAATTATTATAATAATGAATTATAAAATCTAATTAATTATATTATGTAATTATATTAAGCATAATAATATATATTAGAATTACCTAAGTAGCAAACTGACGTCATTAAACGTCATTTTGCCGTCTAATGACGTCATTCTACGTCAAAATGACGTATGCTTGCTATCTGAATAAACTATTAACACATAATTAATTATAATATCTATCATAATTATTATTATAACAATTATTGTAATATATAGGATGTCCCAAAAATCTTGCAGCAGTTAAATATCTCGAAAACAAGGGCTTTTTGCGAAAAATGTTTCAAATAAAAGTTGTAGAGCTTAAATAACGTATTAAGTAGTAATATTAGTGTGTATAAATAGTAATATTAGAAATATTAAACTATAAATAACTTTGTCATTGTAATAAACTATAATAATAATCATTATTATAATAAATAATAATTATTATAGTTTATTATAATTATAATTATTGATACCTACCATCCCTTTGTTTTAGTTGAGCCTGTAAATTTTCAAAGATCGACGTGCTGCTCGAGCCAGCTCTGATGGTCTCGTAGGACATTGGAGGAAATCTTCCAGAGCTATTATCAAATACTGAATCGTTAAACTGAAAAAAATTATGCATGATATATAAACATATATACATGTGTAGATGTATCAACTGTCAACTCTACTTGATATCATATATACATACACCTGGCCAGCCACTATTCGCACTACTAACAGACTCCTGGCCTATACTGAGAGTGGGGCTAAATCGTGATTCCTCGTCAGTGTTTTGTTGCTGTTCCAGTATCGCGTTATTTCTTCTTCGTTCCGCGTCGGTCGCAGCTTTCTCCACAGCCAATTTATTCTCCAAAGCATCTATCTCCCTTTTTAAATCTTGCACGTAATCGGAATGCGTCTGCTCGAGAATTTTTATCGCGTCTTGGTGTCTACAATTTGACGACGTGTTATAAATTTAACAATTTATTATCCACGTCTAATATTTATTATATATAAATTATTACTTATCTAAAATATTAATAAATAAATAATATTTATAAAAAAATATAAAAATCTTATATTAAAATATTACATATCTATTATAAATATTATAAATAATTATAATATATATATATATATATATATATATATATATTGTAAATAATTTATTTATCTATTTATTATATTTATTATATTTATTTACATTTATTATTTAATATTTATTTATATTTATTATCCATGTCTAAATATTGTACTTACTGCTTATTTTGCTCGATTAGTCGCTCGCTTTCTTCCTTCAGCTTATCACACGACTCTTGCAATTTTGCTCTCTCCTTCTCTTTAAAATTGAGTTTCGATTCTAATGGCGACTCTTTGGACTTCAAATTGACATTTTCCTCTCTCAGAAGACGATCCATTTCCATTAAATTTTCGACTTTCGATTGTAATTCAATGTTCTTCTCCGACAGAATCTTCTCCTGCTTCATAAAACTGTTGGATTTATGCAGCAAGTTCGCCTGAAGTTGTTCCAGTTGCCTCAACAGAGGTTTCGTTGCTACCGAGACGGATTCGGATAACTCTTCGCTCCTGGCTTCCGCGGCTTCCAATCGCTTCAGCAGCTCGCTATTCTCGTGTTTGAGAAACTCCTCCCTCCTATCGCAAGAAGATAAATACTTAGAGTCGAAAAATTAATTCTACAATCCCTAATCAGTGTTGTGCTTAGATGATTTTAAAATTAGACAGCTAAAGGTAAAATAAAAATATGTAAATTCATCTTAGATAAGATAAAGATAATTTTGTTTTAAATTATCTTGATAAAAGATAAAATTATATGGTAATTCATCTAGATAATTTTCTAAATAATAATTTTTAAGATTGCTTATGTAAACACAATTATTAAAAAAATGTAAATTATAAAAGGGATATAAAAATATATGTATTCATATCTTTAATTATAAATTTTTATCGCTTACTGCTTAAGTTCTACTATTTAAGTATTTTTATGTGCTATGATTCTAAATCAAAATTATCTGAAAATTATTCTAGATAATTTAAGTAAAGATAATACTTTTTTCATCTAAGATGCAGATATAAATAATACATATTTCTATTATCTATATAAAGATAAGATGACGTCAAAGTTTTATCTAGATGATCATCTGTATAATTTTATCTAGATAACAACAAATACTGTCCCTAATTAATGCGATATTTACTTGACATGAGTTTCTTCAGCTTGACGGTACTTCAATTTCAAGTCCTCCACTTGCGCAAACAGCTGACACGATTCTCCCGCGTTGTCCACAGCCTCTTTCAGTTCCTCCTCCATAGCTAGCAACGCCTCCTTTTTTTCTGTTAACTCACTATATTACACGGAAATTCTTATTATTAGATTCTTATGCAGTGTTCACTTTTTATACTTTGAAAAAAAATTAATTCAGACTCCTCATCGACCAATGTTGGAATTGTAACGTCACAATCTGACATTGTGAGGACCCAGGAATTATAATAACTCCACTTACACTTTCGCAGCATCCAAGCTCTTCTTGTAGGCTTCCATCTTATGTACTGTATTGTCCAATTTTTCCTGCAACATGAGTATCTCTTTTTCTTGCTTCTTCGTCTTCGCCGTCAGGGTATGAACAGCTTCTATCTGACTGCGTTCGACTTCCTCCTTCGCGTGCAACGAACGCTTCAATCTTTCCAGTTCCGTATTCTGCTCCTCTATTTGTTCTCTGAAAAAAGATGATGGTGAATAGAAGAAAATTTAAAAAATTAAATTAATGAAAAATAAGAGAATAATCGACGTACTTTTGACTCTTTATCGTCGCATCGATCTCTTTCTCCTTCACCCGCAACTTCTTTATGATGTTGCTGTGTTGAAGCTGCTGTTTACTGAGTTTCTCACCCTCCTCGCGAAGTTCTTTTATGATCTCGTCCTTCTCGGCGTTTATATTGGACATCTCCTGGGAGGACAAACGTGACGCCGCATCCCACTTCAGCTGATCCAGATTTTTCCTCAACTGATCGCGCTCTCTTATAGCTTGCTGAAATTTTCTCTCCAATGCTGACAAACGCTGCGTATACTCGTCTGTGATTTGATTTATATTTTGATTCTGCTCCGCATGTTTTTCAAAATTCTCGAGTTGCCTAAAAGAAAAAACACATTTATTATTTTGTTATATTGTTTTTCTTATATTATATTTATATGAAAAATATAAAAATAAATTATATTTATTATAATTCATATATAATTATTTTTTATTTTATTTACTCATATACAGGGTGTTCCAAAAGTCCACAACAGGATTTTAATAATGCTATTTATAGTCACACTAATATTACTACTTAATACGTCACTTAATACTCTATAATTTTTATTTGAAAATCTTTCCTCTAAAAA
The DNA here is from genome assembly GCF_048542155.1 of Nylanderia fulva. NCBI lineage: Eukaryota > Metazoa > Arthropoda > Insecta > Hymenoptera > Formicidae > Nylanderia > Nylanderia fulva. Next base: position 387,481 of record NW_028190807.1, on the reverse strand, counting down.
ACCTTTGTTTTCGAGATATTTACAGTTGTTATCGAGATACATACAGTTATATGTAGCAGGATTTTTGGGACACCCTATGTATAGTTATCGAAGTACATGAAGAGAGTATGACGATCTTACTTCATTAAATTTGCTATATGTAGCAGGATTTTTGGGACACCCTATGTATAATTATCGAAGTACATGAAGAGAGTATGACGATCTTACTTCATTAAATTTGCATTTTGCTCGTGTAATTCCATGTTCATCCTGCTCACGTCGATCAGCTTTGATTCTCTCGCCTCCAAAATCTCCGTCATCTCCTGCACTCGTTTCAGAAGCTTTTCTATCTCCATATTTGTCTCGTCCGAGCCTATACTGATCTCGCTCAATTCGCGGGAATGACCTCTGATCTTCAAAGTCTTCGTTAGCAGATCGCCGCCTTTGGTCAATTGCAATTTTGCGGGACTCTGTCGCGATTGAGTTGAGCTTGAATCTCCGTTTGGACTATTAGCAAAGAGCAAATGATGTGATTATTAATATTCAACGCAATATTTTATTATATCTTTAATTATTTAATTTTATATATTATATATTAATCTAATATAATCTAATATATTATATATTCTATATAATATTAATATTATATTTAATTTTATTTATATTTTGTTATTTATAATTATATTTTTCTATTATACCTAGATATTATCTCGATGTCACTCGACGTTGTGGTTTCCAATTCGTCTCCGCTAGTGTGTCCGCTGGCCTGATCGGAGCCAATTTTTACTAGATCAGAACGACTGTAAGAAAGAAATTAACTATTTTATACTTATTATCATATACAGAGTGAATCTAAATAAATGCGAATAATTTTAAGAAATTATTACTTTCTTGAAAATCAAGGAAAATCTTTCATGTAAACATATATACTAACATAGCCCTTCTTAAGAAGTTACGCTCCTCGGAAGGAAAGGATAAATATTACATTTGTTTCTTTTTTTTCAAATTTTGAATAAATTAAATGGGAGGATCTAGGAATACATGTTGACGTGCAAGATTTGCATTTATTTAGAATCAGTGTATACAAGGTGGACAAAATAAAGCGTTACGAACTTTTATATATCTCCAAAAATATTTAATATAAACTTTTTCCTAAAAGGCAATTTTCAAGGTCATTTGTTTTTTTTAAATAAACTTAAGTATGAAATATCTCGTAAACTATTCACCTTTTGACCATTCTATCCCTACTAACTTTTTATGCTGAATATTACAAGAATCGATTTATGTAAAAAAAACACAAATGACCTTCAAATAACCTTCAAATAACCTTGAAAATTGCCCTTTAGCGAAGAGTCAGTAGCGCCAATTTTTTTCCTCCCTCGAAATCCTACGACTTTAATTTGGAAACATTTTTCTCAAGAAACAATATTCTTGGATAAAAAAAATTCGTAAAACGTTTTATTCGGTCCACCCTGCATGAATCGAGCGCGATATTATACCTTTCTGATGAAATAGGTGAGTTTTCTCGCGGCACTTCGGCGCAAATAGTCTCCACATCAATTATCTCACCCTTTTCAACCATAGCATCAGCCAGCATGGTCTTCACATAGGAACTAGCGGTCAAAGGGGTCTCCAGGACCTTAGGACACTCGTTCGTGCAAATCAAGGTCGCGTTATCCTCCGAGCTGCTCTCTATCAGAGTCCCTTCCCCGCTGGAATCGGTGGACACCAAATACTGATCGGTATTATTGCTCTCCATCGTCTTCGCGTTCTCGACTTGAGGATAATTCTCCGGATCCGGGGGCTCTATAGTGGCGCTCATCAACTGGGAGAAGGTGGAGACATCCGACTTTTCGTTCGCACTCTCCACCAACTGATGGTGATCCAGCTTGCGGATCGGCTGGGTGGTGATCGGTTCCAGGGTCAGATGCAAATTGTGCTTCTCCTTCAGCGAGTCGAGGCTCAGGTTCAGCTTGTTGTCCGTGGTGCAGGCTTTCGCCAACATCTGCCGGTCGTCCGGACACGAGTCGTGCATCCTCGCGGGCAGCTTCACCCCGAGGTCGGCCAGGTCCAGCTTGTTCCTGACGGCGTCCAGCTGCAACGGCTCCAGCACCGTCATGACGGTGCCCTCGGAGGCCGAGGTGTAGGAGTCCTCGGCCAGACTGACTTCGTCCAGCTCGTCCGCGTCCGGAATCACCTCGACGCTCTCCGGGGAGGTCTTCGAGCTGTCAACCATCAGCTGCGACGGGCTCTTACCCAGGTCCAGGCTGGAGAACACATTGGAGGACGGTGTGCTGTCGACGCTGTAGGGATGCGAGCTGGTGCTCAGGGTCTTGACCTCCTCCAGAGGGGACTCGTATGGCGAGATGTCGGAGGACGACGCCTCGAATCGATCCAGAGGCTGCAGCAACGTGTCCGCGCACTCCACACACGGGGTGGCGCACTCGTCCGCGTCCAAGCCGGGAGAGGACTCGGAGGTCTTCGGGTCTATCGGGGATAGATAGGGACTGCTGTCGCTCTTCCAGTCTCCCAGGACCTCCACGGAACTCGGCGACGTCACCAGACTGTCTGGCAGGATCTCGACCGACTCGGAGTTCACCTTGATGCCTACGAGCGAGGGACTCAGGGAATTGGTGACGGAATTGAGGTCGGATTCCGGAGTGGTTGTGCAGTCACTGTTGGACTGCGAACCAAGTATCTCCACGCTCTCCAAGCTTTTCTTGTCGCTCTCGGAGGAGACTGGATTGGGTGCATTATGGAACACATTAGTGGAACTCGATGGTTGATTAGTATCATTGTTCTCCAATGTCATCTCGTCGCGATACCGCTCCTCTTCTTCCTCCTCGTTGCTAGTTGCGGACTCATCGTCGATGTCGTCCGCTGTTGGTGCACGATAAATTTGCTCCAAATCTAAACTGGCACTTTTAGATATATTCAGTTTGGTACTAGTAGGTGCAACGCTGTCTGGGGGCAATTGTTCAGATGATATACAAGACTCCGATGCACCTTTGCTATTAGATTCCTTAGATATGTTATGATTTATATTTACAGATTCACTAGTAACTCTGGACTCTCCTTCCTCTCCGCTATGTACAGATTCAGCCTTTGTCACTGTGGATTTTCCATCGGTTGTCACCAATTTTTCAGGAACCGAGGCAGAAGACACCATCTCGCACTGCTCTTCACCTTGACTGGCAGGACTTTGCAAGGACTTGGAGTGCTTGACAATCTTCCACGCATTGTTGTCTATGATTCTAGGAGGCTCGAAAAAGGAACCGGTGAAGCTGCCCCAGATACTATTGGAATTTGACTGTTTCTGCAAATTGGCCTCACGTTTGTTTGCCTCCTCCTCGTTTTGCAACCCCCAACTCGCGAAGAAGTCCGAGGTCTCGTCCGTGTGCGACTGAATAACCTTTGGTTCCTCCTCCTTGATATCCAGAGCCTTGTCTATAGTCTTCTGGGCTCCCTTCAGGGCAGACTTTGCCAAATTGGCAAATCCCGTAGCATCAAACCAACTCATGTTTTATACCTAAAATAAGAAAAATATAATAATAAATTATAAAATAATACATATATTACTAATTCTATTTTTCTAACTATAATAGGATAAATATAATTTTTTAAGTGCGAAACAATCTTTTGTTGCAAACATAAATATTACTTATATTGTATACAACATTATATTAAATTCTGAACAAATTCATGTATATTATTTATTAAATCTACTGAGAGATGTTGCAAGATTTAATATTCCCCTAATTATATTTACAAGCTGTCGGAAACATCGTTTGTGAAGATTTGTTCCTAGATTGCACTATTTCACGCGATATTCATATATTAATCTGTCACAACAAACGTACATGACATTCTCCAAAGCAACGCTGGTGACAGCGAGACACGTTCTTTAATTTCCTTTCTCAACCGATCCGCCTGTTAACTGTCAAAATGCATTTGTCAGTAGCAGCCGACATGTTCGTGACAAGTGTCGTGCCAGTGCTGTCAATACATTTCTGACAGTTGCTACCAACATACTTTGGGCGGCTAATCAACTTGCAGTTTTCCCGTTGGAGCGAAGAGTCGATTGGCTGCCGCGGCTGCTCACCAGCCAATCAGCTTGAAGCTTTTCCGCTGGAACGAAGAGTCAATTGGTTGCTACGTCTGCCCTCCAGCCAATCAGATTCACGCTATTCTATAAGAAAAAACCGTTTTCTTCCTTGTTTTCTGTACGCAGAAGATTATTCAGTGTGTATCACCACAGATTAATAGACAGATCGCCAAAGGTCTGGATGAAGGAGAGACCAGTATTTCTCACTGATTTCAGCGCCATATCGTAGTAGTGGTCAATGCAGTAACTATTAATACGTTCCCAAGATAAGAGCGTCTCATGCTCATGAACTCATCCGGCGGCATGTACGAGATTTATCTTTTCGTAGCGTTCGCGTATTTCGGAAAGGACAGAATTTTATGATGTTATAAATAAATAAATAAATAAATAAATAAAATATTAACCTGACCTATTATAATTATTTTTTAATAAATGTTTCATTATTATTATCATCTAAGTCTAAGTCGTTTAATTAATTTTTAGTTTTTTAATAATTAATTTAATTTATTCTAATCATTTTAATATGTGAAAAATACTAATACGTATACGTTTTATAATGAATTAATATATTTCGAGAGTCGAATTATATATTTTTAATAATATAAAAGTGTTCAAAAATTATATTTGACTTTTAATTTTAATTATTTTAGCAAAGAGTTCCGAAATCTCTTACACACATAATAGGGATTTTGTTCATCCATATAATTCGCAATTAAGTATATATGTTAATTATTAATTTTAATAAAATACAAAATTAAAATTAAAGGTCAAATATAATTTTTGAACATAAATATATTTAATTCGTTATAAAACGTATACCCGTGATAGTATTTTTCTCGTACAAAAATAACTAGAACAAATTAAATTACTCATAAAAAAATTAAAAAATAATTAAATAATTTATATTATATATGATAATAATAAAACATTTTATAAAAAAAACAGATTCAATAAATATAAGTATATATATAACATGTACTTATATTTATTGAATCTGTTTTTTAATAAAATGTTTTATAAGCTTAGAAAACTTGACTTTGACGTAACTAGCAAATTTTATTTAATTATTTCACGACGGTTTGACGTAATAAAATGTTTTATTATTATTATATAAAATATAAGTTTAAATTCTTTAATTAATTTTTAATCTTTTATGATTAATTTAATTTACTCTAATTATTTTTGTACGAGAAAAATACTATCATGGGTATACGTTTTATAATTAATTTAATATATTTGTGTTTAAAAATTATATTTGACCTTTAATTTTAATTTTTATTTTATTAAAATTAATAATTAACATATATACTTAATTGCGAATTATATGGATGAAAAAAATCCCCATTATGTGTGTAAGAGATTTCGGAACTCTTTGCTAAAAAATAATTAAAATTAAAAGTCAAATATAATTTTTGAACACTTTTATATTATTAAGAATATATAATTCGGTTCCCGAAATATATTAATTCATTATAAAACGTATACGTGATATTATTTTTCTCATATAAAAATGACTAGAATAAATTAAATTAATTATTAAAAAACTAAAAAGTAATTAAACGACTTAGACTTAGATGATAATAATAATGAAACATTTTATTAAAAAAAGATTCAATAACTAGTAGGTCAGGTTATAATTTTTTATTTATTTATTTATAACATTATGAGCTATTAAGCTCATCATCTCGTTCGCTCTCTGTCTTGCTTTCATTCGGCAAGTCACAAACGATATATGATACTCGTATGTTCCTACTTCAACTCTCGAGAATCTGAAACAAACGAAACTCGTGTCCAATATACAGGGTGTCCGGTAACTAACAGACCAATGATTACAAATGGATTCTTTGGTCAATTTGGGAACGATTTTTCCTCAGCGAAAATGTCGAAAAAGGTCATCATTTTTTACAACTTTCCAATCTTTGTCATTATGTATCTTTATAACTAAGCCTTAAATTAAAATTTTATTATAGTAAACTCTACCTGAAATTAACTGAAGAATGTAATTATGTTAGACTTTTAACTCCAAAACGTTTAGTTTTCAAAAAACCTATTTTTTTCAATCGCTTATAACTCGAAAATTATTGACTTCTCTACATTTTTGCTAAGGAAAAATCGTCTCCAAATTGGCCAGAGAATCCGCCCTTAATCATTGGTCCGTTAGTTACCGGACACCCTGTATATATTATATAAAAGTGTATAGCACGTCAGAAGCTTGTGAGCTTACAGCGATAAGTAAAAACAATTGCGTATCTATTTCATTGCGTTTATCTGTTTAAACGCGCGCTTTAATTTTTCCAACGTTTTTGCCTGTTTATATTTTAAAGGTCCTCTCTTCTAAAAATCTTGTTTTAAAGATCCTCTCCGCGAGCAAAATTCGAAAACATAAATTATTTAATATTTTTACTTTATTATTTGTAAATCCTCGGTAATTTCAAAATTTTTCTATTTGAAAATTATTAATTTTCTATTGACAATTAATTTTATCACAGACTTTACTCTTACTCCCATTGCACTTTCGTTTGCGGTTTTCAGTATACGATTTTTTATCGTAGTTACTGAAAATTATTATTGTGAATTATACTTGTGCAGTGATTTGAAGAATTTACAATTTCGTTGAAATTGTTGATTCTTCAAAAAAATTACGAGATTCGCGGAAATTGCGTGCTTTCTTGGCATTTTCCGTTCGCGGCAGGCGGTTTATTTTTGATTGTTGCAAGTGTTTTTTTTTTTTTTTATTAAAATAGATAATAATAATGTAAAATAAATCACGATATTTGACAGATGTGCATATATATAGAAATTGTAATAATAATAATATTATATCATAAAATTGTAAATTGTTTCAATTTTTTATAGACTGCGATAAAAGATTTTACATTTGGATAAGAAACTGCGGTAAGTAAAAATATAAAATTCTTGAAAACGTACCAAAATATTTGATAACGTAAAAAGGTGAACTTTGAAAAATAAGGAACTTAAAAATTGCACTAATAAATGGGCTATATGTGAGCCGTGCGCGGATGTAAGGTGTGTTATATCGAAATTTAATTAATAGAATTGAGAATTAATCCCAATTTTAAGTCTTACAAATGTCCAAGCTAATTTTTTGTACCTCGTGTACATTTTTGAAAGTTATATCGAAAAATTAAATTTCAATATGCGTCTTACATCTCACATTTCGCATACGGCTCACATATAGCCTATTTATCTCTATACTTTATTTCAACCCTTATAGAAATTTATTACTGGTAACGCCAATTTATCAATTTATTTCGAGTAATTAATCACTTTTATTTCGAATACTTAAATTACTGTATATTATAGTATTTTAAATACTCGAAATAAGTGATTAATTGGCATAGTGATAAATTTCTACAAGAGAATAAGGAGCCTTTAAATTCTTAATGTAAAAAATTTTAAGTAATTTTCTTTAATAAAATTTAATTAAAAATTTTTGAACACTGTGTTATATCACATTTAAAATCGTGATTATTTCAATAAAAAAACATTTTATGTGTAAAAAATATATTTTTTATATTTAATAAATTTTATATATATATATATATATATATGCATATGTAAAATATTCTCTTTCTCTTTCTCTCTCTCTCTCTCTCTCTCTCTCTCTCTCTCTCTCACACACACACACACACACACAACGGGGGCCAAATCTCTCAAATTGGTCTCATGATCAATTAGCCTGGATTCGCACCAGGGGCAAAGTCTGTTGGTAATGTCAAACGAATTTAGCCTGGACTTGCACCAGGGGCAAAGTCTTTTGGTCGAGTCGACGAAATTTAGCACGGACTCGAACCAGGGGCAAAGTCTTTTGGTTCAAGTCTACGAAATTTAGCACGGACTCGAACCAGGGGCAAAGTGTGTCGGTAAGGGGCAAAGTCTATCGCATGAAGATGGCGGTCTCTTCTTTAGGCAGGCCTTTGGCGATCTGTCTATTAATCTGTGTTAATAGACAGATCGCCAAAGGTCTGGATGAAGGAGAGACCAGCATTTCTCACTGATTTCAGCGCCATATTGTAGTAGTGGTCAATGCAGTAACTATTAATACGTTCCCAAGATAAGAGCGTCTCATGCTCATGAACTCGTCCGGCGGCATGTACGAGATTTATCTTTTCGTAGCGTTCGCGTATTTCGGAAAGGACAGAATTTTATGATGTTATAAATAAATAAATAAATAAAATATTAACCTGACCTATTATAATTATTTTTTAATAAATGTTTCATTATTATTATCATCTAAGTCTAAGTCGTTTAATTAATTTTTAGTTTTTTAATAATTAATTTAATTTATTCTAATCATTTCAATATGTGAAAAATACTAATACGTATACGTTTTATAATGAATTAATATATTTCGAGAGTCGAATTATATATTTTTAATAATATAAAAGTGTTCAAAAATTATATTTGACTTTTAATTTTAATTATTTTAGCAAAGAGTTTCGAAATCTCTTACACACATAATAGGGATTTTGTTCATCCATATAATTCGCAATTAAGTATATATGTTAATTATTAATTTTAATAAAATACAAAATTAAAATTAAAGGTCAAATATAATTTTTGAACATAAATATATTTAATTTGTTATAAAACGTATACCCGTGATAGTATTTTTCTCGTACAAAAATAACTAGAATAAATTAAATTACTCATAAAAAAATAAAAAAATAATTAAATAATTTATATTTTATATGATAATAATAAAACATTTTATAAAAAAAACAGATTCAATAAATATAAGTATACATATAACATGTACTTATATTTATTGAATCTGTTTTTTAATAAAATGTTTTATAAGCTTAGAAAACTTGACTTCGACGTAACTAGCAAATTTTATTTAATTATTTCACGACGGTTTGACGTAATAAAATGTTTTATTATTATTATATAAAATATAAGTTTAAATTCTTTAATTAATTTTTAATCTTTTATGATTAATTTAATTTACTCTAATTATTTTCGTACGAGAAAAATACTATCATGGGTATACGTTTTATAATTAATTTAATATATTTGTGTTTAAAAATTATATTTGACCTTTAATTTTAATTTTTATTTTATTAAAATTAATAATTAACATATATACTAAATTGCGAATATATGGATGAAAAAAATCCCCATTATGTGTGTAAGAGATTTCGAAACTCTTTGCTAAAAAATAATTAAAATTAAAAGTCAAATATAATTTTTAAACACTTTAATATTATTAAGAATATATAATTCGGTTCCCGAAATATATTAATTCATTATAAAACGTATACGTGATATTATTTTTCTCATATAAAAATGACTAGAATAAATTAAATTAATTATTAAAAAACTAAAAAGTAATTAAACGACTTAGACTTAGATGATAATAATAATGAAACATTTTATTAAAAAAAGATTCAATAACTAGTAGGTCAAGTTATAATTTTTTATTTATTTATTTATAACATTATGAGCTATTAAGCTCATCATCTCGTTCGCTCTCTGTCTTGCTTTCATTCGGCAAGTCACAAACGATATATGATACTCGTATGTTCCTACTTCAACTCTCGAGAATCTGAAACAAACGAAACTCGTGTCCAATATACAGGGTGTCCGGTAACTAACAGACCAATGATTACAAATGGATTCTTTGGTCAATTTGGGAACGATTTTTCTTCAGCGAAAATGTCGAAAAAGGTCATCATTTTTTACAACTTTCCAATCTTTGTCATTATATATCTTTATAACTAAGCCTTAAATTAAAATTGTATTATAGTAAACTCTACCTGAAATTAACTGAAGAATGTAATTATGTTAGACTTTTAACTCCAAAACGTTTAGTTTTCAAAAAACCTATTTTTTTCAATCGCTTATAACTCGAAAATTATTGACTTCTCTACATTTTTGCTAAGGAAAAATCGTCTCCAAATTGGCCAGAGAATCCGCCCTTAATCATTGGTCCGTTAGTTACCGGACACCCTGTATATATTATATAAAAGTGTATAGCACGTCAGAAGCTTGTGAGCTTACAGCGATAAGTAAAAACAATTGCGTATCTATTTCATTGCGTTTATCTGTTTAAACGCGCGCTTTAATTTTTTCAACGTTTTTGCCTGTTTATATTTTAAAGGTCCTCTCTTCTAAAAATCTTGTTTTAAAGATCCTCTCCGCGAGCAAAATTCGAAAACATAAATTATTTAATATTTTTACTTTATTATTTGTAAATCCTCGGTAATTTCAAAATTTTTCTATTTGAAAATTATTAATTTTCTATTGCCAATTAATTTTATCACAGACTTTACTCTTACTTCCATTGCACTTTCGTTTGCGGTTTTCAGTATACGATTTTTTATCGTAGTTACTGAAAATTATTATTGTGAATTATACTTGTGCAGTGATTTGAAGAATTTACAATTTCGTTGAAATTGTTGATTCTTCAAAAAAATTACGAGATTCGCGGAAATTGCGTGCTTTCTTGGCATTTTCCGTTCGCGGCAGGCGGTTTATTTTTGATTGTTACAAGTGTTTTTTTTTTTTTTTTTTATTAAAATAGATAATAATAATGTGAAATAAATCACGATATTTGACAGATGAGCATATATATAGAAATTGTAATAATAATAATATTATATCATAAAATTGTAAATTGTTTCAATTTTTTATAGACTGCGATAAAAGATTTTACATTTGGATAAGAAACTGCGGTAAGTAAAAATATAAAATTCTTGAAAACGTACCAAAAATATTTGATAACGTAAAAAGGTGAACTTTGAAAAATAAGGAACTTAAAAATTGCACTAATAAATGGGCTATATGTGAGCCGTGCGCGGATGTAAGGTGTGTTATATCGAAATTTAATTAATAGAATTGAGAATTAATCCCAATTTTAAGTCTTACAAATGTCCAAGCTAATTTTTTGTACCTCGTGTACATTTTTGAAAGTTATATCAAAAAATTAAATTTCAATATGCGTCTTACATCTCACATTTCGCATACGGCTCACATATAGCCTATTTATCTCTTATACTTTATTTCAACCCTTATAGAAATTTATTACTAGTAACGCCAATTTATCAATTTTATTTCGAGTAATTAATCACTTTTATTTCGAATACTTAAATTACTGTATATTATAGTATTTTAAATACTCGAAATAAGTGATTAATTGGCATAGTGATAAATTTCTACAAGAGAATGAGGAGCCTTTAAATTCTTAATGTAAAAAATTTCAAGTAATTTTTTTTAATAAAATTTAATTAAAAATTTTTGAACACTGTGTTATATCACATTTAAAATCGTGATTATTTCAATAAAAAAACATTTTATGTGTAAAAAATATATTTTTTATATTTAATAAATTTTATATATATATATATATATATATATATATATATATGCATATGTAAAATATTCTCTTTCTCTTTCTCTCTCTCTCTCTCACACACACACACACACAACGGGGGCCAAATCTCTCAAATTGGTCTCATGATCAATTAGCCTGGATTCGCACCAGGGGCAAAGTCTGTTGGTAATGTCAAACGAATTTAACCTGGACTTGCACCAGGGGCAAAGTCTTTTGGTCGAGTCTACGAAATTTAGCACGGACTCGAACCAGGGGCAAAGTCTTTTGGTTCAAGTCTACGAAATTTAGCACGGACTCGAACCAGGGGCAAAGTGTGTCGGTAAGGGGCAAAGTCTATCGCACGAAGATGGCGGTCTATTCTTTAGGCAGGCCTTTGGCGATCTGTCTATTAATCTGTGGTATCACAATCTAATTAATTTTAATTAATTTTTGTTTCAAGTTTATTTCGCTTAATTTCAAACCCGAAATGTCAAAATCAGCTGATTGTAGTTAAAAGATTTAATAAGGAAAATTCACACGGGAGATTTGCAATTATTTTCCACAGGTACAAATTGTTAAAAAATGCAATTTTGTTATTTATATATATATTTATTTTTTTCCAACTATTTTGCAATTAACATGCAAATTGTTTATTTATAAAATTAATGAATAGAATATCTAGAATAGATAGATGAATAAAAAAATAATAAATTAAATAAATAAAAACAAATAAATATAAATAAATAAATAATCAAAAATAAATAAATATAAATAAATAAAAATAAATAAATATAACAAATAATGTTAGATAGATACTCTATTCTTCTTTAGTTTAATTTTGAGCAAAAATTATATTCAATGTGCATCGTGTATAAATCGGTCATTTAGAAGCAACATGTTCTTTCGATATTATCAATACTACGTCTGAAAAGACTCGTTTCAGTGGCCTTATTCACAATAGCTCCAGTGGCGCAATTGGTTAGCGCACGGTACTTATAAGACAGTTTTCGTGAGCAATGCCGGGGTTGTGAGTTCGAGCCTCACCTGGAGCATTTTTTTTTTTAATAATTTTTATTTTGCAATTCCTTATGTTTTAACATTGCTTATATGCAAATTATCAAATGTATATCCATATACAAAACTTGCAATATCAAATACTACATATACATATATAAAATACACACATACACACACACACACACACACACACACACACACACACACACACACACATATATATATATAATATATATATATAACTATATAAAAATACTTTATATAAAAAATTTCATATTTTTAATATAAAAACAACTTAATTTTTAACTTGTAATGTGAAGATTAATTTTTAATGTAAAGAAGTAAAAACATAATAGTGACAAAATTGAATATATTTTATAATAAATTTATATATACATACAAAGTTTCTAAATAAATAAGTGCGAAAAATTGTAGAAAATGATTCTTTGCTAAAAATTAAAGATTTTTTATATAATATATATATATACATATATACATGTATATTTCTCCCTGAGAAGTTACGCACTCTTTCAAAGAGATAAAAATTAGATTTTTTTTAAACTTTTTTCTCTATTATAAAAAAATAAAAGAAAAAAAAGTTTTTAAAAAAATCAAGCTTTCTAATGCATAATTTTTATTGATCATATTCCGATCGATTAAAAGTTTTAATAAAAAATTAAATAGGAGTTAGTTTCATCTCTTTATCGATATCGGAAAATTTTAAAAATATTAATAAATATTAAACAAATCATATATAGTAGGCCAACTGAACGAGCAAATAAATAAGGTGTAAAAATTTTTATTAATAGTTAAATAATTAAATTAACATTTCGTTACAGAATCGATATAAATTGTAAACGTTTCGACTGCACTACAGTCTTTATCAATACATAAAAGTTAAATATTAAAATACAAAGTTAAATGTTAAAAATACAAAGTTAGTTAAATGTTAAAATATAAAATTGAAACGATTCTTCGCTGTTGACCAATAGATATGCAAGGCGATTGGTCTGAGATGCCAAGTTATGCGACATTTGAGCATGCTACGGATATAATACGCGAATTAAATCAATGTCAGAGAAAATTAAAAAATCTTTCAACTTACATTATCGTTTTAACAAGTCCTTTTCCCCGATATTTCAAGTGTGTGTTGCGAAGTCTGAATACCAAATGTCAAAATAGAGAGCGTGATGTATTACTACAATTTACATTGGAAAAAGAGGATAATCGTTGTATAAGCTTTTTAGACATAATGATCAAAGTAATAGATAATAAAATTTATTTAGATTGGTATCACAAAAAGACATTCTCAGGTAGATTACTTTCATATTTTTTTTGTGAAATTGCGGATGTGATAGTAATAAAGCTCTATCTACCAAGTTATAAATTGTTCCTATTTTATGACAAGTCGGATGATTTGAAAAAAATGAAAGTAATCTACCTGAGAATGTCTTTTTGTGATACCAATCTAAATAAATTTTATTATCTATTACTTTGATCATTATGTCTAAAAAGCTTATACAACGATTATCCTCTTTTTCCAATGTAAATTGTAGTAATACATCACGCTCTCTATTTTGACATTTGGTATTCAGACTTCGCAACACACACTTGAAATATCGGGGCAAAGGACTTGTTAAAACGATAATGTAAGTTGAAAGATTTTTTAATTTTCTCTGACATTGATTTAATTCGCGTATTATATCCGTAGCATGCTCAAATGTCGCATAACTTGGCATCTCAGACCAATCGCCTTGCATATCTATTGGTCAACAGCGAAGAATCGTTTCAATTTTATATTTTAACATTTAACTAACTTTGTATTTTTAACATTTAACTTTGTATTTTAATATTTAACTTTTATGTATTGATAAAGACTGTAGTGCAGTCGAAACGTTTACAATTTATATCGATTCTGTAACGAAATGTTAATTTAATTATTTAACTATTAATAAAAATTTTTACACCTTATTTATTTGCTCGTTCAGTTGGCCTACTATATATGATTTGTTTAATTTTGTTAAATTATACGAGCTTTTCATTAATTAATTTTAATAAATATTCTTTTTACTAGTGACAAATATTCAAATTTCATTTTTTTCAACCCAAATTTTAGAAAAAAAAAACTTAATTTTTATTCTATATTTTTATATGAAAAATCTTCCTTAATCTATTTTCTAAAAGAGATCCATTTTCGCACTTATTTAGAAACACCTTGTATACATATACATAGATGACTTTATTATTATACATATACATATTATTATGTTCAATTTTCATCATTTGTGTTTTAACTAATTAAAAATAAATGTAAAAAATACAAATTAGTTTTATATTAAAAGATGAATTTTTTTAAAGTAAATATTTATTCATAAATTAATTTTATACATACTTTCATAGAAATCCGTCGTTAAAGAATTTTTAATAATTGAGATAAATATAAAACATATTATTAAAAAATACCATAATAAATAGAAATCTACATAAAATATATTTTTCAGGAAAAAATTATTATAATGATGCAGAAAAAACGTGCATACATAATGCCAACAATATCAGACTGGAATTCTGGAAATGGACACCATTTGATGATTGTATATGCGAGTCACAAAGAAAGAGAGCCACTTTGGCCCAAATTGACCGAGATATGTATAATGGACAGCGCGAGAGGGAGGACATGTCCCGCCGTTATCGTTATTAATGGCCACCGCGTTAAAATCGAGGATGCGAACGATGTTTTATGCTAAGTACTCGATCGTCAACCAAATCACGAAACGCGGTACCTATTAAATGGACCGCCTCGCCGATGTTCGCGCCGATGTTTGTCCATCATCACGTTCATCATGAACACAATGACCTCATATCGGGATCCGATTTCGTATATATGCATGTAAAGATGTGTGTACGCTTTTAAAAGCCCACTCACAGAATTACCAATCAGTTAGTTGCATTCTGCCATTCAAATTGGAAATGTCTCGATCGGGTTATTATGATGATTATTCGCGGTACTCGACGCAGGTGATTATCTTGCAAAATTTTTATAATTGTTTTTCTATAATTTATTCGCAAATCAAAAAGTGGAAACTTGCTTATTCCTCATTATTCTATTTCGCTCCATTAATGAAGAATGATGAGAAATAATAGCAATAATAATGTGCAAGTTTCCAATTTGCATATTTTTTTACATAAAATAATATTTTTGTCACGTATATAGATGTGTATGTATGTATCTATATGTGTATGTTTTTTTTCGTAAAATTTATGTTTTTTCAAAAATTCAAAATTTCTAATTATAAACTATTTTTTATATTAATACTCTATTAAAGTACAAAGATTTAATTCAATATATCAAAATTTACAAAAGTTAAAAGATGCACTTAAAAATTTTTTATAATTCAAAATTTCATAAAAAACGAACCCTTTCACCGATTTTCGTCAAATTCAAATATCAGTCATTTTTTAATAATACTCTATTCAAGAATAAAAATTTAATTCAATATATCAAAATTTAGGAAAGTTAAAAAGTGCACTTAAAAATTCTTAAAAATTCAAAATTTCATAAAAACAAACTCTTTTACAAATTCTTGCCAAATTTAATATCAACCATCTTTTAATGATACTCCATTTATGAAAAAAAATGTAGTCTAATATCTCAAAATTTACGAAAATTAGAGCAACCACAGACATTTTTTGAAAAATTAAAATTGCATTAATTTAAAACACTGAATTTTTATAAAAATAAAAGTGTTGTCATACTTTACTTATATAAAATTGAAATATGTAATGATACTAAAATTGGAACGTTTTAACTCAAACAGTTTTTAAATTTGCAGAAAAATGGATATATACATACACAGAATATATAGACATACATACGGACTTTTTTAAATAAACATGATTTTTCGATGAACAATAAAAATCTAAAAAAATTCACGAAAACAAAGTTTTCTTTGTAAGAAAGTAATTTGTTTTAAATTAAATAAAGTTTAAAAAATTGATTTAAAAATATTAAGTATTTAAGAGTATTTATAATAAGGATTTAAGTATAATTTAAGTATTAAGTATTTATGTAAATACAAGTAAATACTTATAAGTATTTAAATATTTAAGTATTAAGAACTTAAGTATTTAAGTATTTTTAAATACGTTTTTTAAATAATAAGTATTTATAAATACAAGTATTAAGTATTTATAAATACAAGTATAAATACTTGTAAGTATATTCGAATATTAAGTATTTAAGGATTTAAGTATTTAAGTATTAAATATTTATAAATATAAGTGTTAAGTATTTATAAATACAAGTATTAAGTATTTATAAATACAAGTATAAATACTTGTAAGTATATTCAAGTATTAAGTATTTAAGTATTAAATATTTATAAATATAAGTGTTAAGTATTTATAAATACAAGTATTAAATATTTATAAATACAAGTAAATACTTGTAAATATTTCAGAATTAAGTATTATTGCAGATATGGTTCTTCTTCGTCGGCGCGATGATATCTTCGGGGAACCCCGCGGTGATGGGATCAGAGTTTCGGGACGCGGTCTTCGTCAATTTCCACCAGAGATACAACGTCTCCAAGGTGGCGATACTTCACAACGGCGGTAGTTATTTACCTCCAGCCCCGATTTCTCCAGATGTCTCCTTGCCGGAGGTGATCGATAACAAAAACATAGCGGGAACGGTGAACGAGACCACCGGAAACTATCCCAACGCATTATTGTATCATCTATCCCCCGGTCGAGATTCCTCGCGAGCCCTTACGCGCAAGGGTTTGCAAGACACGAGGTATCTGGGGAGCGCCGGGTTGCCCCTCCAGCATCATCGTCGACCCACTTTTCTGCAAGGCAAACACCCTCGACAACAGACTACAACTCCTCCTCCTCCTCTTCCTCATCCTGATGCTCTGGGTGAAACGCCAACGTCTTTCGCAAATCGTATCAACGTAGAAGAGATGTCCTGTCAGAACACGGGAGACGAATTGTTCTTCAGGTAATCCATATAGAACGCTTTGCAGTCTGTTCCTTTCAAAAATCTAATTTTCCAACAGAAAAGAGACTAGTAGAACCAAACAGAAAATCAATTGATAATCAAATTTTAACACAGTTTTGGATTATTTTTTTTGCATGTTATCGCTTGATAATTTTATCATAGAGCATCCATCAGAGCACCGAGAAACTTGGCCCCGCCGGTGATAGATAACGTGATGCGTGAAGCCTGTCAAGCGGCGGCAGTTAGGGATTCTTATCGCATTAATTTTGAGAGGGATCAGGTCTGGAATTGCGGGGTCGTTGAGTGTTCCGCGGACGGTGACCGATCGTACTACTGTCTCGAGCTGAGATTTCCAGCGATTTCCGGTCTGCATTTGAAGGACGACCGTAGGGTGACGTTGCGATGTAAAACGCAGGACAGGATCGCGTATCATACGAAGCGGATCAGCGTGAAAACTTTGGAAGTGTAAGAAAGAAAATAAGTCATTTATCTTCTGGTGAAGCCAGCAAAAATGAACTTTCATCTGATCAGGAGAAACGTCGGGAATTACATATATTCAGATATATGTCTATATATAGTTGTTTTAAATATGCCAAATTAAAAATATCTCGCAAACTATATTCATTTTTTAGCCCTACTTTTACAATTTTTTATACCGAATATTGCGAGCAGAAATCGATTTACAAAAAAATAATGTAATTCCGTTGAAAAAATTCAAGATGACCTTGTGCTGATCTTGGCATGACGTTATCCAAGGTTAAACTGATAAAACCAGTAAATAGACCTTTTTAAAATAACTTTTGTCTGAAATATTTTTTTTTCATAAAAAATTCAAGATAACCTTGTCCTGACCTTGGAGACGCTACTCAAGGTCAAACTAATAAGACCAATAAATAGACCTTTTTTAAATACCTAACTTTTGTTTAAAATATTTTTTTATAAAACTTACGTTTCTCGAGATATTTCGCAACTTTTTCAACATTCTGTACATATATACATATACATATATGCTGCTTTCAGGAAAGCGAGAAACGTTCCGAGCATGCTAAACGGCGGCTCTAAGGACGTTCTGGACGTGGACGTGGGACTGTTTAGGAAGACTTACAACTCGGAAAACATTTTCGACACAAGGATACAATCAGGCGGCACTGTCGTCCTCGGCGAGGAGATTCTGCTGCGCGTGTTAGTCAACGGTGACGACGGTAAGCGCATTAGAGTAGCACACGACGGTGATAGTACCGTGCACATTTTTATTCCTTCAGTAAGACGAATGGTGTTTCTAAAACTCCGACAGCGACATTGTGTAACTTGCAATCTCCCAAATTGATAAATTTATCCGAAGAGAGACGCGCGTAACAAAGATGTATTATTTATACAATTTCACCAAGTCAATAATGCAAGAACTAATCGATATAATCGAGTCAAACGTACACAATGTCTATTCAAATCTCATTTAAAAAATTCCCATCAGAGGTCAGAGCAAGGCCATTAAAAATTTTTTTATTAAAAAAAAGTTTTAGACCAAGTTACAGATATTTAAAAAAAATCTGTTTACTAGTCTTATCAGTTTGACCTTGAATAGCGTCCCCAAGGTTAGAACAAGGTCATCTTGAATTTTTTCGCTATAAAAAATTGTAAGAGTAGGATGGCTAAAAATAAATAGTTTGCGAGGTATTGTTCAAGGTAAAAAAATTTCCGGTTTTTCCAGGAAGTAGACCCTGATATAGGTAAAAATTAATGATCTGCGATTTTAATTTTTACCTATATCAGGGTTTCTACTCCCTGGAAAAACCGAAGGTTTTTTTTACCTTGAAAAATACTTGCATTATTGACTTGATGAAATTGTATAAATAATACATCTTTGTTATGCGCGTCTCTCTTTGCAGATCATTAATTCCTTATTATTTTCTTTTTCTTTTCTAATATCCTCCTAAGGTTGGCGACATTCAAAAATCGGCCAAGTGACGATGCACTACGTGGAAGAGAGACAGCAACAGAGGACCGTCAACAGCCTGTGGATCCTGGACAAGGAGGGCTGCTTGAATTCGGATGTGCGAGAGATCTGTCCGCGAGAACAGTATAAAGCATCGCCGTTGGAGAGCTACCTAATCTTCCAGGCATTCATGTTCGAGGGTATGAAGGAGACGGACGAAATTTCTCTCGCCGTGAAGGCGATGGCGTGTTTGGAGCCTGCGGATTGCGTTCTGGATTGCCCCGCCGGTCACGTTAGACGCGCCAGGAATGT
This sequence comes from Nylanderia fulva, assembly GCF_048542155.1. NCBI lineage: Eukaryota > Metazoa > Arthropoda > Insecta > Hymenoptera > Formicidae > Nylanderia > Nylanderia fulva. Next base: position 367,797 of record NW_028190807.1, on the reverse strand, counting down.
TCCGGATCGAAATAATACCGTCGAGTGGCAGGACGACATAGTTCTACGAGTGGTCCTTCCAAAACGCGAGTCACGCGCCGAGGAAAATTATTATTTAGCGATCCTATTACCAACAATGGCGCTACTCGTGCTGATCCTATTAATGAAGATCGTCAAAACCTCGCTTCGCCGAAGAACAATAAAATCCTAAATAATTTCGATCATTTGATAATTAATAAAAATTATGTAACGATCCAAAAGTGTAGCAACCTAACGTCATTAGATATCAAAATGAAGTCATTTTTATGTTTAATGACATCATTTGACGTATGCTTGCTATCTGGGGATTAGTGCTAATGTATTAAATACTGTTGATAGATGCTCAGGTAGCAAGCGTATGTCATTTTGACGTCTTCTGACGTCATTTAACGTCTAATGACGTCACTCGACGTTATTTTGACGTTTAATGGTGTCAGTTTGTTACTCGGGTAGTTTATACTTTAATATAACTGACGAGGAAGTTTAATAATAATTAATATTGATAACATCTAATGTTATGAAACGCGACTTGGCATCTCCCATGCATCCAGCTCGGAGCACAGCTTTAATCCGACCGCAAACAATGCGAGGGACGCAAATACGCTTCTCACAAACGGATCCTTGCTCAGAGTGTACACCATGCAAGCCAGAGAGCACGTGCATACGTCCTCGAAGTAGCTGAAACCCTTTGTCAGGCGATAATGATCTACAACCCGCTGTCGTTCCTTCAATTTGCGCATAATGCGTTCTACAATAGTAGGAAATTTCGATTTTATAAAATTGCAAAATGTATGTATATAATGTAATATGTATATGTAGACGTTCTTAGGAAGGGAAAAATCAATACTTCTCGGCAAACGACAGTATTGACGTTTCTCCTCTTTCTGAAAAATAAGCTCGCCTTTTTGCTCCTTTATCAAAGGACATGTGTCATCGCAGACATCAGCAGATTTGCGTGAAAAGATTCGCTTCACTTTTGTAGATACCATTACTTCTTCTTCTTTGGCTCGTCTCGCTTCTTCAGGCTTTCTCGGTCTATCGATTTTCTCGTATAGGTCGGCCGCATTCCGGGAAATTTCTCGAGGCATCGCTCTCGGCTCTTCCGGAATTTCCTTCGCTATTAGAGCGGGCAGAAACTCCTGCAATTCCTCGTCAATAAATTTTTCGTAGTCAGTAGCGCCTTCTTCCTCGCCATTTTCCACGCGCCTCTCCGCTTCGACTGAAATTATCGCTTGGAATTAGCGAACTGTCGATCGAATATCTTCCAAGAAAAGATTCATTACTCCTAATTACAATATTCTTTCAGCTCCTGCAGTTCCGGTTCGAGCTCTTCCTCGACAATCTCGGGTATCTGTTTTACGGGTTCTGCTACAATTCTTTCAGCTAATTCCTTTTCCTCAATTTTTTCTTCATCCGCTATCCTTTCCATCGAGATGACTGGTTGCTCATCCTGAATAATCGAGATTTCTTCTTTTTCAACCAAATCGACTTTTTCTTCATCACGATCTTTTATTTTTTTTGTCGGGATGACTGGTTGCTCCTGGATAATCGAGATTTCTTCTTCTTCAACCAAATCGATTTTGTCTTCATCATGATACACTATTTTTTCTGTCGGGATAACAACTCGTTCCTGGACAACTGCTTCTTCTTGGACTTCAGATTTCACTTCGATATCTTCTATCGCTTTAGACGGTGTCACCTCAATTTTTTCATGATAATCGACTAGTCTTTTATAAATTGCATCGATCAGCCCGTTTTGTATTTCTCGCTCTCGAGTAATATCCGGAAGTTGTGGCTGCACATCGATTTTCTGCGGAAATATTATGTCATCCAGCAGCCAAGGCGCTTCTTTGACTATTTTGAAACATTTTTTTTTTCAAAAACTTATTAATAATTTGCGTTGATTCTAAAATATTTTAGAAAATAATGTACTTGCTGCACGAAGGTATTTCTTCACTTTAGGACAAGTTGGAAGACACTCATATCTTATAGATTTACTGGACATTTAGAAATTCTATAATTGCGTTGCTTTTGTATATTTATATAAAAATTTATTATTTTATGTGATAAAAATGAATGAAATGTGATATATAGAATTTCGATTTTCTACTTTTCAACATTGTGTATTGTGGCTTCTCTTATCGTTTAAAGTTGACAAGTAAATTTGACATAAGCTAAATATAATAGTTCACAGTTGATTTGTATCTATATTCGTTTAATTAATAGATTCATAACGGTTTTTTGACAGGCGAATGGAACGATGAATTCATCCCGTGAAAGCGTTCCAGATTACTTGAACAAAAATATATTCCCGACTTTATTAAGTGCGATGGAGAAGATGTTGATTGAAGCTGACCGTCGAAACGCTCTAGAAGTACGATATCATTTTCTAGATAATTATTTTACAATCGATGCGCAAAATGTGGCTTGGAAAAAAATAGAGAAATAGACTATACTTTACAGACGCATAAATGCTCTTTCAACGGACTTGATTATCTCGCAGAGATCCTTTGGAATCAAAACTCACATCATCCAGATAGATTGCATACGTGGCTGAATGTGTTTGACATACCGCAGTTTAAATTATGGTTAAAATCACAGTAAGAAAAGAAGGCATACTGCCCTTTCTCAATATTTTTGTCATAATACAGGATGTCCCATAAGAAATTGATGAAACTAATCATTTTTAATAGATATAAATAAAATGTTTGTATACTAGTTTATTTTATTGATAAAAAATAATTAAAAAAATGCTAATAATCACATAAAATCACATAAATTAATGATAAATATTTTCAACAGTACCAGATTTACTAGCAGCTATTAAAAAGATCGTCAATAACATTAAAAATATTGGCAAAAGTATTTACGAGTTTTCGTAAAAGAACAGAATTTTGTACAATCTCAAATAATGCGCACTTCGAAACTAATTATCATTAATTTACATATGTAATTATTAGCATTTTTTGCATTACTTTTTTCAATAAAATAAACTGGTATACAAACATTTTATTTATATCCATGAATAACTGCAAACTTTCTACTTTTCAACACAATTTTTGTTTTCTCAATAACTGCAAGCATTAAAAAATGACAGCTGATTTATTTCAACAATTTTCTAAAATTTTCTTACACCCTGTATATATTATTTATTGCTTTTATTTTCTAGTCCCAGATCAATTTATCCGAAATCATGGCTGTGGAGCAAAGAAGATGCCGCCTTACAAATACAGAGATATGTTCGTGGTTGGCTCGTTAGAAAAAGAATGGATGTTGAGGAGATGCGTCAATTTTGGAAGGTACTGGAATATAATTAAGCAAGAGATTGAAATATATAACGACTGCTATATAAATTGCAGGTCATCCGTGTAGAGAGAATGGACAGTTTTACTGAACTTGATAAAGCGAAACTCTCAAAGTGTTAGACTGATCGTTACACCTTTACTTTTTTTTTTAAATAACTTGACACATCTCATGTATTTATAAAACAACTATTCCTTTAATTTTCTATAGAAATTAAATACATCTCACAAAGATACTTCTTCTTCTAACTTTGGATACAAAACACTAGACTCGTCCAGACTAAAATTCAATTTCACCGTTGGACTTTCACCCTCCTTGGCTAATCTGTAATTCTTAATCGCTGCCCCTTCAAAATTATATCTAAGAGCTAATTTCGGTTCCTCGGACACTGTTACTCCTTTAGTCTTCATCTGACGCATTAAAATTTGCGAGAGTAACGGCGGAAGATCTGTCGTTTTAGGCAAAATTTTTTCCTCTGGCAATTGCCTATTCTCTAGATACAAGTGCTCCTGATCTTTGGGTACCAACATATAATCAGCTTTGTAAGTCGCAGCGTCCAGCTGAATTGGTTTTGGGCTTTTTTGACCGCGAAAAACCCTCTCGACTAGTACCATAACTTTACGATCAGTCTAAAATGAGTTACGTCAAAGTGTTACAATACAAGCAACTTGTATAAAAATTATATATTAATAATATAATATAAATATATATATAAGTTATTAACAGTATATAAAAATAGTAAATAAAAATAGTATATAAAAATAATATATAAAATAGTATATAAAAATAGTATAAAATAGTGTATAAATTAGTATATAAAATATAGTGCATAAAATAATATATAAAAATTATATATTAATAAATTATAAATTATAAATTAACAAATTATATTATTACAATTGACAACATTCATTATTTAATAAAAATACAAAACTTACATAAGCTCTATCCGGCAAGGGCATCGCGGCTACCTTAAGTATCTTCATGTAACATGCTTCGGGATACCTCTGAAAGCGATTCCTGATCACAAGTCTTCCTACGCCAAAGTTTTTCAAATTTCCCAAAATCTCCCACAAGGGTTTTCCCTTGAAATCTGTCGTACGACCGATGAGTTTTATAGGCATCGCGTAACTTGTGTATTCTCTCTCATCGACTTGACAGGTGATCAGCTGATCGGGTTCTCGACGTTATCTTCTTGTTTTAAATCGTGGCACACGACATTAAAATTAACACGAAAATCACATCTACGTTACAAATAACGAGGACTAATATTTTGACAGAGAGGTTATAGGTCAATCTTCTTTTTTTAAATCCAAAATCCAACCACAGATGGCGCCAGGGATCGCGAATTTATCTTCGCGTGTCTTCGGTTTCGCTCGGCTATCTTTGCCGAATTCGAATTTCACAATTATAAGAGGATAAGAGGTACGTTAAATAATTTTTATTTCTTACGATGAAAATGTTAAAAAAGTTGCTCCGAAAGTGTATTTCAATTTTCCGTAAATATCTTCGCGATATTTGTAATATTTCAAATTTCATATTTGAATATTTTTCTTTCAATAAAATCGACAACAAATATAATAATATAATTCGAAATGAAAATCTCTCCTCCAATTTTAAAGTCGACCAGACTGGCAATAATTTATTTAAAAAATTAGTTAAATTACAACGTTTCGGCTGTCATTGCAGCCCTTTTCAAGTAATCTATGAACAATTATATACATATAAATATACTCTTAATGCGCTTAATCATACAAATAATTATAAATTTACAAAAATATATATGTTTACGTACCAGATTAATACAATAAATCAAATTTACAGCAAACCCCCGACAAAATTAACCATTGTTTTGATGAACAATGTATAACTGACAGAAGTGAGCACGAAAAAATAGATGTTGACTGTTAGCAGAAAACTTAGTCACTAACGCGTTGAGAAAATAGAAAACCAGAGTACTGTGTCTTTCGCAATTTTTAAAACGTCAATACAAAGTCAAATAAATAAATAAATAAATAAATAAATATGTAACATATGACAATATAATATATTAAATAGCTTCAAGAACGCGATCATAAATCCCACTGAAATTCTCCGTATCTTTTTGTAAATTAATGCTCTTTCTTTGGTTTTTTATATAGAACATTTCTGCTATTTCTCTTTTTCTTGTTTGTTTTTCTTGATGCAGAATCACAGGAGAATCCCAACGGAACTCATGATCGTTGCAAGTCCGATGCAAACTAACAACTGAGTGTGATGTCGTGTCTTTTTTGATGTTATTTTTATGTTCCTTAATACGTGTTTCTAAATGTCGCTTTGTTTGTCCAATATATGTAGAGTCACAGTTCGCGCATTCGATCTTATAAACGACATCGGTTCTTTTTAAGTTGTCAATACTATCTTTTCCTCTTTTTATCAACACGTATTAAGGAACATAAAAATAACATCAAAAAAGACACGACATCACACTCAGTTGTTAGTTTGCATCGGACTTGCAACGATCATGAGTTCCGTTGGGATTCTCCTGTGATTCTGCATCAAGAAAAACAAACAAGAAAAAGAGAAATAGCAGAAATGTTCTATATAAAAAACCAAAGAAAGAGCATTAATTTACAAAAAGATACGGAGAATTTCAGTGGTATTTATGATCGCGTTCTTGAAGCTATTTAATATATTATAATATAAGTATGCTGTCTTCTAAGCTGGGCAATAGAGCCAAGGAAACGAAACGAAAAATTAATTAAACGGAACTGTATCTCAATTTGAGATCCCAAAGTTCCACATATAAATTAATTTCGAAACTTACATATGGAGAAATAAGCGAGAAAAATACAGGTCCGAAAAGTCGCTGAAGCGGGAATCGAACCCGCGTCTTTCACTTTCCGGGCGACTGCTCTTACCAACTAAGCTATTCAGACCCTTTCGATCCTATATTTTTCATTTTGCCTTTTTAGTAGATGTTAGTAAATACCGCCGTGATTAGCCCAAGGCGTGAATAAACTCAGAAATAAATATTTTTATCGGCTCTCAATATAAATAATATAAGTATGCTGTCTTCTAAGCTGGGCAATAGAGCCAAGGAAACGAAACGAAAAATTAATTAAACGGAACTGTATCTCAATTTAAGATCCCAAAGTTCCACATATAAATTAATTTCGAAACTTACATATGGAGAAATAAGCGAGAAAAATACAGGTCCGAAAAGTGAGATACAGTTCCGTTTAATTAATTTTTCGTTTCGTTTCCTTGGCTCTATTGCCCAGCTTAGAAGACAGCATACTTATATTATTTATATTGAGAGCCGATAAAAATATTTATTTCTGAGTTTATTCACGCCTTGGGCTAATCACGGCGGTATTTACTAACATCTACTAAAAAGGCAAAATGAAAAATATAGGATCGAAAGGGTCTGAATAGCTTAGTTGGTAAGAGCAGTCGCCCGGAAAGTGAAAGACGCGGGTTCGATTCCCGCTTCAGCGACTTTTCGGACCTGTATTTTTCTCGCTTATTTCTCCATATGTAAGTTTCGAAATTAATTTATATGTGGAACTTTGGGATCTCAAATTGAGATACAGTTCCGTTTAATTAATTTTTCGTTTCGTTTCCTTGGCTCTATTGCCCAGCTTAGAAGACAGCATACTTATATTATTTATATTGAGAGCCGATAAAAATATTTATTTCTGAGTTAATATATTATATTGTCATATGTTACATATTTATTTATTTATTTATTTATTTATTTGACTTTGTATTGACGTTTTAAAAATTGCGAAAGACACAGTACTCTGGTTTTCTATTTTCTCAACGCGTTAGTGACTAAGTTTTCTGCTAACAGTCAACATCTATTTTTTCGTGCTCACTTCTGTCAGTTATACATTGTTCATCAAAACAATGGTTAATTTTGTCGGGGGTTTGCTGTAAATTTGATTTATTGTATTAATCTGGTACGTAAACATATATATTTTTGTAAATTTATAATTATTTGTATGATTAAGCGCATTAAGAGTATATTTATATGTATATAATTGTTCATAGATTACTTGAAAAGGGCTGCAATGACAGCCGAAACGTTGTAATTTAACTAATTTTTTAAATAAATTATTGCCAGTCTGGTCGACTTTAAAATTGGAGGAGAGATTTTCATTATTTATTACTGGCGACTCTTAAGGATTATTATTTATAATTCGAAATATTAGACATTGCAAAGTAGTTGAAGTTGAAGAAATATATTTCCCTCGAAACGGAATAAAAATAGTAAATATACACCTATCACATTTATTTACACTTATATTTATATGCATTTTAATCTCTTGATATATTTATCATTATTTATTTACGCAACAATTATAATTGCAGGAAAGTTCCACGGATTGTCTTTATAATTATAGTAGAAATCGAGGTTATATACATTCGAAGAAATTTCTTCGCAACAGGAGAAAATAAAGAGGCGAATGTATGTATATATGTAAGAGTTGTTTATTTTTATTTGAGATAAATATTTAAACTATTGCAAAGAAAATGCATTACTTCGACGATCCGAACATTCGAATCATATATTGCGAATTTTATATCTGCGTATATTATTATTATTAATTATTAACGAAAAAAAAAATATATATAACCTGATACACGCGATCTAGACTTATATATTATGTACATATATAGAATAATAAGTTAGGCATATCTAAATAGAAGAAATAGAGCTTAATCTAAAAACAAGACTATCGAGTTACTTGAATAGTGAATAAATAAATATATCGTTCTCTGTCTTAAGATGCATGGCCTTTAACAAAATTTGCAAAAATAAAAATGTTTTAATATAAATACATATAATATATATATATATATATATATATATATATATATATTTATATATATCCCAGGTAGTAAACGCATGTCATTTTGACGTCGAATAACGCCATAGACGTCAACAAGGCGTCATTTTGACATTTAATGATGTCATAGTTTGCTACTTGGATTTTTCTCTATAATATCATATAATTTAAAAAATGTCCTGAGTTATTGATAGAATTTTCCACGTCGGATGATAAAAATTGAATGAAGAAATATATATACTATATACGACTCATAATTTATCGGACAAATTTTTCTTCTTTTTTAGTAGTCCACGATCTGATGAATCCAGTCGAGATAATGAGAGACACGTGCATAGACACCAGGAACACCTGCTTTGCCGCAGCCGATGCCCCAGGATACCACTCCAGTCAGCTGCCAACGGCCATTCCGCTCGCAAACCATCGGCCCACCACCGTCGCCCTTGCAGGCGTCCTTGCCCTCTTCGCCGCCGGCGCAGACAAAGCCAGGATGCAGATTGAAGCTGGGCCCGAGCCGGGTCCGTCTCATCTGCTGCTCGCAGACATGATTGCTGACGACAGGTACATCCACCTCCTTCAGAATGTTTTGATACTTGCCGTAGTCGCCGAAGGCGTCCTTACCCCAACCAGTAGTCCAGCATCTACGTCATATGATTGTTATAGATTATTCGAATGAAGATGAGGATTGAAGGCTTTTTTTATCATTTATTCATTATTTAACGGAGAATTTTATTTAGATTAAATATATGTTATAATATCTTATCCTTGATTAATATTTTTGACAGCTATCAGCTGATTTTTGTCAAAAAATATTGATTAATACGTTTTGACAGAAATCTGCTGATAGCTGTCAAAAATATTAATCGAATTTAAGTATTACGACATATTGTTTAAAACATATTATTTTAATTTTTGTAACATATTATTACTTTAAGATTAATTAGTAAGATTAAATAGTAAATTAATGTTTTTAATCAGCTGATTTCTGTCAAAAAATATTAAAAAGCAAAAATTTGCTAATTTTATATTATTTTAAAATAATAATACATATTATAAAAATTAAAATATATAGAATATTTTAAATAATATGTTACATTATTTTAAACTCGATTAATATTTTTGATAATTATCAGCTGATTTCTGTCAAAAAATATTAATCGCGAGAATAAGGTGCGTGTATATATAAATTTTTTATTCTTACTTATAATATACATATAATAATAATTTAATAATGATTAGTTAATAATAATAATTAATAAATTTTATTTATTTCAGAGTGTCGTGCGATTAGTTTCCGTATTATTTTCCGTCAACATAATAAAATGCGCGTTACAAGCGAGTAAATCTATGTCGGGAGTGCCGTACAAAGTGCCGTGCGATTGTTATTCGTTGAGTTTTATGCGTGATCGGTAATTAACCGTGTTTTCGCGAGTGTCAAGTGAGTAAAAAAGCAGCAAAAGAAAGACGACCAATAATAAGAGAGGAGGAGGCTCGGAGAGGCATCAGGCAACAGCGGAGCAACCGTAAGGTGAGTAAATAATTTTAATTATTTAATACTTAACAATTTTATGAAAGATGAAAGTAATCGTTTACTTATTTTAATGATCTATTTTTTGTTATTCTGTAATAGGTACAATATGCATAATTGTATTTTATATTTTATTTTAAAATATTAAATAAATTATTTAGAATTTTTTTTTATAAATAGATATACATAAATATATATATATATATATATATATATATATATATTTTTTTTGGAATTGTGTTGTGTTCAAAACGTTTAAATTATATTATTTACCTACAAATTTTTGATTTTTATTTATATTACAATAGTTGAATTTTTAAGAAAAATTTTTTTCGTAAACACATTTTTGTGTAATATTTTCTTTGTAGTATTTATTTTAGTAAATAAAGATTGAATATTAAAAATAGTCAAGAAATTGAATAAAAAGTTTAATTAATATTTAATGTAATTATTATTTTTAAAATATTAATTATTTTAGACACTAATTTATAATTTGATAATATTTATATTTTGCAGATCAAACATGCACTATACTCAGCTGCTGCGCGTCGTATTGGTGAGTCAAGTTATTTTTTAATGAAGTGCTTTTATAAGAAAGAAAATATTATTTTAATTTTTAATTAGCAAATTAATCCTTTATTAATATTTTTTAACAAAATCAGCTGATTAAAACGTTAATTTGTTAATTAAATTTTAAAATAAACTCAATTAAACTTTTTTGACAATTATCAGCTGTTTAAAGTATCACAACATTATTATTTTAGTTCTTTATAACATATTAAAATTTAATTAACAAATTAACGCTTTAATCAACTGATTTCTGCAAAAAAATATTACAAACTTTATATATTTAAAAAAAAATATCATTCATCTTATATAAAATCGAAGAATGATGCGCGCGTTTATGTTATTCTAATTTAAGAAAATTAAGACGGGATTTTAATAAATTGTATAGAAAAGAACGTACCGTGTTCCCGTGAAGTCGTCGTGTTTATCCGGCAAACAGGCCGCGCTAATGTGAGGGTTCTTTCCGAAATCGACGTCGTGGTCCAGTTTGAGAATGGCGATGTCGTTTGCCAGAGTACCGGCATAAAATTCAGGATGCACGAAAACGCTGACGATGTCGCGCTCGATGTAAGGATAAAATTCAACGTCGTGGTTCACATCCCATTCGCCCAATCTCGCACGAAGATCACGACCGGCGTGAGTCTTCACGCAATGGGCAGCGGTGATGATGTGACGTGACGAGATCAATGTGCCTCCGCAGACGTAGACGCTTTCGGTAGGGTCCTTCTTCAGGATGGCAACTTGCCACGGGTACTCGCCTAAGAAAAACATTTAATATGATAGAATGACATATTTATAATTAAATATTATTTAATATAATTTAAAATTTTTTTAAATATTATACAAGGTGTCTCATTTTTAATTGATCACCTCCAAAACTTTTTTATTTTTGATTGCACAACAAAATATTTCAAATAAAAATTGTTTGAAGGAGGACAGATAGTTATTGACCTTTTTCTATATAGAGCGCTTTTCATTTAAAGATTGTTTATGTTTTTTTTTAATAAAACTATTTTTCTTATATTAATCGATTCTTTGCAATTTTCGGCATAAAAAGTTATAAAAGTAAGATGATCAAAAAATGAAGTTTACCATATATTTTATTTTATAGTTTATGTAAAATTACGTAAAATTTATTAAATATAAAATATCTCATAAATTATTCATTTTTTGACCATTTTACTTTTAAATTTTTATTAAGGAATCAATTTATTTTTCAAAATATAGTGATTTAATTTTTAAAAGAACATAAACGATCTTAAAAAGCGCTCTTAAAAAAAGTCAATAATGCTATCTTCTGACCCTCTTCAAATTCAACAACTTTTGTTTGAAGTATTTTGTTACACAATTAAAAATAAAAAAGTTTTAAAAGGGTGATCGATTAAAATAAAACATCCTATATATACAGGGTGGCCCGACCTACCGTATAACACGTTCATGGGAGATTCCTGAGGCGATTTGGAGACGATTTTTCCTCAGCGAAAATGTCGAGAAAGATCATCATTTTTTTAATGTTCCCAATTTTTGAAATCATGTATCTCTGTAACTAAGCCTTAAATTAAAATTCTATTAAAGTAAACTTTACCTGAAATTAACTAAAAAATGTAGTTTTGTTAATAATTTATTTTTACAAGGCTTAGTTTACAAAAAGGCTTTTATTTTCAATCATTTTTAACTCAAAAATTATTGGTGCTTGGACATTTTCGTTGAGGAAAAATCGTTTCCAAATCGCCTCAGGAATCTCCCATTAACGTGTTATACGGTAGGTCTGGGATCTCATCACCCTGTGTGTATATATATATATATATATATATATATATATATATATATATAGAATATTTGAAATAATAAAAGAAAATAATCTTGAGAAAAAAATTATAACAAAAGAAGAATAGAATAGTATAACTTTGTTCCTAAAACAACCCAAGTAGCAAACTGACCTCACTTTTATTGACGTCATTCGACATCAAAATGACGTATGTTTGCTAGCTGGGAAAATTTTTCAAAATGTTTTCTCAACTCAGATTGCCAAGTCCCTTTTCTATTAAATAAATGCGATCCGTTCAATGAATTGCATTAGGAATCTCGCGCGTACCGAATTCAGAATCCCCATCGATATAGACCGGGGTCTTGATGCGGCCATTGATGCCTTGTGTGTTCCTAACTCCGCATTGACCCAGTCGCGGGCGTGCTCCTATTATGTGGGACTTCTGACAGCAAACGTGATGGGAACCGCAAGTCGACGGGCGTCCGTATTGTCTCTGGGGAGAGAGAAATAAATTGGTTAATCGATCTTCGGAGCCTCGACAGAGTCTCGGCACGTTTTACTTATCGTGTTGTACTCTTTTTTATCTGTAACTATATACGTTGCCCGGTGGCCGCTCAGTTTGACAGTCTCGCGTTCGTAAGTTCGCTGGGGTCGTCCTCTGTCGTTCACCGACAGCCTAATCGCTTGCGCAGCGACTCTCTATCAGCCCTATTAGCAACTCATTACGTCCCCTAACAGCACACATATCCTGCAGACGTTCAGAGAACATCCTGAGGATGTTCGAATGTCCTCTGAATATCCTCTGAATATCTTTCGGATATGTTGTGCTATTAGGATCTGTTCGCTCTGCCGAATGGACGGTCCTTACCTCCGACCACGTGTCATTTAACGCATCGCGTTTCCTTCTGTCCGAGAAGGTAATCTTCCCGCTCGTCTGTCGTTCGCTAACCGGTCCACCTGGAGAATCCTTTAATTCCTTCGAGGACGTGGACTGTCCTCCACCCTTCGCGGTTCTTGCGCGAGTATTTCTATAATAATCATCTCCGTAATCGTCCGCATAATCGTTGTAATCGTCATAATTATCGTGATCATCTTTCTCGTAGTAGGAGGAATAGTATCCCGGATAGTCAGGTTTGGGATACGTCGGATAGTGATGATGAACGCCCTGGGACGGATAGAACGGAGGCCTCGATGGATAATGGTAGATCGGTTTCTCGTGATGCGTGTGATAATGGGGAGGATAAACCGGGCCGTATCCGCCGTGCAGACCGTACTTCTTGTAAGCCAGCAGATGGCCCAGTTTGTGAACGAGTCCTGCATTGGGCGTCACGTGGAGATTTACGTATGGCTTAACGACCTTCTCCCCGTACTCGTCTTTGGTAACTTGCACCGCTACGAGCGGATTCACGGAAACCGGACCTAGATTTATACCCTGTCCACCAATTGGCCCGTAGCCGGGCGTGTACCCCGGGATCCCCAGAGGATTACCAGGGTGGGGCGCGATCGGACCGCCGGTCTGCGGTAGGCCGAAACTGACGCCCCAGGTCGGCTTCACGTTCAGTTTCGAGGTGTCCAGATTGCTGTCTATCGTCAGTCTCTGCAACGAGAGAGAGAGTCGAACAAATTCACGTGGAGAACCGTCTTCCTCGTTTTCTCTCGTTTTCTTTTTTTCTTTTTTTTTTGTTCAGGAAGGTATTAGTCACGTCGAGGTTATAGGCCAGCTTTCTCGCCCAGTTAGAAACGTTTGTCCGACCCAGATCACACGAGAGTTTCGATGTCCTTTGTTACGGCGACTTCTAAAATCTATCGTGTCTCTAATTCGTCTTTCTAATTGCATCTAGGACGAATCGACCGACTGAGCGTGTCAAACTGAGCGTTCTGTTAGAACGATCTGTTATACATATATAATAAAACATGTACACTACACGTCCGATAATTCAATCAATTACATATACGAGTCGAACTTTCGACGTGACATCAATCAATTTTACGTAGATTAAGTTTCAATTAATCTTCGATCAAATTTTCAATCAAAGAGTACCTATTATAAATATTCTTTATCCAAATATATATTATATTATAATGTCGCTCAATAATTTACACATCGATCGCCACGTCGTCTGTTCGGAAACGTGCAAGAAAAGCGAGAAAGAGAGAGAGAGAGAGAGAGAGAGAGAGAGAGAGAGAGAGAGAGAGAGAATCTCGAATAAACTTACTTCTTGTATCTCCTGCTTGTCGTCTTTCTTAGTGACATGCTTGACATCTCTGCGATTCCGCTCCGCAACTTCGACTTTCGTCGCCTCTTCGTTCCGCTCGGTCTCGTTCACTCCCTTGGGCACTTGCACGACGCTCATGGTGCCATTTCCATCGGTGATCACCACGGTCTCGGCCTCGATGTCCTTCCCAAGATTGCGCGGATCGATCGCCAGATAGAGATCCTCCTTGCGGCCCACGTTATTGATCGTGGCGCACTGATCGTAAGGCACGCACACGCAATCTTCGTAGGACGTGGCGCCGTAGTTGCTATCGGCCCCATTGTTGAACTGATGTTGATAATCGCCATTGTCGAAATTGCCGTTACCCGAGAACTGATTATTGGATCCGTATTGTCCTGTAGTACCACCGAACTGCTTTCCATTTGGCTTCTCGTAAACGGGATAGCGATCAGCGTAGGAACCCTTTGTGGAAGTGACCGAAGGACCGCTGTTGCTCGTGGGCGTCTTGATCTTGAATGCCTTCTTATAGTCCTCGAAATCATTGAATGTGGAGCCGTAAGTGCCACCGGTTCCATAACTGTAACTACCGAGTCCATTACCTAATGTAGGGGACGAGATTGGAATAGGGTTAGACGCGACGCCGGAGTTTATATTGCCGTCTCCGTGATGGTAATGATGATGGACATGTTGCTGAACGTCCGAGCCAACTGGTTGGTGCAGAACTACCTGTTTCTTGTCGATGAACTTGTCCTCGAAGTCAGACCCAATATCAACACCAGATTCGTATATAGGTTTGGACGCGTATTGGGGAGGGAAGCCGGGTTTCTTGTAAGATCCGGGGTAAGGTCCAGGGTAAGGGCCTATTAAACTGGGTGGTGGTCTACCAAAGTTCGGTCCCGGCCCAGGATAAACGTTGGGTCCTAGAGACGAGCCGAAGCTCGGTGGCAGCGGCACCGGTTTCGCGGGTCCGTAAGGTCGTTTCACGGGTATAGCCGGAAGTGGACGACCCACCGGTTTAATCGTCACCGGTTGAGCGTAAATGACATCGTGCGGGTAAATGTCGCGATGTGGGGAATAGTAAGGACGACGTCCTTCAGCATCCTCGCACTGTAAGAAGAAGAATTAAACGTCGTTAGAAGTTAGAAGTTAGAAGATTTGAATCATGTAAAAATAAGGATTTATTTTAGTATAGTCCCTAACAGCACACATATCTCGAAGATGTTCAGAGAACATCCTGAGGATGTTCGAATGTCCTTTGTATATTCTTTGAATATCTTTTGGATATATTGTGCTACTGGGGTGTGAGTTTAGCTATAGAGAAAGAGTTATATTATTATACAGGGTATCCGATTTTAATCGACCATCCCCAACAACTTTTTTATTTATGATTGTACAGTAAAATATATTTCAAACAAAAGTTGTTTGATTTAAAGGGGGGCAGAAGATGACGCTACTGACTTTTTTCTGAAGAACGCCTTTCGAGATCATTTAAAGGACTTTTGTCTCTCTTTTTGGGGGTAGTCGATTCAAATTGGACACTTTGGGCAATTTTATAATATACTCACGTTCATCAAGCCGAGAGAGCAGAGTCTGTCCCTGATGTAAGTACGCGCGATGGTGTCGTTGCCAAGTTGAAGTGCATTTTTCACTTCAGGATCAGAGTAGACTTCTTCGTAACCCTCGAGATTGCGACCCTGCCGATTGGACACGAGAATGTTGTCGATTACAGATTCGATCTGCAATTAAGCAACATATCTTGGGAATATTCTTTGGCAAATACAAAGCTTGATATATTTTTTTACAAATTTAATCTATATTTGAAGTTTAAAGGGATGACTAGGTCTGTTTTATCAACAAATATTATTTTTATTTAACTATTTATTGACTATACAGAATAAAAAATTTTTTACTAGAATTTAAGTATTCATATAACAAATCTGGATATTACTATACATATGTATATATAAAACAAACAAGAAAGCTAAATAATTATAGTTTTTCTATCGGGTTTTTGGGTGATCTTAAATTAAACGATAAGAAAATCATTTAACTTTTTTTTCATTTCGTACAGCTAATAAAGAGTTAAATGAAAATAATATTTGTCGACAAAACAGACCTAATCAGCATCCCCTTAATATCGAAAGTATGTCGCGTAATCCTTTTACCGATTGTTCGCTGAGAACGTCGGCGACTCCGCTGGCGCCTGATTGAATATTCGCGTTGTATACCAACGGTTGCGATTCCTTCTGTTGCGTCGTATCGGGAGCGTCGAACGTGACAGGATGATATTTCTCTTGTTCCACGCTCGGGGCTTGAATTGAGTCTTGGCTCTTCCACGGTTGCCATTGTTGCTGCGAAGAGTCACTACTCGGCGTTTCGTACACTTGAGTACAAAGTGCTTGGCTCGCTATTGCCAAGCAAGCTATCAGGACGAACTGCGTTTTCATCCTGTAATGAAAAAGAGAAAGACCTAGTTTTGTACATCTATTTTTTTAATCTCGACGATCGCAAATAAATCGAGCTTTTCTTTAACTAAGTCTTTAGCTTTCTCTCTAATTTTATTTCTTAGTGATCTCGTCTTAAAATCTATTTTATTATTTTATTAATTCTTTATAGAGGCAGCTTTATTTTCGCAAAAATTTAAAAAATTTCTATATCAATGTGTTTAAAATGTTTCAAAACGTTGAAAAATTGTATTTTTAAAAAAATGTCGGTACATGTGTGTATGTGTCCACTCATTTTTCTAAAAATTTAAACGTCTCAAATACTATTTGAGTTAAAACGCTCCAATCTGGTATGCAAGTAAAGTAGGACACTTTTATTTATTGCCATTTTTATATAAATTTATATACAGTGTTTTAAAGTTTAATGCACTTTAATTTTTCATAAAAATGTCTTTGCTTACCCTAACTTTTGTAAATTTTAAAATATCTTTAATTTTTTTACATAAATAAATTATATACTATATATACTATATATGTATATACTGTATATACTATAATTATTTTACATAAATAAACTATAATTAATATTGAATTTGACAAGGATCAGTGAACGGATATATTTTTTACAATATAAAGTTTTAAATTTTTCAAAAAGTGTAATTTTTCGAATGTTATGAAAGAAACATACATTAAAATATATAAAATTGGATGCACATGCATATGTAACAAAAAATATTATTGTATCTTAATAAAAAATTGCAAATTGGAAACTTTACTTCTTCACCATCCAATTTCGTTAATTAAGTTTCCTCTATGAGAAAGTCAAAATTGAAAAATCCGCTTGCTTTGCATATTTTTTTATTTATTATTTCTTTACTCTTGTCTACAATTTACATTGCCAAAATTTATTTTTCACAATATTTTACATTTTATAATCTATTGTTTTAATTCAATTTTCCGTAATTATTATGTTATGTTAGTTTCTCTCATCACCGCTTAGTATATTATTATATATATTTTATATAAATCGATACAAGGCCCTTTGCGATATATTTTCTATTCTCCCAATTATTGTGAGAATCTCCCAACAAAATTTCTCCGTGAATGCCAGCTGCGAATCCATGTGAAAGCGCATCTCGCCTTTCTCCATTTGGTTTTTATTATTCATTCATTATTTGTGACCGCGATATGGTTCGATATATATATATATATATATATATATATATAATCTCGGATCGATATAATACTTCGAGAAAAGGGCATATCATTAGACATCAATTTAAATTTTTAATTCATTGTCGCTCCTACAAAAAAGGTACAGGATGTTCCATAGGAAATTGTTGAAATTAATCAGCTGTCATCTCTTAATGTATGCGATTATTGAAAAAACAACAATTGTGTTGGAAAAAGGAACATCTATGGTTTTTAATGGATATAAATAAAATATTTGTGTATTAGTTTATTTTATTGATAAAAAGTAATGAAAAAAGTGCTAATAATCACATAAACTAATGATAAATATTTTCAACAGTGCCAGATTTAATCGCAGCTATTAAAAGGATCGTCAGTAACATGTTAGAAAAAGTGTTTACGAGTTTTCGTAAAAGAATGGAATTTTGTACAAATTCAAATAGTGCGCACTTCGAAAATATTTATCATCAGTTTACATATGTAATTGTTAGCACATTTTTCATACTTTTTTCCATAAAATAAACTGGTATACAAACCCAGCAAACACCGATATATAATTGTTACATTGCTATAATAAAACGGAATCTAACAGGTAATATAACGTGTACGTTACATGTAACATCCATGTAAGTTGTAATTTCCCACTCATAGATGTAACATTTTAATATAACATATATTACATTGTAGTTATATTGTAATTATATACCAAATAGCACATTGGTGTATTGATAAGTCAGTGCTATCTTGGGATATAATGACAATATAACTACAATGTAATATATGTAATATTAAAAATGTTACATCTATGAATGGGAAATTACAACTAACATATACGTTACATGTAACATGCTTAAGTATATAACATTTAGATACTGTGTTTGCTGGGAACATTTTATTTATATCCATTAAAAACTATAGACTTTCAACACAATTTTTGTTTTCTCAATAACTGCACGCATTAAAAAATGACAGCTGATTAATTTCAGCAACTTCTTATGGGACACCCTGTATATCTCCATTGTTCGACAAGCTAAGGAGTTTTATTGTTCACCTGATGAGTAACGTTCTTACTTGTGCACGTGTAGAGATAAAAGCAGTTTCCGGCAACGGTACCGGACTAAAGGCTGAGGCTGTCTTGCGCGGAGACGCGTGTATAATTGCAGGGGACCTAACGAAAGCGAGAGGAAGTTGGGTGAAAGTCGTTTAAAACCGGTTCGTAAAATCGTGACGTTTCTCATCAGCGCTTCCTCACGCATCTCTCTCTCTCTCTCTTTCCTCTCCTCGGATATATTCTTTCCGAAATCATCTTGCGGACGTGGAGAAAGCAATTGCGTAACGAATGCAGTGTGACGTTTGTATAATTAGCGGTGATTAGAATTTTAAATAAAATAAAATACGGAGATAAAGCAGATAAAATAGAGATGGAATCATCTCAACATGTTTTTTCAGGTTTCGGTTGATGATGGATACTTATTTAGAGAGGACCCCTCCATATTTAGCAAAGATATGTATATATTATTAAGATGGTTGACATTTATTATACCACCTACGACAGTGAAAGTGCTTACGTGTTGTGTGTACTTCTAATTTCGTACTTTCCACTTGTCTTGACGAGTTAAAGTGCTGATCCGTATCGACGTATCGATATTTTTTAATGATACAACTGATTTTGTATCATTCGCTTGTAATAATAAATCAATTATCTTAAAGTAGGTTATTGATACAATATTATTATGATGTCGTCTTAAATCATTCGACTCGTTCAAAAATTTGATAACTGTTGAAATCTTTAACATTTCCTTCTTATAATATAATAAATATAAATGTTAAAATTTTAATAAAATGTTATTAAATCAGTTTAAAGTTTTCAAGTTTTAAAATTTTTAATATTTTTTTTTATATTTTAATATCTATTGTTAAAGTTTTTATAAAAATTCTTTATTTATAATATTATTCAATACTATTTTAAATATTTTTTATTTATAATAAAAAATAATTTATAATACAATAAATTATAGATATCATAAAAAAAAATTAATACTTTATTATATAAATAAAAATATATAAACCTTAAAAATAAAATTTTAAATATAAAAAAAAATTTTAAACACATTAAATACTTAAAAAGATTTATTGATGAATTAAATTGCTAACTACATTTTTATTAGAGTGATGTAAAATGTAAGAAAAATGTAAATGTAATAAATACTTAAATTTACAAATAAAACAAAACCTAAAAGTTTTGTATTTTTTCTATAAATTTATAATTATAAATATTTTTCATTATAAATTTTTTATAAATTTTATAAATTTTTTCTTATAAATTTTTTTTCGACGATTAAAACAGTAATAATCATAAATCGAAAATGATATCGATTTCATTAAAAATTCATATGAAGTAAAATATTTAAAAAAGGGATAATTCGTAGTTAATTTGCATACAATAGTGGGTCAGATATACTTGACAGATCCGCGAATCTGAATAAGAACACAACAGAGGCGGTCTCTGTTTAAATGAGAGAAAGTTTTTTTGTATAAAAAAATGGAGTGATGCGTAGGCGATGTCTTTTCACTCCTAATTTCTACAAAGTATGCATAATTTTATATTTTATGATATATATAAATTTTAAAAAAATTGAATTTTTTAAGAAAAAATATATACATCGAAAAAAAATTCGCTGTTCGATACAAATCATCTGTAGAACAAACAGTAATGATATTTATATCACCATATAGATAGATATTTTATTGTCACTGGATAATCAATAAAAATATTGCTTGTCAAGCATGAAAAATATTGTTCTCTAAAAAAACAATGATATTTTTGCTAGATTAAATAACAAACTGCTCTATGACTAAACATGAGAGATTCCGCACATTTATTTTACATTCCACAATTAAAAACATGTCATCGCGATTTCGAAAATTCGACTGTCGTATTGATACAATTTATTTGTTATTATACAAATTAATTTTATTGTTATATATCCAATCGTAACATTATTGCGGAATCATTAATCTTGTATCTAACAAGAATAATTCATAACCATTAATCTTAATATATGTGACACAAAAAATTTATCATTTGTTAACATTTGTTTTTTGAATACTGTGTATAGACATTTCCAAAATTTTTAATTATTTATTTATATATATATTTTTTTTAATTTAATATATATATTCCCAATGTAAATGTATGAAGAATTGCTAGATAGAATTAAAAATAAAATAATGAACACTCGATCTTCTCTCGACCAAACTGGCAAAGTTTTATTAATTCACTTCACAACGTTTCGACCATGATTTAGATTCTTATCAAGTGTTAATTACTTAAATCATAATCGAAACGTTGTGAAGTGAATTAATAAAACTTTTCCAGTTTGGTCGAGAGAAGAGTGTTTATTATTTTATTTTTAATATATGGTATATATATATTTAATTTTTTTGAATATAAATTTAATTTAATTTAATTTAGTTTTTAATTATATATATATATATAATTTTAATATAAATCAAGGATAAAAATATGAAATATTAAATTAATATAAAATATAAAATAAATTAAGTATAAATATAAAATATAAAGTAAATTAAATATACACAAATTAATATGTATATATGCATTTAATTTTTCAATATGTCCTCTTTTTCTAGAGAAAAAAGAAGACAAAACAAAAGGGAAAAAAATAAAACAAAAGATGATTCTCTCACTATTGTATTATACTATTTACAAAATATAAATAAAAAATCAGATGTTGCTTGAAAATACACACCTGACTTGTTGCTCTCCGGATGCACTCGCGATAAACTGATTTTCTCGAGCGGCTCGCGATCACGTCTTATACTCGGACTCTCGCTCTCTAACCGAACACTTTCTCCCAGCGCAACGTCTGTGTCTGCTTTTACCGAAGTCGCCTCGAATCTTATATACACACGTCCCTTTCGGGGGATGCTGGGCCTAACCTGGGCAAACTAGGCACGGTGGGGTACATTCGTGAGTCATTTCACGGACGGACATCCGTCTTCGTGACGTTGATTCTTCAGCAAAACAATGGAACAAAGGCGGTGTTTGCTGTTATTTGAATAAAATTATATAGATCATCTATTTAGATAATAAAAATATGTATGATCTATATATCTGCATCTTAAATAAAAAAGATATTATCTTTACTAAATTATCTAGAATAATTTTTAGATTATTTTGGTTTAGAATCATAGCATATAAAAATATTTAAATAATACAATTTAAGCAATAAGCGATAAAAATTTATAAATAAAATATTTATACATATATTTTTATAATTTACATTTTTTATAACTGTGTTTACATAAGCAGTGCATAAAAATTATTATCTAGATGAATTACCATGTAATTTTATCTTTTATCTAGATATATAATTTAAAACAAAATCATCTTTATTTTATCTAAGATGAATTTACATATTTTTATATATTTTTATCTCATCTTTAGCTAACTAATTTTAAAATCATCTAAGCAGAGTACTAAACATGATTGCTTCTTTGTTGCTGAAAGTTTATTGCACTTTATAAACACACCATTTTTCTTGTTGATAATTTTTAATATGTTATTTTTCGATCCATGTAAAGTAGCAAACAATATGCTGGTATACATGAAACTGTGGCTATGTATACACCTTATTCTCTCGATAATATTTAGAATATTTATCGGAAAAATATAGAGATGGAGAAAAAAACATGATAAACTCTCCAATATACAGTATAGTTTAAATTTACATCGAGGCTTTAGGATGAGATAGTATTTGTATAACCGAATATAACCCATTATTCCTATATATATTGTGAAAAAGTAAAACAATGGTATATTTTGCATGTGCTTTCCATTAAACATGTGCTTCAATTTAATATTCGCAATATCGAACGAAACATTTTTTTCATCATTTCTTAATGAAGTCCGGATTTAAATAGGAAATATTGAATATTTAAATATAGGGAAATTTAATACTTAATTATCCGATATTTCGCCGATTAATAATATTAATAATAATTAATATTAATTAAAATTATCATACTCGTAATTTAAGCGAGATATATCACGCAAGCATTATTGTAAGCGAGGACAAATTACAGTAATTATTTCTCATCGTGCATAATAATTATTTCTCGTCTCTAGATTTTTCATAATTAATGATGAAACAATTAAAGGCTGCAATGAGAGAGAGATTCCAAATCGACTTGATTTTTAATCTATTATAAAATTTTTTTTTTTTAAATTATCCAAGGACCGAGCACGAAAAATTCCCAATTCAGACACGAAAAAGTAAAATTCGTAAAATTGATTTGTACACACAATTCGTGGAGGAACTCGACAGTCGTCTTGGTCTACTTCCAGTGGATACAGTATTACGTAAGAGATAGGAACAACCCAACACAACATTCTAATATTATCCGATGTATCTAGGGATGGATTCAAGTATAATATGTACTTAAAAATTCGAGTCAAATATAATAATCAAATTCCACTTTCTAAGATTCAAATAATACTCGTAAGAAATAACATTTTATATACTATATTTGTGACCAGCAATCGAATCTGGAATATTTATATTTGAATTTTATATTGAGCACCTGCGAGATTTAAAATAGTATTCATAAGTACTTTCTGTCATAAAAAATTGAATCTTTTATAAATAGAACTTGAGTTCTAAAAAAAAAATACTTGCTACACATCCACACACATTCTTCAAATACTCATTAATCTACCTCCTTTTGTCTCCCCACATATATATATATATATATGTGTGTGTGTATATATAGTAAGTACTCATAAGTACTCATAAGTGCTTGTAAGTACTCATAAGTACTCACAAGTACTTGTAAATATTTACAAAAGATTTAAATATGCTTGATCCAAGTTTGAACTTAAAAGTACTGTTTTTTTCAAAATAATTATAGAGAATTTGAAACCGTGTAAACAGATTTGAACCTACTTGTTAGATGCTTAATTCCATCACTAGCTGTACTTAATACGCGACATGTTCAATGAATGAACGAAATGACGCTTACGTCACATTTTGGGTTTTTCAATAAAGTTATGTAAAAATTATCATTTCACTTTTATCTCGCCGAGAAGCTGTTCTGACAAATAACAATAAATATACGTCTAGGATTTCTAGGATTTTAGAGGAAACTTTAATAAACATATAATGTCGAAACACAAGTATATACACAAATCATAAAGATGATTTCGTCAATTTGTGGTCGTTGACCTAAATTTTTTTTCCATGGTAATTTCCAGGGACATTAATATTAATTCTTTCAATCGAATTCATCGAATTAAATTTGTGCGTTCGCGGAATCTGTTTTTATCAATCGTTCGCTCTGCTTCCTCGAAATATATCGAAGATACTTTCTTCCCGAGCAGTCATCTCGAGCGCATCGACCTTGACTTCTTGGATCATCGCGCTTGACGTAGGATAGCAATTTTCACTCTCGGTCAGCCATCACGCGATAGAAAGCGAAGAGGCGTACTTTTGTAGGGAAACGACGCCTCTTCGTTGAGAGAAAATAGGAAAAAAATATCACATATATACTCCCATTAATCGGAAACGATTACGATATTTATGCATAAGGAAGAGGCTGTCATTGAAGTTTAAACGACGCGACGCATCGGCTTGTCTACAACTCGTAGCATCGTTAGACTCTCTTCAGGATCCGGGAGAAAGTACTCGCGTGTATATTCCGAGAGTAGCGATGGGATCGAGCATACTTACAAGTGAATTCGAATTTGTTTGCATTCGAACCCCGATTATTCTGAAAAAATGAAACAATATTTTCTAGTATATTCGAATCTGGATGAGATAGTTTCAAATTTTTTTTGAATACCTCAAAAAACAAGACAATACTTTCAAGTATATTAAAACCTAGATTAAGTTCAAATCTTTTATGAGTACTTATAAAATATGTATGTATATATTGAGTGATTCTAAATAAGTGCGAAAAATTTGAAAAGATAATTAAAGGGATATAAGAATATAAATATATACTTTTATATCTCTTACTGAGGAGTTACATGTTCAAAGGAAGAGATAAAAAAAAAATAAAATTAGACTTTTATTTTTTTTTAATTTAGAAGAAGTTAAAAAATGAAATATTTTTCCAACATTTACTATAATTTGTTTTGCTCTTTTTATTTTAAAATTTAACTTTTCGCAACTCAAAACCTATTAGCGCACTGTGTATGCTATTATATTTTTATTTTTTCTTTAAAATTATTGATTTAATGAAAAAAATGAAAGAAATAAAAAATTTCTGAAGGAATCAAGCTTTCTAATACATATTTTTAGATGATCACATTTTGGCCCGTTAAAAAATTCTAATTAAAAATTGAGTAGGGATTGTTAGTTTCATTCTCTTATGACGACAGAAGGATTAAACTAATATTAATTTTTAATTAATAACTATTGACATTGATAAGTACTCTTTTTACTAAAAAGTGATCACTAAACTTTATTTTTTAATTTGTAAAAATTTGAGGAAAAAAACAAAAACTAAAATTCACCTCCCTTTTTAAAGGAGTGTGACACTTTTCAGGATATATGTATAGGAGTATGTATTTTATATAAAAGATCTTCAATTTTCGATGTGGATGTATAGCAAGTACCATAAATACTTTTTATCTTAGAGTTCGAATATTACTTGTAAAACATTCGATTTTTTATGATAGAAAATACTTACAAATACTATTTCAAATCTTGCCAAGTATTCAATTTAAAATTTGAATATAACTCTAAATTTTATTACTTTGCATATATACAGTGTTATACTTACAAGTAGATGATTTAAAAATTAGTTAGATAAAGATAAGATAAAAATATGCAAATTGAAGATAATTTTGTTTTAAATATATCCATATAAAAGAAAAAATTATATGGCGATTTATTTCGATAATTTTTTAAATAATAATGATTGAAACTGCTTATATAAACACAGTTATGTAAATTATAAAAGGGATATAAAAATATATATGTTCATATTTTTATTTATAAATTTGTATTGCTTACTGTTTAAGTTCTACTATTTAAGTATTTTTATGTGCTATAATTCTAAACCAAAATTATCTAAAAATTATCTATATTTTAGACAATTTAGTAAAGATAATATTTTTTTCTTATCTAAGATGCAGAGAAATATAGATAATACATATTTTTATTATTTTAATTAATTTAATATTTCTTATAATTATTATACAATTCTCATCGAAAATGAAACTTGATTGCATTCAACTCGGATTTTTAAGTACATATTGAAGTCGATTCCATTCCTATCCGAGGGTTGAGCTGCGCACCAGTGAACTTTTCGCTCGTTTCGAGTGTTTCCTCTGGGAGTTTTTCCAGTCCGATCGAATCTCATAGTTTCTCACCGCGTGACAGAAGTTCGCAATTTTGCGATTTCGGGGGTAGAATTGCGTGAGAATTTTCAATTTTCACCGTCTTCCGCCTGTCCCACGGGAGAATTATTCCAGAGAGTTTCGGGTGCGGGAGAATTCCGCGCGATAAAATTCTTA
This sequence comes from Nylanderia fulva, assembly GCF_048542155.1. Taxonomy (NCBI): domain Eukaryota; kingdom Metazoa; phylum Arthropoda; class Insecta; order Hymenoptera; family Formicidae; genus Nylanderia; species Nylanderia fulva. The sequence continues at coordinate 341,382 of NW_028190807.1, read as the reverse complement.
AAGGGGGTTTTCTCTTTCTCATCACGTATCGGTGATCAACGGTTGCCTCGGATATGCGACCGCCGATTTCCTTTCACGTGCCACGCACTACGTAACAGGGATTTTCCGCGGGCTTTTGTAACAACTGGGAATTTCGCGTTTCGCCGCGTTAAGCCGCGCGTGAATTGTCTTGACCCGATTCAGGGGTGTGCTTATGGGTTTTTCTCTTTCTTCTGCCCCGGAATGTAAATTAACTCGATGCGGCGTGAAATAATAAAAACGTCACGTTACGTAACCGTGCGGTTGTGATTTAATCCTTCGGTCAATGAATAATATTGCAATGTATGCGGACATCAATATTGGGTACTTTGATATATAGATATCCAATTCTGTGTTTGACAACTTTTTTTATAGCAGTTGCTGGCTATCAAACTTTTTTCCCGTTATATTTTAGAAGGTTTCTGAATTGAAAGATACCCTTTGTATTTTTAGCATTTAAAGTTTGTTTTGGATAGACATCAAATCGAAATATGTCCAAAATTGGGACAATGTCTTTAAGACATTATATCATAAAATGTCTTAAAACGTCCTAAAGACTTCTTAAAGCTGTTTCAATTTTAGACATAATGCTTTCATTGATAAAAGGGTATTAAGACACTTTCCGAAAATATTGTAACTTTCCCATAATATACACAAAAAGTCGAGCCAATTAAGAAAAAAATTCTTAATAATCTTCAGTTTTCTTCTGGACTCGAGAAATGATAAAGAGATATTACTAATGACTACATAGTGACGATTATTTAAATATTTTTTCGAGATTATCGAAGAAGGAGGGAGATAGAGTATAGGAGAGAGAAACGAAAAAGGCAATTTTCATCAAGTTCTTTTTTTTGCGTGGATGAGAGGTTACACGATAGACGATGATTATCGATGAGGAGAGACAAGCTGCGAGCTGCTACACAAACTTTCACACGGGCTTCACTGAGGTCGACGGCTACCGGTCTGATGATTTTTTCGGTCAGTAGGTAATATGGTATCCATGTTGCTCGATCGAGTAGCTCGACGGGATCTCGCCGATCGGCGCGGAATAAGCGTAAGCATACGGTATCTATAATAATATAATGCAAATACCTATAATAATAACGATGAAGAGCATAAAAAAAAAAATATAAAGTCTATCGATTTTTTGGAAACAAAATTTTTTCGTCCAACAACGAGATCTCGCTGAAATCATTATAAAAAGAGAGGGGATGGCGAGAATAAAAATTTCAAATATACGTAAATTTGTAGAATTAAAATGCGGGCGTATAATATTCAAATGCAAATTTGCGAGCATACGATTTTTCAATCGACGCAATCTCTGATAAAACCACCCTTTCCCGCGGGGATCTCCTCTCAACCTGATGATGGTGGTGGTTTATGCGTGTCGCTATGAAAAATTAAACCTTTTTTTTTTTTTAAACTCTGTAAATTGATTTTTAAATATTTAACGGGACGCAATGCGGGAGAGTGCATTTTTGCACGCGTAACGAAAATTTTGCTCTTCCGACAAACCCACCTGCGATAAAACGGGCGCGGTGTACGCGATCCGGGAGATCGGCGCGATGACAGGCGCGGCAATCGGCGCGACGAGCGGCGTTAGTTTGGTGGTAGACGCCGGGGTTTTTAGCTCGGGCTGAAGGAGGGCGAGGGCGGGTTTAGGCGCGGGCGCCGCTTTCGGATCGGGTGCCGGTGCGGACCAGGCCAGACCGAGGATGCCGACGAGGAGAATCTGCAAGATAATGATAGAGTCGTATATACATATAATGACGGGATCAAGGATACTTTAGAAATAGGTTTGAACTTGATTCCGAACTCTCTGATTACTTGGAAAAGAGAAAGGAGTGCTTTGAGTATTCTTGAGTACTCTCGAGTACTTTTGAGCAATATTGAGCAAGTGCTTGCAAGAGTTGCTGTTGTTTATAATGAACTTGCAAGAGTTGCTGTTGTTTATTAAAGTACTTATAAAGAGTTAGAACTTATCTCGTGCAAGTTCAAATCTACTCAAAAGTACTTCTTTTTTAAAGCACTTTTGAGTACTCAAGAGTTGCTATTGTTTATTAAAGTACTTATAAAGAGTTAGAAGTTATCTCGTGCAAGTTTAAATCTACTCAAAAGTACTTCTTTTTTAAAGTACTTTTGAGTGCTCAAGAGTACTCAAGAGTACTCAAAAGTACTTTAAAAAAGAAGTACTTTTAAGTAGATTTGAACTTGCACGAGATAAGTTCTAACTCTTTATAAGTACTTTAATAAACAACAGCAACTCTTGCAAGTACATTCACATTTAGATTGAGATCATATGTTCGAATCTTTTATGAGTACTTATGAGATAAAAAGTGTAGTATGAAATAAAAAGTCTCGGGTTTGATTCCCGATTCAGCGATTTTCGGATCTATATTTTTCTCTTGCATTCATTTATTTATTTTCCGTAGGGGGGTTAAAGGGGGTATTGAAATTAAATCTCAAATATGAGATTATTTCATATTTAAAATCTTGGCCGTGTCCAAGTAAAATTTGGTGCCTTGTGCACCGGTATTTAATTCTAACGGAAAATTATTTAGTTTCGTTAGGATAACGCATTGTCATCCGCGATTTGGTTCTTGTTGCCCGTCTTATACGTTAGAAATAAAAAGTATTCCAGGCAGCAAGTGTGTTATTTTGACGTCAGTTTGCTACCCTCTTGGGATGTAATAATAATATAAATTCAAGTTATTTTGTAATAGACAAATATTATTAATAAATAATTGACGATATATTTGAGATGATACAGAAAGTGTATGTGTGGATGTACGTGTAACAAGTATTATAAATACATTTTACCTTGTTAGAGAGTACGAGTACTATTTGTAAAAGTAAAATAAAATTCAATTCTTTACGGTAGAAAGTACTTATAAATACTATTTCAATTTTGCAAGTACCCAATTTAAAAAATTTAAATATAATTTCTTCTAATATTTTTAAGTACATTCGATTTTGAATCAAATATTTCAAGTGCCTATCCCAAGTACATTCCAAGAATATTTTATGAGTAATATGAAAAATTTCAAGTTATATATATAATTGCATATATGTGTAGCAAGTATTATGAATTTATTTTTCATCTTAGATTTCGAATATTATTTATAAAAGATTCTTCGATTCTTCACAAGATAGTACTTGTCAGTACTATCGAACCTTATAGGTACTCAATCTAAAATTCGAATATATCTATTCTAGATTCAAATACTTCACAAATAGTATTCGAATCCTAGAAAATGAAACTTATTGGGCTCGACTTGGATTTTTAAATACATATTAAACTTGATCCCTAATCGTTTCATGCGACAAAAGAACTAGCTATTTAAATTTAAATTATTAAACATGGGATGAATGTGAGAGAGCACGTTCGCGCGCGAGATGCACACTTCCGGTAAATGACGTATTATATTCGAATTACCGCGAAAAATATAGCCGCAAAAGTTCGTGATATAGAAGTTTTTCAATTTCCACAATTTTGAATAAAGAAGATTATCGCCCTTTACGTTTCCGCGCCGGATTTACTTACGTATCGTAGCATGATGAACTCCGGACGAAAGATTCTGCGCGGATGTGTACTCGGGAACGGGATACTCTGTGTCAGTGCACACTCCGGCCTCGGTCCCCTCGTACTTATAGAGGTCTCGGAGGGATACCGTAAAAAGTAGACTCGTCCGGTACTACAAAAGTTCCTAACTGCCGCACCGTCGCATTCCTCCCCGATCTCAGGGACGGACCGGACAAGGATTGCAACGCATCTCCTGACTTTGCGATATTTATTGACTCTGATGCCTACATTATATGCACTCCTGGATGCAATTCATATACACGTGTGCTACATGTATAATACAGATAGATAAAGAAACTCCAGGTCAATGTGGTCCAGAATTACTTAATATCCAAGTATAATCAAGTCGGGAGATCATAGAATATCTTTCAACATTTTTAAATTTAATAAAATTTAATCAAATTATTTATTAAATATAATAATATTTTAAGGGTAAAATATGTAAATCAGTTAGAAGAAACTTTATATTATTTCTATATTTAATATTATAATATTATTCCAGGCAGGAAGTCTGTTATTTTGATGTCAGTTTGCTACCCTCTTGGGATGTAATAATAATATAAATTCAAATTATTTTGTGATAGACAAATATTATTAATAAATAATTGACAATTTTGAGATGATACAGAAATAATACCAATATGTTATCTCACAAACGTAAGTTTAAAAAAAAGATATTTCAAAAAATCCGTGGCTATCTCTTCTCCTGTGTAACGAAAATTAAAGTGCAGATCTTCTTGGCATTACGCTCCACTAAAGATATATGGCGGATAAAACGTACACAGTACATCGATAAGAATAATGCCTCGTCCCGAGAAACGTTTCTTCCATTACCCTTCTCCTCCATTTCTATTTCTTCCTATTTCGCGAAACAATCCCAGCGCAAAAGAGAGAGAAAAGAGAGAGAGAGAGAAATAGGCAGCCCCTTTCGACTTCGCATTTATCAATTATCGATCCACCACGGTCCCTCGGACGCGGCACGTACGTCCTCGCTGTAATTCTTTCACGTTGGTATTTTCTTCCTCGGGATATATACATACGTGTGTATGTACCCCTCTCCCCCACAACACACACACACACACATTCGATGAAATGGGTGTGATTTAAAGAAAGAGACGCGAGAAGGCTGTACGACGACGCTCCGTAGACCAGGGATCCAACCGAGGTCATTAGCAATACTCGCGGTTCGTTCACCCGAGACCTTGAGGATCCAGGCGTCGTGCATATACACACGCTTCGAGGCACTTGGCGCACCGGGTAATTTATATATCGAGGCACGGATCAATATTGCGCCGCGGAAATTGTGACACAAACACACGTTGACAGAACGGGACAGCGTTTATATGTATATAATTACGCACCAGCGATTTCAAAAATATCGAGAGAATATAAAACGCGCAGGTGCAATAATGCAAAACCGCGCGACAAAAAGAGGAAGATAATTACAGACGACGGAGAACGATTTTTTTTGTTATTATTACATTTTTCGGTCGATCAACAGGTACCCATTGGTATCTATAAATTGATAGAAAGATGAGAAATTATGCATGATAGAAGGATTAAGGATCTTCTTATATCTTTGGGCATGTCAAATGTGCTCTAGACGCAAGAAATAAAAATGCATGACAATTTATTAAGGAATTTACATCGAATATATTATATAGCTAAATTCAATGAACGTAGTCCACCGGCCTCTTTCCCAGGCCAAGACTGCCGGCTTTGACTTCGTTTCTCGAATCACGCGAACAATGTGGCTTCGATTCAAATTCGAGACAGTTTTGGAAAATAATTTACGAGAACAAGTGATTGGGAATGATGATAATTGCAATACCGAAGACTGATGATAAAGCTACAATCCTTTAACTCCAAAGAGCACAATAATCTGTGCTTAAAATTTCTGGAACCTATATTATTATCTATTTTTCTCATTGATAAGGAAAGCATAATTCAATTGATTAACTTTTTCGTCAAAACATTTCCAAATAACAGATCCAAGTAGCGAACTGACGTTATTAAACGTCAAAATGACGTCTAATGACGTCATTGACGTCAAAATGGCGTACGTCTGCTATCTTCATTTTGATAAGATTCTAATTAATTTAAGAGAACTGTGATTGAATACTTTAATTGTTCGATGTATAAAATTGAAGTTCTTAGGGGATTAATAAATTCATTTCTATCTATCTATTTATCTATTGAAAAGAACTATGAGAAGAAAAATAAGTTAAGGTTATGTTTAATTGTACTCTTCAGAGTTAATGATAGGTCTTTACCACTTTGTTCGGTGACGACTATTACACGTGGTGAACACTATGTCCGTAATTGGACACGGTCTTCTCTGCGATCAGCTGATGATGAGGGTAGGTCGGGTAATAGATCGGCGCCGCGTAAGCCAATCCGCGAGTGCTTATGGGTATCGCGAAGTGCGAGTCTAGGGTCGCCAGGGGTTTAGCCGCCACTGGATGGACCACGTGGTGTCCGTGAGCCTCGATTGTCTTCTCAGCCACCAGCGACGCCTTCACCAGCGGCTGCACCACGACCGGTTCCTGCTGCACCAGGGCCACGTCCGGCCCGTACTTCAGCAACACCGGCGAAGAGGCTCCCAGCGCCAGGGGCACCTTCGACGGGTGCACCACGCTATTGCCGTGGGACTCGATGACACTCTCGGAAATGAGCTTGCCGATGATGGGGGAAGACGCCACGATGGTTCCACATTGCACGGTGACGAGGCTCGCCAGCATAAAAATAACCATCTGCAAAAGAGAACAGAATATGAAATCTTGGGAACCTTCGGGAAAAATTGAGACAGTTTTTAGTCTCGGGAAGATTAAGACAACGTGTTGGCCTGGATGATTTTTTAACTAACTTATTATATTATTAGAGGATAGAGAAACTTGACTAAAAGGTGCTTGAATAGAAGATTGGGATTATTCAAATAATGTTTCTATCAGAGAAACATCCCTAATAGCATAACATATCCGAAAGATATTCAGAGGATATTCTGAGGATATCCAGAGGACATTCGAACATTCTCAGGATGTTTTCTGAACGTTTTTGAGATATGTGTGCTGTTAGGGATACGTATTCATATTCGGAACAGTTTTTGAAATGATAATTACTGAAATACCAAAGACTACGGATGATAAAATTATGGACAACAATCTGTCCTTTAAATTTCTAAAACTTACTATTATCTATTTTTCTCATTGATAAGAAAAGTATAATTTAATTGATTAACTTCTTCGTTAAAATATTTCCAAATAAGAGATTTAAATAGCAAACTGACGTCATTAAACGTCAAAACATCATTTTGACGTCAAATGATGTCATAAGACATCAAAATGACAGTTTTCCACTTGGGTGATGATAAAATTATAAGCAACAATTTGTTCTTTAAATTTCTGAAACCTACTATTATCTATTTTTCTCATTGATAAGAAAAATATAATTCAATTAATTAACTTCTTCATTAAAATATTTCCAAATAAGAGATCCAAATAGCAAACTGACGTCAAAATAGCGTACGTTTGTTATCTTTGTTTAGATAAGAATATATCCATGTAAAAGAAAAATCTGAAACGAAAATTAAGTGTTGTCGTTGTGTTTAATTGTACTCTTCAGAGTTAAATGGTGTCTTTAACACTTTGCTCGGTAATGAGCATTACATATCAATTTTTAATTGCTTTTAATTTTTTTATATTCATTTTCCCTTTATTTCTTTTGACAATTGTTTCAAATTACAAAAAAAAAACATTGATCTTACCAGCTTAAACATGACGACGGATTTTCGATACTTTTTGGATCAGAACCTGGGACTGATCTGCACTCATGCGGATTTACGCGTGCTTATATATATAGGAGAGTACTTCCGTGATCTTCGAAAGAGACCTTCAAGGTCCGTGCAATAAGAGTTCCACGTCCTGCGAGTCTATACATATACATATAATTTCGCACGCGGATGCGTTGAGGAATATTCAATGCGAGAAAAGCATTCACTTTATTGTCTGAAAAAATATATATATATATATATCCGTGTAAAATATACTCTTACAAAACATATTTCTTGCGTTCGCGTGAAATATTAAAGATTCCCAACGAGAGATCTCCCAGATATATCTCCTTGAATTATGAAAACTGTATTTCAGGGGAATATCTTTTAATTTAGCACCTGTATCTCTCCTTCTGAAAATAAAAAAATTTTTAAATAGAATTGTAAATTAATTACAAAAGACGTTGAAAATAATATAGATATTAATATATTATACTTTTAATATAAATGTTTTAACATATATAATTTTTAACATAAAATATAATTAATATATTATATTTTAATATATATAGAAAGTAATGCAATACAGATTATAGCAATGTATGTATTAATAGAATTGTGAATGAAAGATTACATTCTTGCCGCTTGTTGGTTCTGAAAGCGTTAAGCATTTTTTTTTGTCATCTTTGTTGCGGGGTACGCTTGACAGTGACGGAACAAAGGAGCTACCTACCTTTACGCGATCTCGAGACTTTACTTTTACTCTTCACCGGTAACTATAAGCACTTACGCCATAGAAGCAAAAAAAAGTGGCGGCACTTCTCGAAGGGACGCATAAAGAGCACCCGAGCGTAAAATTAAGGCCGAAAACGCGCTTAATCTTGACAATCTCATTTATCCGTTTCCACTGTACGGCATTAACGATGGCAAATCCGACGAAAAAAAGAACGATGTTGCAACTAGGATAAAAATAATATCGCGCGCACCTGTGTATTTCGAAAGCGATAAAAATAAAATTAATCGAGCTTTTTTTCAGAATTAAAATAAAAAATAGCAACTCTTAATAATTTTATGAAGATGAAAATAAGGTGCGCGAGGCAATTTTATAATATTTCTCCTTTTTCTCCATCCGCAGATCGATATTTACGAAGATTAAAATTTCCAATTATAAGATTACATGTTATATTTTATATCTATATTATATATTTATACAAGGTGTTCTAAAATTACCCATTTATGAGAGATTTCCAAGGATATTTAGAGACGATTTTTCCTAAGCAAAAATTTTTTGCATATTCCCAAAAAAATAAATAAAATTCTATTAAAGTAAACTCTATTTGAAATTAACTGAAGAATGTGATTTTCTTAATATTTAATTCCCATAAGGCTTTGTGAAAAACCCTTTATTTTCAATCACTTATAATTTGAAAATTATTGGTGCCACGAAAAACTCCAGGAATCTGCTATTAACAAATTATCCGGTATTTTTGAAAAACACTGTATACTATGTATTAATCTTCAATATATTTTTTTTATTAATACTTTTTAAAATATTTTTTAAAATATTTGTATTAATATTTCTTTTAAGTAAGCATATAATTCTTTTCTAACATGAGAAATACAGTTTGAATGTAGCGAAATTGATATATTCGATACATGTAGTATGTTAACATAACATATGTATGGATACATCTATAACTTTTCTCTTCGCAAACGTAAAGATGCGATATTGAATAATTCGCCTCTACTTTTTCTCTCTCTCCTTCTCTCTCTCTCTCTCTCTCTCTCTCTCTCTCTCTCTCTTTCTCTTTCTTCTTCGCTTGGAGGGAGAAGAGGGAGAGCGACTTTTTTAAAGCTCTCGTAAAGAATTTAGCAAGTTAGGTTCGTGAAAAGCGCGCACAGAGGCGGGTTTATATGTTTCCTGCAAATATATTCAATACGTGACCCGGACGGCGCGCGGCGAAGTTTCGTTCGCGATTGTCGAAGCGAGAAGGGGATGGGGGTGCGGCGGGGAAAAGGGCGGAAAGGGAGGGGGACTAAAGCCGAAACTCAAACAACCGTTGATCGCCAAGTCGGTAAACACTTTTCATCGAGTCGTTCCAAATCCTATTTTGAGAAAAGCCTCACGTAAACGGATAGGTAGTATAGATGGACGTACACTACGCGGACGTGGTGTCCAAGTAAAAAAAAAACTATAAGAACGAGATCACCCCGTGATCACGACGCTCCGTGTTTGCACATCGTCCATGCGAGTAAAAAGTTGGAACTCTCTGGTCGAAAGTGAGAGAGAGAGGAAGGAAAAATCAGCGATCCTCGATAAGCTTGGACAATACGTGATACGGAGGAATTAATCCCTTAGGCATAACGAAATAGATAGAACTTCATAACCGCCAGAAGGGATAATTTCACGATAAAACATATTATATTATTCCTAAAATTTACTAATATCTATTAATTGTAAGATGTAAAACCTAGAAATCCAAATTCCTATAAAGATCTAGAAAGAGCAAGGTTGGATCTATTAAGCCTAATGCTAGAGAGAGAGAGGCTTCAAACTAAATCCAAACACTTAGCTAACTATAAGAGTGAGGATATACAAAGGATCTTATTATATTACTCCTATTTGCTAATATCTACTAATTGTAAAATATAAAACCTAGAAATACAAATTCCTATAAAAACTTAGAAAGAACAAGATTGGATCTATTAAGCCAAATGCTAGGCTCCAAACTAAATCCAAACACTTAGCTAACTACAAGAGTAAGAAGATACAAAGAATCTTATTATATCACTCCTAAAATTTGCTAATGTCCTAAACCCTTAAAACCTAGAAAGTGTAAGGTTGGATCTATTAAACCTGATGCTACGTTTTAAACTGAATCCAAACACTTAGCTAACTACAAGAGTGAGGAGATACAAAGAATGTTATTATATTACTCCTAAAATTTGCTAATATCTACTAATGGTAAGATACAAAACCTAGGAATCCTATAAAGACCTAGAAAGTGCAAGGTCGGGTTTATAAGCCTAATGCTAGACTCCAAACTGAATCCAAACACTTAGTTAACTACAAGAGTGAGGAGATACAAAGGATCTAAGTGTTATCGTGATCCAAGCGTCGTCAAGGACGTAATAGTACCGCTCCGTATCACTATATATACTACCACTACTACTATTCCTAATTAATTGTAAAAATAAAGAAAGACTCCCAATTGAAGGAATTACAGTAAAAGGAATGAAATAAACAGAGGGCACATTTGTGTAAAGGCAGAAATGGCAAATTTTATTGACTGATCGTAGCGATCTTGCGGACTGGCTGGTACAAGATTAGTCTGGCAGGATCTGTTGATGGCTCAATGGAGGTGGCTCGGTGGTTCTTCCGCTGCGTCCAGTCACATATCGGTGAGAAATGGCGAGTGAGACGGGGTTTGCCGAAAGGTGGCTAGGATGACTATAGAAAGACCCCTTCAGTGAAGAGCGATGATTGGGCCCGGATGAGTGGCGTAGGCAAGCGGGCCATGGGCGACGACTGCGGGAGCAGCGACGACTGGTGCTGCAGCGACAACCGGTGCGGTCTTGAGGATCGGGGCGCTGTAGGCGAGCGGAGCTGCGGCCACGAGCGGACTCTTCACGGACACTTTGTACGTGTTGGCGTAGCTGGTGGCGACCGGGAGGGTGTGGGCCACCGCGACCGGGGCCGCGACGACCGGGGCCGCGTGGAGGGCTGGCGCGGCCAGGTAGCCGGGTTCAGGCGCAGCCATGGCGCAGGCCAGCAGAGCGAAGAGTGCGACGAACTTGTACATGTTGATCGTTGCGTGCGGAGTGTGCTTCGGTACTTCGGAGCTGAGTGCTGCTGAAGAGCGAATGGTGCCTGGACACGGCGTCTAGGACCCCTTATATCCGCCGGGACTGACCTCTCCCACCTTTTCTCACAGCGAGCCGGGCCTCCGGCGCAGACACCCGGTCCCTCCGGCGATTCCTGTTGCCTTCCTCGTGTCCGTTGCCCGCGCTCGCGCATCGTCGCTCCTCTGATGCTCGTTTTTTTTCGCTCGTCCCGGTTCGCACTGCCAAGGACTTACCGTTTGGGCCCTTCACCCGCGTAGCCTCGATCGTAGTATCGAGTTGTCGATCATCTCGTTTTGTCTCTCCCGAGAAGGACGCGCGAGGTGCGCTCGCGAAAGGGTGATTATCGATATATGGCTTTATCTCTTCTTTGTTTGCGCGAGCTGCAGGTTCAATGACATAGACCTCTAGACTATCGATCATCAGATTCTACGCTCGCGGGACGACCGGAACAATCGTGCACGATTATTCAGCGATTTTTGAGTACATATTTGCCGGGCCTAAAATATGACCTCAAAATTACGCCTCGAGCAACAACGGACCAGGCTTCTATCACTTCCTCGATTAATTCTTGATTATGTATGGAGATTGGTGGCATTGATAGGCGTTTAATTGATGGTATCAATTAGAGGAAACGTATTACACGGAGGCAATTTTGTTAACGAGTTTTCGTTAACGAATTGTTGTTAATAATTTATTATCTTCGAAATTTGTGTTTATATTCGGTTAATAATATTTGTACAATTAAAACGTATCAAATTGTATATTAAAATATACATTAATATTTCAAGTTATGAATATTGTTTATTTTGTTATATTGTTCATATATAATTATATGTGTATTAAAATATTTATATATAAATTATATGTATGTGATGTCTGTGTCATGAAAACTGGTAAAATCACACAGTTAAAATTGTTCATCCGTTCGCGCAAAGGACGCTTTCAGGTTGTTTACCCTGACTTTGGTCATTTAGGAGGTAACGCGCGCGCTTCTTTTCCTCTTTGTACTTTACCCCATTTTAATACTTGTGAATTACAACGATTTACGAGCTGGGTCGCCTTGCTAGCGGGTTTCTCTCCCGGCAGTTGGGCGGTTTTGTTCTGCACGTATACGTTGTTTTAATAAACATATATATATATATATATATATATATATATATATTTCCACAATATATAACAACTCCTCTCTCGAAACTTTTTTACTCGCAGCTCTTCAGACTGAAAAGTTTTTGCAAAATTATCTACGATTACTCGGGAATAAATACATAAGAGATTATAAATAATTACAGAGACTGACAAAAAAATTTAATAACTCTAATCAGAGTAGATGTTTGTGTTATCGATTTTCGACTACAAAAACATGCAATGCCGCTGTCCGAATTGGTCCATCACGTTTTATAGTTATTTTGAATTTTAAGATGAGAAATTAGCGATTTAGAGGAAAAATGTATAAAATGTCATTAAATCAATGTGACTTATTAAAACAAAAATTTTTTAAATATTTTCTTATATTAAAATTTAATAAACATTTTTTCATTCTAAAAAATTTGTTGCAGTTATTTTCAAATTATTTTTTTAAATAATTATATTTTATTAAATAGAGTATCTAATAACATTAAAATCTGATTGTTTATTTTTATTAATCTTATCAAATATATGAAATATATTACCTACTTTTCTATTCACTATATTCTTAACATACAAACATTTTGCTATTTGTGAGACAATTTAATATTTTTTGCTAATAAAAAATCAATGCGTAAATCAAATCACATTTACCTACTTTTTATTATTTTAATGACAGTGATTTATTATACATTTTTTACCTGGAAATTGCTGAATTCTCATCTTAAAATTTAAAATAATTTTAAAACCTGCTCTCTCTTTCTTTCTCTGGCAAAAATTATATATATATATCAATTTTTCACATCAAATTAAATCACATTTACTTCCTTTTTATTATTTTAGTGACAGTGATCTATTATACATTTTTTACCTGTAAATTGTTAAATTCTCATCTTAAAATTCAAAATAATTTTAAAATCTGCTCTCTTTTTCTTTCTCTGGCAAAATTATATATATATCAATTTTTAATTTTTATATAAAATTTATGAACCGATTGTTTTTCGTTCTTTTTTCTTGTAAAAAAATGTTTTTGTACATTTTCGAAAATTTTCTATAAAATTCGTCTCTTTTTTATCTAAATAATTTTTTAATAATTTTTCTGTTTCTCTCAATATATATTTTCCACGATAAATGATCCAATAACGCAGATTGAATGCCTACGTACGTACGATAGAACCAGAATCGCGGAGAAACAGATCGCGGGGATGAGGTGAGAGTGGGAGGAGAAGCAGGAGGCATTGTGACACAAGTCGCGAAAGTAGATGCTCGACTTGCACAATTTCGTGCAACGCACTTCGCATACGACAACACGTAACATTGTGTGCGTGTATGTGTGTCCTTTTCTCTGCGCTTGTGCGTTTACGCAGATTGTCACGTCTTTGCGCAATGACACATCGACAATGACAATGCGTGACAGCTTGCACTGACGAAAATCGCAGGCAACTCGGCTGCGACAGCGGATTCCTAGACGTAACATTGACTAGTTTCTCTATTCGCAATCGTAAACATGTGCGTGGCATAAAATACGCGTCGTTACACAAGATGCATCCTCTCTTTTGGTGTCTCTTTCTGTTTCTTTTTTTTTTTGTCAACCTCTGAAAATTGATAAGTTGCGACATGTGTCAGGCTGACATATTAAAATTTCACAATGACGTGTTCCCCGTAATATATTTGATCGTAATCTATAATGTATACGGCTCTATAGATTTTATGAATATATATATGTACACGTATTTAATTTGTTATGAAATTAATGAATTATTAATTTATTTTCGCGATCACAAGCATTATGAAATTATTTAACATACAGGCAAAGCACATTGTTGTATTAATTCCATATATAGTACATTATTTTCTCCATTGAAGAGCTAGTCTATATTATCGGCCCAACGTGCATTATTGTTGAAAGAAATAACTGATAATAATCGAAAATTATATAATATTCTATTCTTTTTTTTTTTTAAACGGTCTCTACAAACAATTTCGCCGAATCCGGAAGATCTTGGCCCCACGTGACGCAGCCGCTTTTGAATCGCGAAGTGGAACTTGTTTTTTCCTCGCAAAAAAAGATTATTTAAAAAAATAGTCAAGGAATGGATCAAACAACAAAAAAAGCCTGTTTTTTTGCGATAAGAAAATTTTTGATGCTATAAAGAAATTTGCCCCTATGCAAACGGTCCACCCTTAAGGGGGAGCTGACTAGGTTTGTTTTATCGACAAATATTATTTTAACATTTAACTCTTTATTGGCTATACAGAATGAAAAATCCTTTACTATATAGAATTAAAGTGTTCGTCATAACAAATCTGAGCGTAATAATATATGTATATAAAAAAAACCAAGAAAACTAAATATAGTAATTACAGTTTTTCTATTGATCTTTTGTATTGGGTCAATCTAATCTAAATGATAAGAAAACTGTAATTATTAAACTTTCTTGATTTTTTTAATATGTACATATAATAGCCCAGATTTGTTATTACCCTAATACCACACCATATCCGAAAGACATTCGGAAGATATCCAAAGGATATCCAGAGAACATTCGAACATCCTTAGGATGTTCTTCGTCTTCAGGATGTGTGCTGTTTAGGGTACGAATACTTTAATTCTAGTAAAGAATTTTTCATTCCGCATAGCTATAATAAAAAATTAAATAAAATTAATATTTGCCGATACCGCGCCCCTGAACGCGGCAACCCGTTCATCGGCTACGTCGCTCACGCAGCATCTCCGGTTGCCTGCTTAGCTCGCGCAGCATCCCCCATCGCAACATCCTTGAGTCGCTTACGCCGCATCAGCTGTCAGCTGCATCCGCTGAGAGGATGCGGGACACTTCCTCGAAGAGGACGGGACCAATTTTCCATCGACTGATCGTCTGGAGCAGCTTTTTGGAGGAATTGTACCTTCTTTTTAATTTATTATGTATTTTGTTATAATTTATTATACAAGCACTCACACATACATACAGAGAGAGATAGAAAGAGGGAGAGATAATAATAAATTAATATTTTATATTAATATTGCACGCAGTTCTCTGTTTATTGTACCATGTACGTACATTGCGTGTCTACATTGAGTTATTACCGAATGATTATCGGCATGATAACAGGCATTGACGCGTCCGAAACGAAATATATGCGTTTCATCGAACGGAAAGTAATCCTCTTACAGTACTTTAGGACCTCAAAGGGAATATTTTATAATGTCGGCCTACGCCGAAACGCTCAAATTACGCGTAAAGCTAAATGCGTTCATACATAAGTCAGGAAGCCTCTCTGTTACAGTCTCGTGTTTTTTACGTAATTTCATTTTTATTCCAAATTCGTCATTCCTTTTTTTTAGCAGACTGCGTTGATTCGACTGACAGATCGAAAGACAGATTTTTTAAATATTTTCGTAAAAAAAATCGCGTAGACCAATCTCGATGTAGTATTTTAACTCCTGTTTTTAATAGAGATCCACAATATTTTTGACGCAAAAAATATTTTTACTCGTTGCACCTCTGTCTCTCTTGGGAGATAATTCCACAAAAAAAAAAGAAAAATACGTTGCTATAAAACGCGTAGTTTGATACTAGCAGAAATATAAAAACAACGTAGATCTATGGATGGAAATAAATTATTCGAGAATAATATAAGCGCGCAAGAGAATATATATATATATATATATATATATATATATATATATGTATATATTTAGGATGAGTTTAATGTAGTCTTCTAACTATATAATCAATAAAGCGCGTGCACATTTAATAAGGAGGATTTATCACGCGTGTATCTCTAGCTAACAATAAGAGTTTGCGAGATCGACACGAGGCCTCACGACACCCGCCTGTAGAAAGTTAAAGCGACCTTCCCTCGCGAATAACTCACATAACTCCTCTATACGCAGTAACGCCCATCGCTCATCGTAGGGACGTCACTCAAATTCTCTTACTTCGCGATCCCAAAATAAACCCGGTCGTGGCAGTTTGTTATTACGCAACGCGAGCGCTCTTATTACAACCTGTATGCACAAGCTCTCTGCACGTTAATTGACTGACAGTGCATCCATATCACATGCACGAAAATTGAAACGATGTTATGTACCGTAGGAATGAGATCAAGTTCAACATGTATTTAAAAATGCAAGACGAATCCACTCGATCAAGTCGAATCCGATCCATCATTTTATTTTCTAGGATTCGAAGAATAACAATAAAAAATGATATTTCATACATTGTATTTACTAAGTATTCGAATCTAGAACAGAATATAGAACATTCTGTATTTGAATTTTAGATTGAGTACCTGCAAGGTTTAAAATAGTACTTACAAATACTTTCGCAAAAAACATTTTCATAAAAAAGCACTCATATAAGTATTCATAAAAGGTACTTATAAAAGTATTCATAAAAATACTCATATAAGTACTCATAAAAGTGCTCATACACATATAAGCACTCATAGAAAAGTACTCATAAAAGTATTCATAAAAGTACTCATATAAATACTCATAAAAATTGGAACATATTTGATTCAGGATTATTTGAATGTACTTAGATGTATTGCTCTTATTTTTTGAGGTACTTATTAAAGAGTTTGAATCAATTTCATTCATTTCAGATTCGGGTCTATTCGAAGAATTTTTTTGTATAATTATATAGAAATAGTTCTAAGCCACGCAAATAAATTCAAACCTACTTATAAGATTCCATCACTATTTACCACACTGCAGTTACATTCGCTTTACAATGAGAATTATACGAGGCATTAATTTAATTAATCGACATCCGTGGGAGAAACTGATGGAAAGATTACATCGCTCCATCTTACAATAGACATTATACTTTTCGATAAAATATTCATTAGTATATCTTAAGACGCATCTGCAATCCTAAGTAGGAAATTATATGATATTTCAATTACGAAATATATATTTCTGCAGAAATATGCGAAAAGACAGAAATACTTTTTATAATACGTTATCTTTTGTGCATTGTGACAATATAATTTAAAAATATTTACACTCAATATTCATCAAATCTTGACATGTTTTTTAATCAACAAATGGATACCCAGGTATCCAAAGCAACTTTAAATGTCAAACATATGTACTTCTCTCCATCTAAAATAAAATACAAAGAGCCTTTATACTCGGAATTTCTAAAATATAACAAGAAAAAATATTCGACCAGTAGCTGATATAAAAAAATTACCAATGCGCAGTTGATGAAAAAAATATATACGTTGACAAAAGAATTTTTTCTTTAATTACCTTTAATTAACTTTAATTATCCTCAATTATTTGTTTAATTAAGAAAATTAGTATTGTGCGACAAGTATTGTATAAGGAAGTGTCTCGCGATTTCCGGCTGACCTTATTCGAATCACTAGTTTCGGAAAATGGAGCACGGTCGTTTTTCTACGGTTTTCGCTTACGAGGAACTCCATTGTCGTTTTTCCGGCGGATTTTATACCTCGAGGATATATAATTTCTCGAACTCTCTCGACTCCTTTTGTCGATTTACGAAAACGAGTCGCCGTTACATGGGCGGAGTCTGTGAGACGACGACCCTGCTCCAATAAATCTGGAGCACGATCGCGTGCAACGATATAAGTGAGAAAGTAAATAAATGAGTAAGCGAGACTGTCCGCGGCCCGAGCCCTCGACGTTGTAATATTTCACAAATTTCGCCACCGTGCCCGATCCGATGACGAAGAAGAATGAGAGAGAGAGAGAAGCGCGCAAGCACGAGTGCGCGCGCTCTCAACATTTTTAATATATAAGTTATAACACGACCGCGCCGAATGCGTCCTTTTTTTATGATAAATTTTCTCGTCAATTTAAAGTCCATTTTCCCCTGGACGTGAATGTCGAGGGCCCGACAGTTTTTAAATAATTAACGTAAAAACGAAAGCCTTTTTTCCAAACTAAGCCTCGGAAGAGCTAATAATTAACAAAGTTATGTTTTTCAATTAATTTCAGATGCATTTTGCTTTAATTGAATTTTTTAAGACTTTAAGTAATACAATTAATAATGTAAATAAAAATAATAATAAATATTTATAAAATAAATAAATAAAAAATAATTTAAACAAAATTTCTAATTTGAAAAATATGTAATATTTTAAGATTTTAAGTAGTAGAATAATTTAAATAAAAGCTAATAAAAAAAATGAATAAATAAAAAATAAAAATTTAAATAAAATTTATAATTTAAGAGTAATTTTAATCTTAAAAATACGTAATATTAAAAAAAATCTCGTGTCTATTTAAATTGAAACAAATAAATTTCAATTGAGTAAAAAAGGTTTGCTGGATTTAAGACATCCTGTATTTTCGTAGGCGCAAATTAAATTCATGCGAAACGAGAACGCATAATTCGCCGAGTGTCGCTTTTATCGATCTACCTTGGACAGAGATGTTGACTTTAAAGAAGTCGAATCGTTTTGCAAACAATTTGCACGCGCGTGTCTTGTCACGTACATCAAGTTAATCGTCCGGCCTTGCCTTTATTAAGACGAGAAATTTTATCTTTGACACATTGAAGATATGCATATCTCTTTGTGTCTAAATAAATTTACACATGTGTAATTAAATGTTATTTCAAGTATCCGATTAAGCTATAATCAATCATCGATTCAAATATATATTTCAACTCTAAATATTATTTATTTTAATATTATTTATTATTTATCTTATATTATTATTTATATAATATTATTTAATTATTATGTATCAATTTTATGAATAATTCCGAAATATTATTGCTAAAAAAAGAGAATTACAAATTCGGGAGATTATTTAAGAACTCTTCAACGTCTCTTCATAAAGTATTTCCGAAAATATATTATAGCAATATTTTTTCGAGTATCATTACACGAGATCAGATATTGTAAGGCGATAAGACGCCAATTTTAATGAGGCGAGTGCGTGTTATGTAAAGCGTTAGTGCGTTATTACATAAAATCGAGAAATTAAAATGACGCCAAAGTAAAAGGATCAAAACGATCTGATGATCGTCGATTGGGATAAACAAAGTTCGCGATTGCCTCGCCTTAGCCTTGATCTACTCTTTAAGCCTCGCTTCTTCCTCACGCTCGTGCGAACGCACTTGCTCCTCCTCTTCACCTTGTGCAATATCTCTTTCTGCTGAAACGATGAACGAATGAATGGTCTATGACGGAATGTATATAAAAGCCTCTGCAACGATCCTCAGTCTTCGGTCAGTCGTGACGGAAGACCTTTTTGCGGATGTAAGTAGCGATGGGATCAAATACATTACACTTAAGTAGGTTCATGAGTACTCTCTATCATCACTTCGAAGAGAAAACAATAGTTTTAGGTAGATTCTAACCTGGACAGCTATTATATGTATCTATTGTTGATTAAGAAACGTTTCTGATCGGGATAATTTTGTTTTTCGTTATTTACCCCTAACGACATTCAAATAAATTCTCAGCATGAATATTCATAATAGGAAAATAGCTTCCTAGGTCTAGATTGATTCCAAGAACAGTACTTGCAAGTATGTTCAAACTTGGACCAAATACGTTTAAATTTTTTATGAGTGCTTATATGTACTTTTGACTACTTTTGAGTACTTTATGAGTACTTAAGAGCACTTATAAGCGCTTATGAGTACTTATAAGTATTCATGAGTACTTTTTAGTACTTGTGAGCACTTATAAGCGCTCATGAGTACTTATAAGTATTCATGAGTACTTTTTAGTACTTATGAATACCTATGAGTGCTTGTGAGTACTAATAAAATATGTATACATATGTATGTGTAACAAGTATCGTAAATACGTTTTTTGTTAGAGTTTGAGTACTACTTGCAAAAAATCTATTCTTTATGACAGAAAGTATTCATAAGTACTACTTATATATTTCTTATATTTTCGAACCTTGCAGCTACGTCATCTAAAATTCGAATAACTATTCTAGGTTCTAGTATTTCACAAAATACAGTATATGAAATATTATTTCTCGATAGTATTATTCGAATCCTAGAAAATGGAACGGATTTCTAAGCATACATTCGAACTTAATCCCATCTCTAAGTGTAAGATATCAATCAGTATCTCGTAAACTTGAGTCGCTGATATCGTATCAGCAATCGCGGAAACGAGAATCATAGATATGCAAGGATAAGAGATACAATCGGGGGAAAAAAATACGCAACATCAAATAATATTAACATTTAAACGCGCAGAGTATCAAGGCTTCGAATAACCGGACGACATAAATATCTAGCAAGAATAGCAAGATATTCATTTTTTAATCCTTGCAACTCGTCCTTGGGACGATCTAAAAGCGATCTAGACAGCGAGACACACGTCTTACGTCACGCTTTTAGCTCCCGTCATTCGGTATCGTGAAGAAATCAAGACAATGTAAAAGATGAAGACACATATATTATATATCGTAAACGTCATTGTATACATAGCCGATGATCAAGTTTGCGGCCAGCTGTGTGTCCGATGGCCGTCCACTCGTCGACAAAGGTAACTCCTCGAAGACCTCGCTTCGGATGACTCCTCGCTATCAGTGATAGTATCCACCGTATCCGTATCCGTGGCCGTATCCGTGGCCGTAGCCGAGTCCGTAAGACCCGTAACCATAAGATCCAAGACCATAGCCAAGCCCGTGGCCGTAGCCCAGACTATTGTGCAGGTAGGTGACCGATGGTGATACGCTATATACCGGTGGCGTCGCGTAACTTGGGGCATAAGCCACCTTCGTGTAAGCAGGTGCGGTGTATGGTATCACTTTGGCGATGGCAGGTGCAACGGCAAGCTTAGTGACGGTCGGAGCAACTGCGACCTAAGAGAGAAAGAGAAGGAAAAATAATATTAAAGTAATAATTTAAATAATAATTATTAAAAAATTAATAATATAAAGTAATATAAATTATATATAATATAAAAAACATAATTAATATAAAGAAATTATTATTATTATTAAAATATTTTATATAATATTTATAATGTAAAATGTCCCATTTTAAATGACGTATTGCTATATATTTGTTTGAAAACCAAGTTTGCCATCAAAAAATGTTCCGTACAAAAGTTGTAAGATTTCGAGAATGAAGTTCTATCGCAAGCATAGTCTTATTCCAGGTGAAGGCATTCTTGAGGTCACCATTATTTTTTTAAACTGAATTAATATGTATATATGTATGACAAAATATATATAGAAGAAAGTGTGCTAAATCATATCTCTACTGTATTTCTTAAACAGAATGCCGCAATATTTGTTTCCTTCTCAGGCGATCTGTTGATAAGTGTTGTTCATAATAAATTTATATTGTGTGATTTTCATGTAATATTTGATGCCTAAATTATTGCATTGAAAAAGATAAGCAATTAAACTTAGGGTATTATGAAAACATTTTTTCATCATTTTTAATAAAGTATGTGAAAACGTTGAAAAATCGACAAAGTGTTTTAAGATTATTTTTTTACTCACAAATTTGACAATTCAAAGTTCGGTAAATTGTACCACTACTTTTTTCCTATATCTTACTGGTACGATTTATTAAATTAATATAAAATTAATTTTTTTACTTTAGAAATTAATTTTTTTCTTTATGTTTAGATAAATGACTAAAAAAATATTATCAAAGTTGATAATTATATTGAGATAATACTTATAAATATTTTTATGTTATACAAAAAGTATTTTTGTCAAATTTTTGAAGAGAATTAATGATTATGAATATGACATTCTTCTATACAGGGTGTCTCAAAATTCGCGAATTATCTCTCCCATTAGGCAGATTTCTGGTATCATTTGGAGATGATTTTTCCTCTCCATGATTTGGAGGTGAAAATATCGAGAAAAGCCATAATTTTTTGCATGTTTCTAATTTTTGTCATTGTGTATCTTTATAACTAAGCAAATTAAAATTTTTTTAAAGTAAACTCTACTTGAAATTAATTGAAGAATATGGTTTTGTTAATTATTTTATTTCTACAAGACTTAGTTTGCGAGAAACCTTTTATTTTCAAATGAGGAAAAATCGTCTCGAAATAATCCCAGAAATCTGTCATCAACAGATGATACGCAAATTTCGGGACACTTTATATATGTTTTGTTGCAGACTGAAAACTTTTATAGAAAATGAAACTTCATTCTTGTTACAATTTTTTGATTTTATCGTTAGAGGTACGATTTAAAAACTCATGGGTACAATTTAAATCATACCATATACTTTTTTTTTAATTTCTATGATTTACAATAATAAATTTGTGTTAATGTTTAGCGTTTACAAAAAACTATAATTTCAAAATTCATCAGTTCTAATGCAATTTTAATATTTATCTTGAAGAATACGATTTAGCATACATTTTCCCTTATAAGTATAAAGAATAAAAATTAAATTAAATATAATATATATAGAATATATATAATAAATACAATTAAACATGCAAAAATAAAAATACTCGATTAATCACGACCATCATATATCATTACGTCCGTTTGACAAATTTTATTTATTTACCCAAAACGACCGCAAAAAGCGCGGATAAATTTCATTCCGAGCGTATTTATAATTTCACGCAAGAGCAGGTTTGCGTGAATTACGAGCGAATAAGAGCCCCGGAATCTTCTTCTGGCTGGCGGCCAGCTCGCTTTTACGCTGATAATCCTCGACTCCGTGTCGTAACGTCCGGTTAACACGTTGCACCCATTCAGGCGGGAAGAAGTGGAGGCAAGCTTACCTTGTACGTATTGGCGTAACTGGTCGCAACTGGAGCGTGTGCGTATGTGACCGCAGGTGCGATCGCCGCCACTCCATGACCTAAGCCGTAGCCGCCGTAGCCGCTACCGTAGCCGTAACCGCCGTAGCCGTAGAGACCCCCGTAACCGGAGTAAAGACCGCCGGCGGACGCGTAGGCGACGGTGGCGAGAAGAAGGATCTGCGAAGCAGGAGATACGTGTATGAAAAATGTCTCTTGGACTCTTCCCTTTTCAGGGGATCCTAGGAACGCACCGTTTTATCGATCAAATTCAGCACTTTTGCGCACCCTTTTCTTCTTTTTATTGGTTCAATGGAATAATAAATGCTCTTCCATGGTTAAAGTATATTGTATATATGTATATATAAAAACGAAACGCAGACCTATACCGATTTTAGAAAATTTTTTTATTAAAAAATTAAAACAACTTTTTTTTTGTTTTTTAATATCGAAAATGTTTTATCGATAAAACTTCATTTTTGCGCACCTTGTTTTTTTTTATTGATTGAATAGAATAATAAATGCTTTTCCATAATTAAAGTATACATAGAGAAACAAAGTACGAACCTACCGATTTTATGTTAAATAAAAAAAAATTTTTTTTAATTAAAAAATTAAAAAATTGAAAATGTTTGTTCTTTAAAATCAAAAATGATGTTTTATCGATGGCGACGAGAGGATGAGAGGGAAATACTTTATATATAAGAGATGTATTTTTATGCTTTGCTTCGCAAAATTACATACACGAGAAGTTGAAAAAAAAAATATTTTTATGTATATTTATCTCTTTGTGCACGGAAAGTGGGTGTGTCAGAGATTTGTGCAGTGAATATGTTTTCTTTTAAGTTTTTTTTCTTTCTCAAGCTGACTGAACAAACCGAACAGCAGTGAAAAAATATAAACGTGGCAACTATTAATATTGGAAAAATGTGGCACCAGAGAATTATATATTATAATTATATATAATTATCTTATTCATTTTAAATTTATAGAAGGGAGAATTATAATATTTTCACCATGTATAAAAAATAGAGATAAGTAAAATATATATTATATAGAATAATAAAAAATAAAAAAAAAAATATATATATATATATATATATATATATATATATAAAATATAGATATATGTCAAAAATATAGACATATAAGCACATAAAAATGCAATATAAATAAATTATAATAGAAAAACATTTAAATGGTTTTTTTGATGCGGCACCAGAGAATTATATATGCATTCATTTTAAATTTATAGAAGGGAGACTTATTTTCACTATGTATAAAAATATGAATACATAAATAAGTAAAATATATAGAATAAAAAAAATATAAAATATAAATATATGTAAAAAATATAGACATTTAAACACATAAAAATACAATATAAATAAATTATAATAGAAAAACATTTAAATGGTTTTTCTTATTAAAGTTACCCTATTGATGGCAGAGATTCTTGGGATTATTTGGAAATGATTTTTCCTCAGTGAAAATGTCAAGGCACCAATAATTTTCAAGTAATAAGCGATTGAAAATAAAGAATTTTTCGCAAACTAAGCCTTGTGAAAATAAAATATTAACAAAACTACATTCTTCAGTTAATTTTTGGCTGAATTTAATTTAAGGTTTAGTTACAAAGATATATGATGGCAATTGGGAGCTTATATTGTAAAAAATGATGACCTCTATCAACATTTTTGAGGAAAAATTATTTTCAAATAATCTTAGGAATCTCCCATTAACGGGTGATCTGAGTTACCCTGTATATATATATGTATGTACAATATAAAATATATAATAATATTATATATATAAATATATAAAAATATATAAATATATAAATATAAAAAATATAAAAATATAAATATAAAAATATGTAATAATATACGTTGTGGCGATTACATCGTCACATACTTCCCTGAAATTAATAGCAAAAACACGTATATAAATACGGACATACATACATACGAACACTGACTAATAAACACAAATAAAATATAACAGACGAGACGAAAGACGAAAAACATCGAGACGTAACAGAAAAGAAATAAACGGATAGAACATTTTCGAAGCCTATCGAAGGTGAATTTTTAAGGGAACGATAGGAAGAGCGTTTGACATGCGAAGATTCCGCTACCGACAGTCGCCGCGTACAGTCGCACGTTTGTTAATCCGCACGAACTTTATATATCTCTGTACAGATATCGAAAAGATTGTTCTTAAAATATATTTAGTGTTAACCATAAATCCTCTCTCACAATTATTTGAATTCCCGTCTCGTATCGACGCGTCCAAGTAATCGCGACGCGCGTATATAACCAAAACGTATATTATTATATAATATATATGTGCATATAATACATAGAAAAATATAAAAATTCCCCTTGAGAAATTTCTGTGTTAGATTATTATAAATGACAAGATGCAAAGTTTCTAAGCGAACAATTCACGTCGTTTGCGCATAGCCTTCGGCTTTATTTACGCACATCCAGGGTGATTTCAACCGCGTATCTATTCATACGATATGAATGAAACGAGCGTATTCCAG
The DNA here is from genome assembly GCF_048542155.1 of Nylanderia fulva. Classification (NCBI taxonomy): domain Eukaryota; kingdom Metazoa; phylum Arthropoda; class Insecta; order Hymenoptera; family Formicidae; genus Nylanderia; species Nylanderia fulva. Next base: position 315,753 of record NW_028190807.1, on the reverse strand, counting down.
CGTGATAAAATCGCGCCCGCGGCAGCAAGTAAAGTTCATAGCAAATGTTACCGTGGATCGTCCGTGCATTTCTCACGATATTGCAAGTTGATTCTATCTCTCTCTCTTTTTCTCTCTCTTTCTTTCCTTCTCTATCTACAGTCTGAAATAAATCTAATCTTTAGATAAAAGCAATATTACAAAAAACGCCAATTGTTGTTTTCGAAATATAAATGTTTCATAAATCTCGCAATAAATTATATATATATATATACATATATAGGAAAAAGTATGCTACATCGTACCCCTTAGGTAAATATTAAAATTGCAATAAAACTATCAAAGAAATTACACAATTTTTTTATTTATTTGAAACTATATAGTTCTTTGTCAACGCTAAACATTAATATAAATTTATCATTCTTTCATATCATAAATTAAAAATAAAAAAGGGTATTTAATATGATTTATAATATCTGGTTTGATAAATTGTATCCATGAATTTTAACGTACCTCTAACTATAAAATTTAAAAAATATAAAAATAAAGTTACATTTTCTAAAAAAATTCTTAAAATTTAAAAAAATGGTAATATAATTCACAATACTTGGTTTGGTAAATTATATTCATGAATTTTAAATCGTATTTCTAACTATAAAATTAAAAAAATATAATGCAAAAAAGTTACATTTTCTACAAAATTCTCAGTCTGCAATAAAACATATTTACAAGAATGTCACATTTATAATTATAAGTTTTCTTCAAAAATAGAACAAAAATACTTTTTGTATTATACAAAATTATAAATATAAGTGAATATAATTAATTATCTCAATATAATTATAAAATTTGAAAATATTTTCTTCAATTATCCCCATCTGAATATAAAGAGAAAAACTTAATATAATAAAAAAATTTTTTTATAAAGAAATAATTTTAAAACATTTTGCCGATTTTTCAACGCTTCCATATACAAGATTAAATAAGATAAAAAAATGCTTAAGCACGAGGTACCAAAAGAAATATTACGGCATTTCAGCTGCGATATACAAATCTTAAAATATTTTAACTCAATTTATACAATGTAACATACTTTCCCCTATACAAATATATATTTCTCTCAACTGAAATTTCGTCCTCGAAAACAATGTTTTCTTTTAATATAAACGAGAGAGCGGAGGAAAATTCCAGAAAGAGATTTGCAAAAAGAGAATATATAGAGAGAGCCCGGAAAAATATCCCAAAATATTCTCTAGACACTCGTCTCATCCGGGAAAAATCGCGCCCCGATATCTACACATGTGAGAACACAGAGTCTACGCTTCTCCGCCTGGGGCGCCACTTTATACTCACCAGTTTGAACATGATGTTGCTCTAACGCACTCTGCGATGTCTCTTGTCGGTGCTGCGGACTGACTATACACATCTCGCGTACCCCGGCTAGATCACTTATATATCCCCGGCGGATTGTTTTTGCTCGGGGAACGAAAGAGAGAAAGAGATACGGAAAAAAGGCTTCCCTACCAATAATGGCGAATTTGTGGGTATAGGTGGGTATAGGTAAACGGCGTAATGTTGTGTCGGGTGACAGGTGGGGTGGGTCACCTAGATCCTAGAATCCTTTGCGGATGACTCGGCAGCGGTCATTCGTGTGAAGGACAAATCTATTATCGGCCGAGCGGGAAAAAAAAAGAAAGAAAAGTATAAGTATCGGTTGTTCCGATTCGCAGCGTGAGAAAAAGCGCGTTTGCGCCACCTTGAGCGCAGTTTCGCGCGCGAACGAGCGGGAAATGAGGGAGGAAAGGGAAGAAATAGAGATTTGTAATGTAGACCTAAACTTCCAGTTTTTTTTTATACTTCTATGACTGTCGTATATAGGTTTAGCATAACTGAACAAATATATATACGCATGGAAATACCATGTCGGATTCTCTGGCCAATTTGGAGGCGACTTTTCTTCAGCGAAAATGTCGAGGGAGGTCATCAATTTTTGAATGTTCTCCATGTTTGCCGTCGTGTATCTTTGGAACTAAATCTTAAATTCGTGTAAACTCTACCTGAAGTTTAGTTTGCGAGAAGCTCTTCTCTTCCAATCATTTAACTTAAAAATTTATAATCATAATTATAATAATCAAAATTAATAATTAATCTTAAAAATAAAAAAAAAATATTAGTGCCTCGACATGTTAACTGAAGAATAATCGTCTCCAAATTGGTCAGAAAATTTAATAATATATCTATAACATTATATAGATGATCATCTAGATGAAATTTTAGCATCACCTTATCTTTATATAGTTAATAAAATAATGTATTATCTATATCTATATCTGTATCTTAGATAAAAAAAAGTATTATCTTTACTAAATTATCTAGAATAATTTTCAAATAATTTTGGTTTAGAATCATAGCACATAAAAATATTTAAATAGTCAAACTTAAGCAGTAAGCGATAAAAATTTATAAATAAAAATATGAATACATATATTTTTATATCCTTTTTATAATTTACATTTTTTTTAACTGTGCTTAAATAAGCAGTCTTAAACATTATTATCTAGATGAATCACTATATAATTTTATCTTTTATCTATGTAGATATATTTAAAACAAAATTATCTCTTTATCTTATTTAAGATAAATTTACATATTTTCGTCTCATCTTTACTTAGTTAATTTTAAAATTATCTAAGCACAACACTGTAACTAAATTATTAAATTAAAATTTTATTAAAATAAACTCTACCTGAAATTAATTGAAAAATGTAATTTTGTTAATATTTTAACTCTAAAGTTTAGTTTGCGAGAAACCCTTCTTTTTCTTAATAATTTATAACTTGAAAATTATTGGTGTCTCGACATTTTCACTGAGGAAAAACCGTCCCCAAATGATCCCAGGAATCTGCCATTAACATTTTATATTTCTTTTCAATTACATGCGGTATATATTTATTTCGTTTTCTCTGCATTTATCTTTAGCTTATTTATATTTACCCATTCAGAGAGCCAGAGAGAAAGAGAGAAAAAGAGAGATGAATATTTCAAATTATATAAAAATATTTCTTTCTTCCCCCTTTTTCTCTCATTCTTCTTTTCCTCTCCTCTCTCTCTCTCTCTGTCTCCTTTTTCTTTTTTTTCTATAAAAAAGGAAAAATGAAGAAAAGAGCAAGAGCAAAAAAAAATAAATATTTTTATAATTATATAAAATATAATAAAATATTTTTATAATTATATTTAAGATATATAAAAATATTTTTATAATTATATAAAATATATAAAAATATTTGTATAATTTATAAAACATATAAAAATATTTTTATAATTACATAAAATATATAAAAATATTTTTTATAATTATATATAAAATTCTCTTTTCTCTCCCTTTTATTCTTCAAGAGTGGAAAGAGAAAATGAAAGGAAGGAAAGATAGAGAAGGAGAGAGAGAGAGAGAGAGAGGTTTTTCTTCTCTGTTGTCCCTTCTCTTGCATTCTCTCTTCCCTTCACACACATGCACTCTCAATCGCGCTTTCTGTAATTATTCGCGCGTCTATGATCTCGCCGGTGCTCCGCGAAGCGTGAACAGAGCAACATGATGGGAACCTCGACCGATCGAATGTGGAACGCGATGGTGATACTCGAAGAAGAGAGATATTCATCTTCTCCTTTTATATTGTCTCGCGCAATTTTCCCCTCATTATTGTTCCCTTCGTTCATATATATTACGTCGCTTCGCTTTGCAATTTTTTTCTTATCATCTATTTTGCGTGCGTGATGTATAAATTTATTTTTTTAAATTTTATTTTAATTTATTTTATTTTATTTTATTTTATTTTTTTATATATGCGGTTTATTTTTATCCTATCTCTTTTTCTTTTTTATAAATCGAGAGAACATGCAACTTCCTAGATTTCTTATTATACTTGTTACGCGATATTATTATCGCGCGTTTTATATTTTTATTTACATCGCGTTACGTGCATCCATACATCTATCTCTCTGCTCTCCTTGCATAAATGCAAATCGCTTCGCATCGATCCCGATACTTCCGCGATTCCTTGGGAATGAGTGGGTGTGTCGACGCAAAGTGCCGGCTTCCGGGATGAGAAATGAATAAAATCGCATAATAATGCGACGCGCTATTCCTCAGTTTATAACTAATGTATATACACGCGGTGTTTATACACATATCGGTTCGATTATTCATAGAATCCACGTGCGCGGAATCCGCGAGATAATAATAAACAGATATCGCGCGTGATATATATATATATGAGAAAGAAGGAAGAACAAAATAGAGGCTGAGCACTTGATTAATCGCGAAACAAACGTTTTTATATATGTACCACTCTTTCCTCGCTCGCTTCATTCAATGTCGTATTATATATATGTAGCCGCAACAGCCTTGCCTGGTCGCAGCGGATTATCTTCGTCCTTATTGCGGCTCTCGCTTTTATACACGTCACCTCCGTTGTATACAACGTCGCGTAAACAAAGCGAACGTGAAAAATTTCCGCATGATCCGCGTTTATCATCCACTGTCTTGCCTTTTCAATAAAGTATGGCCCCATATGTCATACCTACGCTTATATCTTTCGCCCGTCTAAGAAACGCTCACTTCCGCGCTTCCGTGGATCGTTATTTTGCAAACTAAAACAACAATTCTATTCTGCTTAGCAATTATATATTTATATTTCTTTTATTTTATATAAATATATATCCCTATAATGGCACATATCCAAAAGATATTCAGAGGATATCCAGAGAACATCTTCAGGATGTTTTCTGAATGACTTCGGGATATGCTGTTAGAGATATATACATTTATTTTTAATGTATATATTTTATATATACTTTTTTTATATACATATATATACACTTATATATATACATATATATACACATATATAATATAAGAATGTCTCTTCCAGCAGCAGTCTTTATAAATTCTCTGACCCATTTGCTTTAATAAAAATTTCTATACATAGATGATGAAAATTTTATATTCTTAGACATTGAAACGTTTTTAAAAAAATTGTAAAAAATTACAAAATGTATAAAATTTTATAAAAGTTAAATTTGCAGAAATAATTTTCAGCTGATTTTATTTATATATATTTGGAACTGAACGCGCAATTTGCCATATATCCTCCGCCAGTTCGATGGTTTTCGTTGCACCTTTTTTGCACGTACACAACCATTTGTATCCAACCCTAATGGCTTACGAATGCAATTAACTCGGCTGCGCGTCTCTGCGATATTTGCCCTTACGTGTGTATCCTTACGAAGTATGTGCCTAGCTCGATCGCGAATTGGGGCTAACGAAGATAAATATCGGCGAAGATATATCGTAAGCGAGCTAAAACATTACGACGCACGTACGATATATACATATATACATACGGGGTGTTTACGAAATACTTGGATAAACTTCTAGGGCGTAGAGGTATTCCTCGCGTCAGAATAAATAAAAAAGTTTATATATACCTGTAAAAAATAAGTGGTTTCAAAGTTATGGTGAAACAAAGTTTATCTTAACGTGGTTATTAAATAATCATAAGAAATATCCAAAATGGCCGCCATTTGATTGAAGATAGTTATTAATATGATGGAGTAAGATATATATGGAAATAACCTATAACCTTCGTAGAGTATGGATTGTAGAATTGTTTTAAAGGTTCTCATATGATTTTGTATAACAAGCATAATTAATAATTGACATATTTTCGTTATCAATAGATTAAATATACACTAGACGTTTTAAATATCTCCATAAATAGAAACATTTAACTATATCTTTAATCAAATGGCAGCCATTGAGATAGTGATATGATAAAGTAAAAGTAAGATATGGAAGTTATAATTAAATTATTTCCTATAATTAAATTATTTCCTTTATAGAGTAAGGATTGTAGAATTGTTTCAAAGGTTTCCATATGATTTCGTATAACAAAAGCATAATTAATAATTAACATCTCTTTCTTATCAATAAGTTAAATACACTAGATGTTTTCCATGTCTTCATAGATAGAAAAATCTAGATATGTCTTCATAATCAAATGACAGCCATTTTGAGTGAAGTGTTTATTTATGACATTATTAAACGTCAAAATAATGGACAAACTTTTAGAGAGCCTATTATCCTCGCCTCAAAATAAAAAAAAAGGTTTATATGTATCCATAATCATCCAGGTAGCAAATTGACGTCATTAAACATCAATTTGCTACCTGGATGATTATGATCATTACATGTCAACTGTTAGTTGACATCATTTTTGACGTTTGATGACGTCAATTTGCTACCTGGATGATTATGGGTACATATAAACCTTTTTTTTATTTTGAGGCGAGGATAATAGTCTCTCTAAAAATTTGTCCAAGTATTTTTTAAACACCCTTTGTATATGCACACATTGTATACGCGAGTTCTTTACATGAAACGCAAAATGTCGCTGCAAGACAAACGGTTCGCTGTCTCGGAACCCGCGGGCGATCGATTTTTACAAGACGGCCGACCAAGAGTGGAAAGAGAGAGAGTAAAATGCACAGTCGAGCGACGATGCACAATGCAACGGACGAAGATACATATGTGTATATATATATATATATATATATATATATATATATATATATATATATATATACACTGGCCTCGAAAAGGATCGAATCCGTGAACCTCCGCGTGCGGATCCTCTGTACGTTTTATGTGATACATTGCCATACACATTTTTTATTTATCTTGCTTATCGGAAAACTTGTCAGCATCTAGCGTTGTCGAATAAGTTCTCTTCTCGCTTATTCTATCGAGGACGACGACGATAAGCGGCTGTGAAACCGCTCGTAAACACGTCCTTCTTTGATAGAAGAAGAGACGGTATCGCGCACATCGAGAAAGATATTGAAGATCAAGTTCTATATGTCAATATATATGTACTTAAAACCTCGAGTCTAATCCAACAATCAAGCTACACTTTCTACGATTCGAATAATAATATAATTATAAGAAATAATATTTCATATATATTGTGTATTTAAAAAGTACTGAAATTTAGAACAATATTATATTCGAATTTTAGATTAAGTGTTCTATCTTACCCAAACATTTATTTACTATATCATATACAGAATATAATTTCCAACTAACACTTACATATTTTTTATTAAAAACAATTATGAGTTTTCTTTACAGCAATTGATTCCTCTCATTATTTTTTGCATAAAAGTATGAAAGATAAGATGACCGAAAAATGAACATTTGATAAGATACTTTATTATAGTTTATGTAAAATTATATCAATTGTGCGTTGCCTGTATCTTATCCTTATAATCTTTTATGCAAAATATTGCGAAGAATTTATATAAAAAAAAATTATAATAGTTTTATTTCGAAAAACTCTAGATTGACCTTCAAATGACCTTGAAAAACAATTTTAATTAAAATTCAGTTATTAACTTTTTTCTACCTCAAAATAAACAATTACGTGCTCACAAAAGAGTCGATTATTTTTTGTTCATTGTCTACTTGGAAATACTTAGTTTTTTTACAGTATTGTCTAATCTAATTAGAATTTAAAACCATGAAAATTCGAACCTACTCGTAAGATACTTAACCCCGCCATGCCATTTCTTTCCCTCTCTCTCTTATATATAATTGCGCCTAGTTGTTTGCGACCGGGGTCATTAAGGAAGACCGCCGCGAAATCTGGAGAAACACGGTAAGCGGAAACTGGAACAGCGTAATCTAAATCCCGAGTTTATTAATGCGCCTGCATTATTATCATTAGTCATTTCCCGTCGTGGACCACACGTTGCTCGGCAAAGTGTCCAGATCCTCTCATCCACCCCTCGCATGTGCTTAATTCCGTCATGGTTACGTAAACGCCCTCGCGATAGAGATAGATGGGTGTGGACGAATAATTCTCTGAGAAGAAGCTTGTTTCCAATCTCTCGTCTCAAGACTCCACATTCTCCAGAGATTACAAAGCCTTTATTAACCCTTCGGTCGGTGATCAAATACCCAGGTAGCAAGTATACGTCATTTTGACGTTTAATGACGTCAGTTTGCTATTTATTGAGATACACAATAATTAAGTTTCATTTTTTAGGATTTGAATAACAGCCATCAATAAGATTTCGTTTATCATATTTGCGAATAGTAATCCAATCTAGAACATTCAAGTAGCAAACTGATGTCATTAAGAGGATGCCGGATGATGTTTTTACCGACCGAATGCGAGAATATTTAGTTTTTTTTATATAACTTTTTATTGACTATACTGATCAATAAATCCTTTTCCACGATTAAAGTACTTATAAAAATGGACCGCGCTAGCTATGTTTACATATATATAAATTATATAAAAATCAAAAAATACAGTTTTGTTATCGGCTTCTTTGTGTCAGTTCGTAATAATACTTATTTAATAAAAAAGTTCTGCAGTTTGTCTGTGCATGAAATATAGTATACGCGGTAAGGATAATATGAAGAATTATTAATAAACGATTAAAAGTGAGATTGCAAGTCTAATAAAAAAGTTATATATTAAAAACATTTTTACGCGTATGTGTTGTATACGTGCATATGTTTAGATATGTGTGATGCTAACCTATCGGAGTTCGGCCGTCGCTCCGTTTGTGTTCAACAATTCTTTTATAGCAAACTGACGTCGTTAGACGTCAAAATGATGTCAATTTGTTACTTGGCTAATTCTTCACCTTTTCATCGATATATGGATACCCGGTACCAAAATTGTGTTCGACAATTTTTTATAGCAAACTGACGTCATTAAATTTTATATTACACATAAGTAATCTCCAATTTTGAGAATAAAATTTAGAAAATAAAATAAAATTCTTCTTTCTCGGACATGAATGTAGAACTGATTCGAAAACGAAGATGGGAGGCGTTCAGGGATGCGTGACGTCGCACGGCTTAATTAAATCATGTTTCTCGCGCATGCAATTATTATCGCCGATAACAATCGTTCTCGATCGAGTCTCGAGATTACGGTCAGCTGGAAGAATATCGGCATCAGCAAAATGGTCGATGATGCCGGACGTGACGTATACGAGCCACTGGCGCGATTTATTACGGCGCGTTATCGCGGCGTCCAGGATTGTAAAAGAATTGCTCCCGGGGTTGCGTGGAAGAATGGAGCGTCCCGAAATAAATCGTACGATTTTTAGCGTCGGCCAAACGGACCGTATCGTTACGCGTGCGTAATAAATTGCGAGCTTAATAAAGATAATCGTGCGAAACGCGCATTAAACGCTTACATATATATACACACACACGGTAAACTGTATAAAATTAAAATACAAATAGGAAATAGAGGGCAGACAGATAAAATTTAATTGCGAAATATAACGAATGCGCTGAATGAACAATAACATTGCAAATATATCGTTCTTCGCTCTTTACAAATGTGGGAAATGTGATGAAACAGTAGTTTCAACAATTTTTTAAAATTAAATTAAGGCTAAAAGTAATCGGGATGATTCGAAGATACATTTCTTGTACATATACGCGTACATTTTATTTTATTTTTTTCGCATTATATCTTATCCGGAAACCAAACGCGAGAGGGTGTTTCGTTTCGCCGTATTGTAGACGCGATTAAGAGGATGCAAGGAGAAATGAGCTTTTTACGCGAGAGAGAAAATGTAAAAGAACCTTTTTTATTATTTCATTTTATGTACTTTCAACGATAGGATAGAAATACGCGCGGATGCAAAAGACGAGGAACAGCAACATCGGAGGTGTCGGCCGACGTTGACTCGGCTACATATTATTTTACACTCTAACGGGACGCCGGGGACGACGGCGACATATAACTATATAAAGAGGAAGCTAAAAGAGGGATAGAGAGGCGAAGCCGGCAGGTGTACGCGAACACTCAATAAACACTCCTTTTCCGGAGATGGGACGGGAATCTTCACTTGTCTTCGCCCTCGCCCTCTTCCTCCTCGTCAAACTCGCCCTCTTCCTCGGCGGTCGCCTCCTGGTACTGCTGATACTCGGACACGAGATCGTTCATGTTGCTCTCGGCCTCGGTAAACTCCATGTCGTCCATACCTTCGCCGGTGTACCAGTGCAGAAATGCTTTACGCCGGAACATCGCCGTAAATTGCTCCGATACTCTCTTGAACAGTTCCTGCGAGAGAATCAAATAGGGCGTTCCGTTTTAAAAAATAAGCTTAAATGATTAAGGGACGCGTCACGTTTTTTCTTTTTTTAAGTAAAATGTATATAAGGCAAAAGTTGTAGGGAGACATAATATCGTAACCTAAAATTGTCCTCGAGTGGCGGTTTTTAAGGTCATTTAGAGGTCACAATGCATTTTTTATTCACTTTTTGGTCATCTCACCCTTGTAAGAAATTAATTTATATGAAAAAACTAAGTTAACCTCTAAATGATCTTGAAAAAATGCCCAAGGGCAATTCTAGTTCACCATATTATGTACTCCTTGAAACTCTACAATTTTGCCTGACAAATCTTTTTCTAAAACGCAAACATTTTTCAAAGCTGTGTGTGTTGGAAAATTATAAATCAAGTGCGTGTCGCAACTATATCTTTTATTATAAAAAATTGTGCTACTTTATAAAGTTACGATTACACAAAGTTATCCGAGAGAGTCTGAGCAAAGTGCAGGTTGATTTGCGAAAAAAAGTAATCGCGATAAAAGTTTAGATTGAACTAAAGTTTCAATTATAAAACTTTGATCTCTTTTTTTTACGATTTACAATGAAATTCCGTTCGCTCTATAAACTCCGAACTATAATAATCGGCGAACAAACCTGAATAGCCGTGGAATTGCCGATGAAAGTCGCGGACATCTTCAGGCCGCGCGGTGGTATGTCGCAAACGGCGGTCTTCACGTTGCTGGGTATCCACTCGACGAAATAGCTGCTATTTTTGTTCTGAATGTTCAGCATCTGCTCGTCCACCTCTTTCATCGACATTCGACCGCGAAACACCGCGGCCACCGTCAAGTATCTACCGTGTCGCGGGTCGCACGCGGCCATCATGTTCTTGGCGTCGAACATCTGTTGAGTCAGCTCTGGTACCGTGAGTGCCCGATACTGCTGTGAACCCCTGAAACGTCATTCTCAAATCAGAGAATTGAAAACAATTGAAAAATTACACGAGCAAGTAATTTTTCTATCATTAATCCTTCTGAACTAGTTAGGGGTATGGTTAGAGTAAGGAGAACCCCCAAAGCAATTAAAAATTTTTCTCTACCTTAAACAAAATATAAAGTTTTTGTATTCGGAAATCTCTTGAAATATAACTGAAAAGTATGTTTTGATGTCCAGCAGTTGCTATACAAAAATTGTAATGTATCGAAAACATAATTGGTACCTAGATACCAACATTGATGAATAGGAATGACAACTTATGCATAGACAGAAGGACTAATTAATCATACTGATTTGTATCGGTGTAGAATTTCTCTATTTTTGTTTTAAATTTAAATTTCCTTAATCGAACCAGCTTTCTTCGGAAATGAAAAATAAATTCGGAACCTAGAGGTTAAAGGGATATAGTTAAGATTAAGGTTAGGGATTCCCAAAGCAACTTTAAACTTTTCTCCGCCTTAAACAAAATATAAAGAGCCTTTGTATTCGAAAATCTCTTGAAATATAACTAAAAAGTATGTTCGATGCCTAGCAGTTGCTATAAAAAAATTGTAATTTGTCGAAAACACACAAATGATACCCGGGTACCAACATAGATGAATAGGAATAAAAACTTATGCATTGACAGAATGACTATTAATCGTATTGATTTGTATTAATGTAGAATCTCTCTATTTTTGTTTTAAATTTAAATTTCCTCAATCAAACCAGCTTTCTACGGAAATAAAAAATAAATTCGGAACCTAGAGGTTAATGGGGCAAAGCCGGGGATGAAGAAGTGGAGTCGCGGGAAGGGGACCATGTTGACAGCGAGCTTTCTCAGATCGGCGTTTAGCTGGCCGGGGAATCTCAGGCAGGTGGTGACGCCGCTCAAGGTCGCGCTAACCAGGTGATTGAGGTCGCCGTAGGTCGGCGTGGTCAGTTTAAGGGTCCTGAAGCAGATGTCGTAGAGGGCCTCGTTGTCTATGCAATACGACTCGTCCGTGTTCTCCACCAGCTGATGAACTGACAGCGTGCAGTTGTAGGGCTCCACCACGGTATCCGATACCTACGTGTCGTCAAAGGGAAAGAGAGAGAGAGTGTGTGAGACTGTGCAATGTAGAACTATGCGTTGACATCTCCTTCTGGCCAGATATATCGCGTATCGCATATATTATACGCATTGTACGCGGCCGTGCATCGCGTTGGTATTGTTCCATTAAGGACAAAAGGTTGCTTTCCGACGAGAAAGCTCTCTCTCTTTGTCTCTTTGTATCCATTGTACATCCCGCTCCGGTAATAGAGACTTTTGGCTGTGTTGTGCGCGCAATGCGTCCTCCGGCGATTCCCGATACACGGAAATTCGTAAACGCAAACTCTTGGCGCGCACGAATATCCAATCTTACATTCTATTCCCGAAAGTCGTCCGAGATATAGTGCGATAATATATGTGTAGGGTGGCTTCTGAAACTATTCCTTACATAAAAAACGACGCCAGACGAGAGTGAATATAAATTCGGATTTAACCTTTCTGTCGATGAACGGATATCCAAAGTAAATTTAAATGTGTCGAAACTTTTCTCCAAAATAAAATACAAAGGGCGCATATTCGAAAACTTCCTAAAAGATAAGGAAAAAATGGCTGCTATAAGAAATTGTCGCAAACTTGTCAAAAACACGCAGTTAATATTCTGGTACCGATATTGATCAAAAGAAACTTATGCATTGATAAAGAATTTTAACTCATTAAATCTCAAGTTTTATTTAATCAATTTAATTAATTTATTAAATTAGCGCTTCAGTTTAATAAAAAATGAAGAATATTGCTAATTGTAAGTCTATATATCAATCAGTGAATTTGATTCTTTTCTATTTCGTGTCTCATAGATATGAATATCTATCCATTGATAAAAAGGAGAAAAATTATTATTAATAAAATAATTATATTATTATAATTAATTATTAACTCTCAAAGTTTTGTTTAAACGATTTAATTAATTTAGCGCTACTAAAGGATAAAAAATATTGCTAAGTCTGTATATTAATTAATGAATTTTATCCTTTTATATTTCATGCCTTATAGAGATGAATAGTTAACTTATACATTGATAAAATGAAAAAAATTATTCATTAACACAAGGATTAAATCTCGAGTTTTGTAAAATCAATTTAATTAATTAATTAAATTGACGCTACACGATCTAGTAAAAAATTAAGACTATTGCTAATCTGCATATATGAATTAATTTTATCCTTTTGTGTTTTGTGCCTCATAGATATGAATATTCATACACTGATAAAAAGATGAAAATGTGTTCATTAATATAAGGATTAAACTAATTGAATCTCAAGTTTTTTTTATCAATTTAATTATTTAATTAAATTGACGCTCCCCGTTCTAATAAAACATAAAAAATAATGCTAAGTAAGTCTGTATAATTAATTTTAACCTTTTGTATATATTGTATATTTCATGCCTCATAGATCTGAATATTCGTACACTGATAAGAAGACGAAAAATTGTTCATTAATAGAAGACTTAAACTAATTAAATCTCAAGTGTTTTTACTCGATTCGATTAATTTATTGAATTGGCGCTACAATGCAATAAAAAATAAAGAATATTGCCAAAACTATATCAATCAATTTTATATTTCGTGCTTTATAAATATAAATCCCCAATACATTAATGAAAAGAAAAAAGAGTCCGCATTGACAGAAGAGTTAAAATAAAATATAATAAACATGTTTAATAAAATTAAAAAATATATATGAAAGAGCGTACCTTCGGCGAGGGTACGACGCTGAAGGTCATCATGATCCTGTCGGGGTATTCCTCGCGGATCTTGGAGATGAGCAGGGTGCCCATGCCGGCCCCGGTGCCACCTCCGAGCGAGTGCGTCAGCTGGAATCCCTGGAGGCAGTCGCAGCTCTCGGCCTCCTTGCGCACGACGTCTAGAACGGAGTCGACGAGCTCGGCGCCCTCGGTGTAGTGGCCCTTGGCCCAGTTGTTGCCGGCCCCGCTCTGCCCGAAGACGAAGTTGTCCGGTCGGAATATCTGGCCGAACGGCCCCGAGCGGACCGCGTCCATCGTCCCGGGCTCCAGGTCCACCAGAATCGCGCGCGGCACGTACTTCCCGCCTGTAGCCTCGTTGTAGTAGACATTTATCCGCTCCAACTGCAGATCCGAATCGCCGTGATACGTCCCCGTGGGATCGATCCCGTGCTCGTCCGAGATCACCTCCCAAAACTGTAATCAAGGCGAGATAAATCAAGTCTCTCGTCTCCGATAAGACATTTTTCTATTTCAAATATCTTTTTATTTTTAACGCTGTATGTAATTGAAAATGTATTATAAAATATATAATAATATATTTATTGTATAATATTTATTATATATTTTTATATATGTTTTTATTTATTATATATTTTATATTTTTATATAATAAATATTAAATACATATATTAATATGTATTTAATATTTATTATACAATATTACAAATAGATATATTTTAATGTTATATCTGTATATTAATATTCTATATATTAATATATTATAATATATTTATGGTATAATAATTATTATATATTTTTATATAGTAAATATTTATACAATAAATATTATCTAATATATATTAAAAAATATATATAATTATTATATAATATATATATTAAAATATAAAAAAATATATATATATTAATAAATATAATATATTATATATTGTGTGTAATATAAAAAATGTATTGTACTTTTTCTCTGATTTATTGACATAATATGAACAATACCTTTTCATCTCCGATTATATTAAATGAGATTGATCTTTTATAGAGGTATATATTTATTTTCGATATTCTCGGCTGTCACGGTTATCTGTAAATTATTGAAAGGACCAAAAACGTACCTTGGCTCCAATCTGATTGCCGCATTGACCGGCCTGGAGATGTACTATCTCGCGCATCTTTGCCTGAGTTGCTTAGCTTTCTTAACTTGGGCGCGAAATCTCCTCTTCTCGTTTATACGAGAGAAAGTCCGAGATCCTGAAGACTTGGTCGTCGTCTGTTTCCGGTTACCTTGGAAATGCCGGATCCTCCGGATATTCCGATGCGCGCCCGAAGAGAAGAGGATGGAGTCGAAAGTGCGAGAGGTCGTCTTCCTCGACGTCGACGAGAGGATTCGTTAGAATTCCCGACGAAATCTCCCTAACCCTAAGAATCGTAACTCGAGTAATTTGGCTGAGATGCAGCTCGCGTTCCCATGGATACACGATGAGAGCGAGCGTGTCTTCCTCCTCGTCTCGGTTCTCGCTTTCTGCTCTGTTTCGGGGGACAATTGAATGCGCCGCTGATGAACAAAAGACTACTCGTATCCGCTGCATCCGCTCTCTCATTACTCTTCCTCTCTCTCTCTCTCGTCGATTTCGATTATATATAAGATGTCGAGAAGGAATTCGAGAATTTTAATAAATTAAATTTTTTAATTATTATTAATTATTTTTATTATTAATTGTTATTATTGATAATTTTTTATTTGGATTGAGATCAAGAATTATTCAGTATGTACTTAAAAATCTGAGTCAAATCGAATAATCAAGTTTTATTTTCAGAAATTGAATAATACTTATAAGAATTAATATTCTATATATTTTACTTTGTGAAATACTTGAATCTAGAACAGTTATTCAAATTTTAGATGACATATCAGAAAGTATAAGAAATGTAAGTAGTACTTAAATCCATCTAAACACTTCCATTCATCTATCTCTTACATACATATATGTATACATATTTTATAAGTACTCATAAGTACGCATAAGTACTCATACAAAATTTTAATATATTTGATCCAGGTTTAAATGTACCTGCAAGTACTGTTCTTTTTTATTGAAGTACTTTTTTATCGAAGTACTCATAAATACTTATAAATACTCAAAAGTATTTCTATAAGTACATATAAGTACTTATAAAAAATGTGAACATATTTGATCCAGATTTGAATATACTTGCAAGTACTGTACTTTTTTTATCGAAGTACTTATAAAGAATGAGATACATCAACCCGCTTCCATTTGATACATTACGTCAACGCTGAAGAAAATATTCCGATTATGATATTCTTACCACAAAAAATGTTTGGCGTTGAAAGCATAAATCAATCTTGACCAGATTAGAGACTACTCAAAAGTACTCCATTTTTTCAAAGTAATCGTAGAAAGTTTAAAATTATGTAAACAAATTCCAACCTACTTGTAAGAAATTGTCGCTATTTTTAATCATCTTTATTGAAACCAACGACTACCGTCTTCTTAAATATTTCTTTTTTTTATTACTAAATGCTTAGCAGAATTCGGAATATCTATTGAACGCTTTTATTTCTGTCAAGGATAGCGTTTTATTGTTCAGTTTCTAGTCTTAGTAAATCGAATTCCGTGTAATACTACTTAAGTCGGAGCAAAGGGATCTAAACAAAGTCCGTAAAACTCTTGGTCGCGAGGGCTTTCGCTATCTCATTAACCAGCTCCCTATACACGATAGGATTGACGTTCTGTGCGAGTTGGTGCAATAGGAACCAATCGCCGAAGTGAAACACTCGTACGACACGCTCGGTCTTAGACTTCTCGAGCACGCGAACTTCACCTCGCAGAAGGTACACTCTCGCCCAGGATTGGGAGAAAACTATGATCCTAGAAAAAAAAAGGTATCGCGCGATAAATAATCCAGAGATAATTATAATTTTTCTAATTACAACTTTCTCCCGTTGTGTAAAAAGTAATGAATTACATATACATATCGTGTTTTCTTCTTCGCTGACTTTTTAGTCAATAAACGAGTATCCTAAGACCTGGTTCACAATAGGTAATTTTTTTTGTGCACCCTTTTCTTTTTATTGCTTGAATAGAATATAAAACGCGAACCTACCTACGGATTTTATGTTACATAGATATTTTTTAAATTACAAAATTAAAATTTCTTTTTTTGTTCTTAACATAAAATCGATAGATTTGCGCTTTATTGTTCCTATATATGTACTTTAATTGTGGAGAAGCATTTATTATTCTATCCAACCAATAAACAGAAAAAAGTGTGCGAAAATGATGTTTTATCGATAAAACAGGACGACTCATAGTCAATTTAGGATAAAATCATCTATTATAGACCAGGTTTAACGCTTAAAATTTTGCTTTAAGAGTACCCGGGTAATTTTTTTATATAAATCGATTTCTGCCAATATGTTCGGCATAAAAAGTAACTCAAGCAGCTCCTTGACTCTCGACGCAAAATAAATTTCCAGAATCGCGTAATCCAAAGTGACATATCGCCGACGCCGCGTGTTCCCGCGCAGATGTCGACCGAAACTTACGTATATACCTATAGATTAACGCCAGGCAACCGACGCCAGCGAGAAACACCAGCCAGAACCAGAGAACGATGAAGATCTTCTCGTTCACCACGTTCAACGGGAGGACGCACAAGGCGTCGTGGGTTTGGACGGAACCGGCGGGTCCGAAGGTGTGAATCGTGCACTTGGTCATCTTCGGAAATAATCGCGCCATAGGATCAACCCTGTCGTGAGGATTCTCCTCCGTAACGAAGGCAGTCACAAGTGGCCCGTATCGCCTGAACTGTCCTTCCAGAAATAGGTCCAACAGATATATCTGACCCAACTATCAATAACAAGTATCATCCAGAATGTCAATTTCCCAGACAACACCATGTCCAAAACTGGTGCATATGACATTTTCAAGATATGTTTTTAAGATGCCTTTGAGATATTATATCATAAGATTTCTTAAAGATGTCTTAGCACCAAAATTGGTGCATAAGACATCTTAAAATGTTTTAAGATGTCTTTGGGATATCATATCATAAGATTTCTTAAAGATGTCTTAAAAATTTCTTAATGATGTCTTATGCACCAACTTTGGATATGGTGCTATCCGGGCCCAACAGATCGATATATCTGACCCAACTATCAGTAACAAATTATCATCCAAAGTGTCCATTTCCTAGACAGCACCATGTCTAAAATTGATACATAAGACATCTTTAAGATGCCTTTAGGATATATCATATCATAAGATTTCTTAAAGATACCAAAATTTTGGTGCATAAGACATCTTCAAGATATTTTTAAGATTTAGGATATCATACCGTAAAATTTCTTAATGTCTTATGCACCAATTTTAGACATGGTGCTTCTGGGTTCTGTGTGAGAGTGGTTTTGAAAATTTAAAGACAATATTGATTTTTGCCATTACAAAATCATGAATACCAGGCGGGGAAAAAGCGGCATTGTATTTTTTAATACGTTAAAAGCTTCCAACAATTTGGTGTATTTTTCTGGGGCGATACGTCGACGAGGGGGATTTGCGCGGCGAAAGTTTCGATCGCGCACTTCGCAAAGGTACGCGGGATTATATCGAACTGTACTAGTAAATTAATTATTTTGTGCAACTTTCCCGCTTCTGACGTCACAATCTCTTCGTCCAACCTACCCGGTCGGCTGATCGAGAATCTTTAAGTACCCTCTGTCTCCAGCTGCAAAACTTTGGTATATACCTACCGAATTTAAAAAGTTCAAGACCTCGCACACGAAGAAACGCATGGCGTAGAAATTATGACTGTGCAGATTCGTCTTGGTGAAGTACTCGACAAGTTGTCGCTTCCTCTCCTCGGTCCAGACGTCTCTCAGAAACGGAGACGCGAGATCTCGCGAGAGGAGGCCCACGGTGCCTCTCTCCCAGATGCCCCATAAAGCGCGCGGAACGTAAAACAGGATCGCTTGTAAGCCGAGGACGAAGCAGACCTGCGTCGAACGTCGAGAAAAAAATCCCTTTACTTCTCTCATTTCCGTTTTTTTATTATCCGAGTTAGATCTTATTTTTTTATAACAAAGATAAATTCACGGATAAAGAGAAAAAAATAGGTCTTACGAGAAAATCTAATAGAGCTATTGGAAAAAACGAATTGTAAAAATGTTTATACAGGGTGTCCCAAAGTTACCGAACCACCTGTTAATGAAGGATTATTTAAAGACGATTTTTCTTTAACAAAAATGTCATTTTTGGGATGTTTCCAATTTTTGCCATCATGTACCTTTGTAACTGAGCAGCCTTTAAATTAAAATTATATTAAAGTAAACTCTATCTGAAATTACCCGAAAAATGTGGTTTTGTTAATATTTAATTTCCATAAGACTTAGTTTGCAAAAAACTCGAAAACTATTGGTGTCTTGACATTTCTACTTCCAAGAATCTGTCATTTTGAGCCACTGTCATATCCCAAATAGCAAACTAACAAATAGCAATCATTATTTTCTCTCTCTCTCTTTCTAATTTTTTAAGACTGAAAAGAGAGAAAGAGAGATTTTGCTATCATTTAAAATACTAGTCCCTTCATTTTTCCGAAGACTTACAAGTGTGTTTCTTGGAGAGGCGCGAACTTTTCTCGCTCTTTTCGCGATATATTCGCGATGCAGATCGTGCGATACAAAGCGACGTGGATAACGGCGGATCTGCGATCTCTATTTCCATTTCCGCCTTCCGTCCTCCGGACGTTTTCCTTCACATTCGCGCGCAGTTCGCGTTTCAGATTTCATTCACGCCCGCGCAATACGTTTGCATGTACCCTGACCATCGGAATGGAGTGCAATCGTTATCATGCATCTCGCGTAGGTAGGCAAGTCGATCTCTGTGTGTGTTTATGTGTGTGTGTGTGTGTGTTTGTGTATGCATTCGATACGAAAACTTGTGCGATCGACCGATTCGATATATGTATATGTGTATGTGTGTATATGTCTCTCTCTCTCTCTTTTTTTTTTCTCTCTCTCTCTCTCTCTCTCTCGACTTGTTCAATTTTTCAGAGTACCCTATCGAAAAACAATTTAAGGATCTCTTTGACGAATTTCGAGGTCGATCTTTTCCTCCGGCGAGAATTTTCTCGAGGAAGTATCTCTAACAGAGATAGAAATCTTACAAAGATATTTTATATCGAACGTAAAGACGTTTGCGAGAGCTTTCAGCTTTAAAGAGTATATAAATAGATGAGGAAACTTTCTGTGTTTCTCGATTAGGTTTAGGATGCTCCGATTTAAAAAAAAAATTAGCTCAAAGTAAAGAAACTCTGCGGCAAAAAAACTTTCTCTTTCTCTCCCAAGTTTGTAAAATTAATATAAATTAATATATACAGGGTGTCTCAGAGGAAATTACTGAAATTAATCAACTGTTATTTTTTAAAATTGTGTTGAAAAGAGTAAAATCTGCAGTTTATAATGGGTATAAATAAAATGTTTGTATACCGGTTTATTTTATTGATAAAAAGTAATGAAAAAAGTGCTAATAATCACATATGTAAACTAATGATATATATTTTCGAAGTGCGCACCATTTGAATTTGTACAAAATTCTATTCTTTTCTGAAAACTCGTAACAACTTTTTCTAACATGTCATTTTTAATATTATTGACGATCCTTTTAATAGCTGCTATTAAATCTGGCACTGTTAAAAAGATTTTTCATTAGTTTATATGATTATTAGCACTTTTTTCATTACTTTTTATCAATAAAATAAACTGGTATACAAACATTTTATTTATATTCATTAAAAATTGCAGACCTTCCTCTTTCCAACACAATTTTTTGTTTTCTCAATAATTATGCATGTATTAAAAAATGACAGCTGGCTAGTTACAGTAATTTCCTATGGGACACCTTGTATATATATCTTTCAATATGTAGGACTTTGAACTATCTATTAATGAACCT
Organism: Nylanderia fulva; assembly: GCF_048542155.1. NCBI lineage: Eukaryota > Metazoa > Arthropoda > Insecta > Hymenoptera > Formicidae > Nylanderia > Nylanderia fulva. Next base: position 294,896 of record NW_028190807.1, on the reverse strand, counting down.
GTTCATCGATAAACTATTTCCATATCTATCTATATATATCTATATCTCTATATATAAAATTTCTTTATCCACATCTCGTAAGCTCGTTCTAAATTCAACTGACCCACTGATAATATCGATGATGACGGGCTTCGTCATCTGGAAAGGCCTGTCCCACACCAGCACTCGCCACACCTCGTCCAGGAATACCTTTCATGTGTCGGGATACCGTGAACGTGCTGTAGATCCAGCAATATGCATTCACGGGATCCTTGTCTGCCGGGAAGAGATATCTCTGTCATCTTCAAAAGAAGTAATTCTGACCGATGCAATCATTATAATTACAATTGATAAAAATACGCAAAATTAAAAAAAAAATCATTTTAAGAAACATAGACTGTATTTTTTTAATCTCCACACTCTTTGGTGCAAAGAAAAGGAAAGCTGAGTTTTTAATATTTCTTTTTTAATTTTACATATATATTATATTAATAAATATTGATAAATGTATATGATGTAATATTTATCTATTATATAAATATTTTAAATTGAAAATCTTTAATTTAAAATAATTGTAATTTAAAAATTTTTTAACTTTTTATACGCGAAACTCTTTCTCTTTAAAAAAAGGTTAGCGGAATTCTGTACCGATGGAAGCATCGGTCAGGCAAGAAATCGGCTCGCCGATGTACTGTTTTGCAGTTACGAGAATAGTGCAAACGAGCAGTAGAAGAACGGTGAGACGCGAGTGCAGCCTGAAGACTACATTGTCAATGCGCACGGATTCTTCTTGCAGAAGGCATTTGATAGGTGCGAAGAGGTCCAGCATGGTTATATCACATATCGCTAGAGTCTTCTTCTGTCTCTCGAGTTTTACCGAAACAAAGCACAATAGAAGAAATTCCAATTATAGGGTGTTCCATTTTAATTGATCACTCCTAAAAACTTTTTTATTTTTAATTGTATGTATAACAAAATATTTCAAAGAAAAGTTGTTTGATTTGAAGAGGAACAGAAGATGGCGCTACTGACTTTTTGTAAAGAGCGCTTTTGAAAGTTATTCAAAGATTATTTGTTTTTTTTTAAATGAAATTACTATATTTTTTTATGTAAATAGATTTCTCGCAATTATCGGTATAAAAGTTCTAAGGCGAGCAAAAAATAAATAGTTTACGAGATATTTTATATTTAAATTTGACATAATTTTATATAAAACTGTATGATTATTACCGGATATCCTATATACAAACATAAAGCAAAATAAGAAATGTTTCACAAAGAATTCCAACATACAAATTGTAAAGGGTTTCAAAGAGAACATAATTTCGTGTAACCTAAGATTGCTTTTAATTTTTCAAGATCATTCAAAGGTCAATCTAAATTATTTCGTAGACTATTTATTTTTTGTCATCTTACCTCAGCAATTTTTTACGCCAAATATTATGAGGGATCGATTTATATTAAAAAAAGTAGGGAGACTTCTAGTTGAACAAAACTAGGTCGATTTAAATGACTGATGCATTATTAACATTTCTTCTTATTTCGCTTTCTCTTCTTTATATATTTAGGCATCTCAATTTAAATGTTTCACGACTGCGAGATGCATAAAAAAAAAAGAGAACATCATATAAATCTGAATATACCGCGTTACGATGGCATTTCATAAAAACGAAGATTGAGTTACAGGTATCCGAAATTACGGGTGGCGTTAAAAGGACAGCCGGAGAATTATCATCGTCGCGTAAATCATCGAGTAACGATGCCAAAAACTGCTCGATCCGCCTAATTGGTCCGCGTTTAAGCATCGAGCAGACTCGTAAATCTTCTCGCGCGAACGTAACGTTCTCCCCTATAATTTTTCCTCTCGAAAGGAATTGCCGGGGATTGCGAGGAAAGGAGAAAAGGTAAGGAGAACGAGGAGGCAAAGCGAAGTCTTTCTCATTTTTAATTTATCGCACATCGAATCCTCTCTTTCTCGTTCGTTAGTTCTCTGAAATCTGTCGAAGGAGGAGGGAAGAGGGTTGAAGAAATGAAAGCCACCTCTTTTCACCTCGGCTCCAAGGATGCTCTTTATTAGTAAAAAATATAGTAATCATGATAATCGTGTCTTATTATCGTAATTACATATCGTAGTAAGATGATCGTTATACCGTCGATTAAAGATAGCTGCGTATTAATAATGCACGTCTGTATACGAGTGTCTGTATGAGCATATGTGTACGTGCGTGTCTGTGTTTTGTATGTGTCCACTATATTGAAAGATTGTCGCTAAACCTACATAAATGTTTTTTTTTCTATATACAAACAAACACGATCCTCAGAGCGTAGCAGCGCCTTCTAGGGTGCGGACCAAATCTTGCTTTTTGTTCTACTTGTAACGACGTTTTCCTGGAGAAGAGCCAACCAACGAGTATCAAATTAACGATAATAACACTAGTTTACAGTCAAACATTGTTTTAAACTAGGTAAGTGTTTCTTATAGATTTTTCGATGCCGCTAATCAAATTTCGCCAGTACATCACATTTCAGAAAATAATTGACGTTTAATCCCAGCAAACACAGTATATAAATGTTATATACTTAAGCATGTTACATGTAACGTATATGTTAGTTGTAATTTCCCACTCATAGATGTAACATTTTTAATATTACATATATTACATTGTAGTTATATTGCCATTATATCCCAAGATAGCACTGACTTATCAATACATCAATGTGCTATTTGGTATATAATTACAATATAACTACAATGTAATATATGTTATATTAAAATGTTACATCTATGAGTGGGAAATTACAACTAACATGGATGTTACATGTAACGTACACGTTATATTACCTGTTATATTCCGTTTTATTACAGCAATGTAACAATATATATCGGTATTTGCTGGGATGTGTTAAAAAGTGACTTTTTTCACTATATGTATTGGAGATTTTTTTGTAAAACAGATTGATATCTGAAATCTGATCAAATATAATGAATTTATTTTGTTCATCCCCTAAAATTATTTTTTCTAAAATTGATTTTATCATGATTTATTCTCTTTTAGATCATATATATTATTTTTGTCTGAGACACTTTTTCCAAAAATGCATTTGTTTCGAAAAATTCAAAGTGGGTAATTAAAATAAGACACCCTATATATAAATATACATTTAATGAAACCTCTCACGATAAATTATATTATAAAATGTACCGGTAGTTTATTTAAATTGCAAATTATGAGTATAGTTATATGATTTTATTATTATAAGTGGAATATTTGCTGTCGCAGCAAAACTCGGTATTTATATCCTTCCTAACACGACTAAAAAGTAAAATATCGAAATAAAAAAATCTCAAATATCACAAAAAAGTCATTTTTAGCATATTAAACCTCAATTATTTCGGAAATCTTACGTGCCAATGAAAATTGATTTGCGACATGTTCAACATCTAAAAATCTATAAGAACACCTTGTCTAGTTTAAAATAATTAAAAAAAAATATTTTTGGTAAACTAGTATAATCGGCGATAGATGTCTTGCCAACGCTCATTCTTTCTCTCTCTCTCTCTCACTGCTCTTTTTGTTTATATTTTCATATTTATTTTTAATTCTTTATATTCTCTTAGCATTACCAATTATTTCTAAAAAGCGATCAGTTTTACAAACCTCCTCTCATCCTCACTCTCTTTCTCTCTCTCTCTCTCTCGCTCTCTTTTTCTCCTTACGTCTCTTCGCCTTATTATATACAAACTGTTTGCACTGTCGACGATCACATGCATCATATAATAGCTGCATATTTAATAGGCACGCTCATTCGGTGTCATAGAGTCCGGACATCTTGCGAGTCGGCGAAAAGAAATGTTAATTTTTCTCATCTTCTCTTTCTTCAAACAGACTAGTAAAGTATGTGATTATTATTTTATTAATATTATTATTATTATTATTATTATTATTATTATTATTATTATTATTATTATACCTGACAATGCTTGTATTATTAGATTATATTGGTTACAGTCGCCGAACCTCAAGATGTTAAATCGACAAGGCGTGTCACGACCCGTCACTTTCATCTCTGATGTATTATTATATCGATTCCCGTCGTTCCCGTCATTTCCCTCTTTTTTGTATTTTAAGTCAATTTAATTCTAAAATCGCGCTCGTACGCGCAAGAAGAGTTCTTCCCTTCTCTCTCTTTCAAAAGTTCACGAAGCAGAACAACTTTGAGCAACCGCTAAGGACTATATCTCGAAGTCGAGATCTACCGACGACCAGGCTTCGCTGATTTGCGTCTCTGATTTACGAGCGACGGAGGAAATAAAACGTCCAAGTCGCCTTTACTCAATTTTCTAAGAGTAGGAAACTCTCCTTCCGATGAATAAAACATAATTGTAAAAAGATATGATATGATATGTTAATTAATTGTAAAAATTAATGTATCGTATTATGTGTATATATATCATTATTATCGTCTAATATTGTGAAAAATAATTAAAACTTAATCTAACTTAAGCTACAGTTTCTCAATTTCAAACTCATTATTTTTCGATTGTTTCGCCGATACCCTAATACCATATCTGAAAGACATTCTGAGGATATCCAGAGGATATCCAGAAGACATTCGAATATCCTCAAGATGTTCTCTGAACGTCTTCGGGATATGTGTGCATGCTGTTAGGGTAATAATCGGTCATGTTTTCTAAATTAATATAATACAATATTCATGGAAAGAATATTATTTCTGAGATCCCTCAATTTGATAAGTGTCTGATAGATTTTGTATCTAAAAAAGAATACCGTGCATTTGCGGCATCCTTCTTCCGATAAAAAAATCTTATAGAAATGGCCTGCCAAATCGGGGAAATAACATTCTTGTCCAATTCATGTTGTGGGAGCTATCTCGTATCCCGTAGATATCTCGCTATCGCTAGAAAAGAAGAGATGTCGCATACATCAGAGCAATAATCAGGGATAATCCGATTGTCACGAATCTACGATTTCTCTCGCGCGAACGATTCTATATAGGAACGATCGAGAGACGAGGACTACATAGTACAAAGTTCTAGTACTAGTCTATGGCAGTGTGTGTGTTTGTCTGTTTGTGTGTGTGTGTGTGTATAAAGAAGACTCGAATGGTAACACGATGAATACAATGCGGCAGTGGCAAATACGGCATTTGGTTAGAACTTGGTCTGGCATCTGGCGAGGGAGGATATTGTATGGACCATTAGTTCCGTGAAACGTGTAAATAGAAGATTGATGATGTGACGGACGTGGGTGTAGGGGGCGGGTGGTTAGGTTAGGTTCGGTGTGTGAACGTTACGCTGACAGATAATACGCGGACACGCGCAATAAGAGCGATAAGATTCAATCTCGCGCGATTAATGAGCAAACTCCGATATTTGTTCAAATCCGAAAGCATCACATTGGAAAGATTTACTCGTAAGCGTAATGTCGGATTTGTTGCTGAACTTGGAAAACCCATTTCTCTCTACTCCGTTGAGTAGTCGAGAAGGGGACAACATTTTGGAATTCATCTCCCGAAAAATATAGAAGCCTAATAAGAAGTTCGTTCCTTTTCAACTGAACTGACTGCACTGGTTCAGAGTTATCTTTTACTTTACAGTGGAAGAAGACTAGTGTAGCTAACTCAACTGAAAAGGAAAGGCCTAAGGACACACGATTACACCACCTTGAAACTTGAATAAGCTTGTCTTTTGAACTCATCGTTATTCCTCTTTAGAGATTATACAATCTTTCCTATAAGATACAGAAAAAATGTATTTAATACAAGTTGGTGCAATCTGCTCCCAAAGACATCTGAGCAATGTCTAAACAATTAACGACCCAGATACCTCTTATTTATAGTCGTTTCTCGAAAAAAGACCTCTCTTTCTCTCTCATTTATACATCAACACGCACACAAACATGTACGTACATGTATAGACAAGTGATGATTGATTCTTGCGAGAGACGACTTTGAATTGGACTTCTATGTTCTTCCGTAGACCGTGCACGAATACTCGCAGAGGTTCGATCACATTCAGAGGAGACGTTTAATAGGGTACGTGTATATCTCTGGAACGCGATCGTCTTCTGCAGAGCCTGCACATAGCTATAAAACACGCCAGACCCAAAAGAATTGCCAGACCGGCACCCAAACCAGCGCCGGCCCAGCCGGCGGGTCCAACAAAACCGCCACCAGTACCAGTGATGGGTCCACCACACGTCTCCACTGATTCGTCGTCCGGCTCGTAGAGAGTGCCGTTCAGGATCCCGGGTAGGGGCAGTCCACGACGTGGACAATTGACCACTCCGTTACACAGCAATCTCGTTGGAATACATCCCGAGTCGCCAGGACACTGAAAACCGCAAAACTCCTCGAGCTTTCCGGTGTTGAGGGCTCCGGAACCGTCCCTTGGCAGATGATAGAGCTCGGTCCAGGCGATCTTGAAAGCCGCCCTGGCCGGTGCCATGGTGCCGGTGAACTGTACGATCACGGCGGGAGATTCCTCGGCGTCGGCGCCATCAGTCGGCGCACCCGGGGCCAGATGATCCATTGACGATGGTGCGATCTGCACCGCGGATATAATCGGCATATCTCTGACATAGCTGACGTTCTCGCCGCAGATGCCGAGATACGGATCGACGTTGCCCGGCAAGAAGATCTCGAGCTTGCCATCCTCGCAGGAACGCGACGCGAACTTGATTTTGTCGAAGTGGAGGAAGAGATCGCGCTCGCGATTCACCCGCAGCTCCCAAATGCATTTGATCGACCGGGGTGGCGTGACGTATCCCAGAGCCTCGTAGTGCGGGAACTCGATTTCGCCGTCGGTGGTGGCTGGCAGAAGAGCCGGTCCGCAAAGAGGGCTGTGCGCAAATTCGTACCTCGCCTCGAAGAGAGGCGCGGGCCACTTGAAGTAGCTCGAAGCCGCGTGAGCGCCATCCACGAGAAGTTTCAGGTCCAATCTATCGCCTCGAGAGACCATGCGAAGAATGGGTGGCCGGGAGGCAGGTGGCGAGATCGTAGGTGTCGGAGTGCCATTGTTGCTGGAACGGCAGAGGCAGTGAGCTTTCACACCATCGGGATTGGGCTCCTTGATAATCACTCGGTCCACCCTACTGTCCCAACAGTGGCCACACTGGGCGTACGGGTGTTCCTTGAAATTGATGGATTCGACCACGAGGATCACTCGCGCATACAACCGCTTGTCGGTGACAAAGCTGTAGGTGCAGGCTAGATCGGCGGGCGGATCGCCGGGTCTTTTGTACACTAGAGTGTTGAGGGGCGATCGCAAGCGACCCGATCGCTGCTTCCACGAGGCGAAGATCTCGTCGCACTCGGTGCCGGCTACGGGCTCGCCGAATCTCGTAGCGTTGAAGAAGTCGTAATGAGCCCAGTAATAAAGCGAGCTACCGGAGTAGCTCCCAGTCTTGCTCTCGAATCGCACAAACAAGGCGTTCGACGTCGACACGAAATCGTGCTTCTCCATCGGTTTGCTGAATGTGTCGCAGAAGGTCTTAATGATACGCGCATCGTCCGGCCAGTCGGCGTCGTAGAGGGTCAGACTCTCACCGCAGTCGCCGTCGTACGGCTGAATCGGCGATTCGATGCGATTTACTCGGAAGCTGGGGAAGTAGAGGCGAGCGATCTCGCCCGGTCGGCCGCGCAGCAAATAGGTGCAGCTGGTGTGAGGCGGGTACCAGTGCGCGACCGATAGGAAAATACCCTCGTTACCGCTGACGAGGGACTCGCTGTTCAGCAGCCAGTCACAACTGCCGTTCTTCACGCCGGCGGTCTCCACGTGACCTGGCCAGTTGCCCACGTTAAAGTGAAAGCCGGTATTGAGCAGGGGACCGGCCGGCGACGACACGAATTCCACGTAGAGATCCTCGCTGGTGCCGATAATGCTGTATGGAAACTTGCCCATTCCGCAGAACGTGCCGATCACCGCACTACTTTCGTTCTTACCGTCGTACACACGTATGTAATCGTAGGGGCAGTGCTCCGAGCCGGAACTGATAGGTCTCATCGGGCACGTCATGATATTCTCGCATCGCTGACCGTCGATGTTGAACTCCTCGTTCTCGATGTAGAGTTTGATGAAGGGCAGTCGAGTGTTGAGACGATACTTGCAGTGCAACGCTCGCGGATAGATGCCCGGGTAAGCTGGGCTCTGAACGTAGCATGTCTGCAGTCGACAGTCCTTGAACACTCGCTCGCAGTAGCTGCCGGGTACGACCTCGCCACGGCGATTCGGATAGAGCTCGGGATGCTGGCCGTATCTGAGATACACCTCAAATTGTTGCTCGGCTCGTGAATCAAAGCTAAAGTACGTCTGGTCGGTGAAGTTGTCCGCGTGAAAGATCACCCGTACAAAGCTGGTCTCGCTGATGAAGGTTTGCGGCTGCTCGGACTCGCCGCAATAAACGCCCGGGTCCTTGCGATTGCTGACCTCGGTCTTTGTGTTGCCGTCTATGATCTGAAACACAAGTGGCGAGAAACGCGCGCTAGGTATAGATACAACACACATTTGGGACGATCGATCGAACCGTAAGAATGTCACATTGAGGTATCCAGGATTCCGATAATCCAGTTGTCCCACTTTTAAGACTAGAAGACTTTGTCACGAGCAAAATAATAATTTTTAATCCATCTATCGATGCATCATTTTTCATTGTCAATGTATGGGTATACTCGGATATTACCTACATGTTTTCGATACATTGCACTTTGACAATTTTTTTATAGCAGCTGCCGGTCATTGAACGTTTTTTCCTGTTATATTTTAGGAGATGCTCGAATACAAAGGCCCTTTGTATTTTATTTTGAGCGAAGAAGAGTGTTGATACATTTTTAACTATTAAAGTGTGTTGCTTTTGATATCCGTTCATTGACAGAAAGGTTAATGTCCGGAAGATGTTTTTATATCATGTGATAGATATAATCTGAGGAAAGATCATCTCAGGAAGATTATTTTACGCTTGCGTGTAAAACAACTTTTTAAATTTCAATTAAAAGATAACTTTATCATTTATAACAGAGTTATGCAAGTTTGAAATAGATAGAAATCCTATGAAAATCAAACGAATTGAAAAATTTAATAGAAACCAGATGAGATGGAAATTTGTATAGAATATAATCGATCCGTAAAAAAGAATAATAGAAACTTATACAAGGAATAACCATGGAAAATAAATCGGTCTGCGAAGATTCGCACGTTTCGTTTTCGCGTCTCGAAGCTTCACAAGTTTCCTCGTGCAAAGAGAAACGTATCCAAAGTATCTTACTATTGACACTTCGTCTTTTTTATCGATGTAAATTTGAAAATCGCGAAAGAAAGCAGAGGGAAAATACGGAAGAGAGTAGAAAGAGAAGTGAGATATAGAGAAAGAGAGAGAGAGAGAGAGATAGAAGAGAGAGGTTTACAGCGTCACAAAGATCAATACCTGATACCGAAGTAACTGAGAGAGGTGGCAGCAGAACGAGTGCGCCCGCGCGCTCGAAAGAGGCAGGTAGAGAGTAGAAAGGGGGAGAAAGGGGAAGAGAATCACTTATCACGTTCGTTCCTCCTCCCCCTCTCTCTCTCTCCCTCTTTCTTTCTGTATAGGAATGTTCTAATTTACGATGTTGATACGGCTATACCTCTCCAGATGCAGAGACTAAATCCAGGAGGGTATCCGCCGCCAATAATTCGCAGCGGTCTTAACGCAAAACCGATCTCAGCTTGTGTACCCTCTCATAACACTACGTAATATATAACAGACTCGTAAATTATCTCATCGATATCCGCAAAATGCGTTCGATTCATCTAGCTTTAGAGTAAAAGGATCCTACAAGAGATGATACATTTCATATCCGGAAGAATTCTTTTTTATTTTAACCCTTTTGTCCATGAATCACTAAAAAAAAAAGGGTACCCAAAGCAACTTTAAATGTTAAAAGTTAAAATGTATGACGAAACTTTTCTTCAAAACGAAATACAAAAAGCCTTTGTATTCGGAAATCTCTTAAAATATAACAAAAGGGGAAAGAATATTTAATACCCAGCAACTGCTATAAAGAAATTGTCAATGTGTCAAAAACACAATTGGTACCTAAGTACCCATATATTGATAAGAAGCTAACAATATATTAATCAGTCAATTTTATCCTTTTATATTTGATTCGTCATAGATACGTGTGTTTATCTAATGTAAATAGATTCCGTATACTCTTCGCGATGAAACGGCTTTCATGACACACGAAGCGTAATCAATTTCAGCATTCGATCTATCGCCTATCGTGACCGCGAATGCGTAACTCGTGGATTTGATATTCGTTTCCGTCGTATTGTGCGCGAATCCAACTGTATTTGCACGCATTGATCCGCGACGCGAGGCAAAGAGACACGAGCATCATTAGCATCTCTCCCGATCTCTTGGTCGTATCCAACTCGAATCGAAAAAAAGTAATCAGGGGCGCATATTGTCAAAGAGAAATTAAATTCCAACGTCCGGTTTATATTGACCGGATTCTCTCTATTCAATTAATAGGAACGTAGATCGAGAGAGAGAGAGAGGGAAGACAGGTTTGGCTGGGTTATTGGGGTGTCCCATCCTAAAATTAGGATCTTGGGATGCTCTTTCACCCTCCTCGTTCCCCCAACAAAGTGCTCACCTGTAAATAACCGCCGCTGCACGTGGTGGCGTTCTCCAGCACTCCGACCTTAAACTTCTTGAAGCGTACTCGCAGAATCCAGTCTCGGGGCGTCCCGCGAAAGGCACGGAAGCGGTACCAGCACGAGAGGGGTTTACCCCAATTCGCTGGGGTCACCGCCGGACTCGACACATCTTCATAAATGTCCACCGTCTTATTGCAGTGGCCTCGATCCGCTGAAATGGAAGCGATTAGAGCAAGAAAAAAGGGGCAGACATGTTTTGTGCTCCCTTCTTTTACATCTCACGGATTAATACCTTTTTTTAACGTGAGGAAATAAATGCGCTATCGCATACCCTCTCGCCTCGGGGGAGGCAGAGAGGATTATGTATCATTGTCAGACTCAAGGTTAGATGTTAGGTTAGGTTAGTCAATGTAGATTAGGTTAGGTTAGTCAATGTAGATTAGGTTAGGTTAGGTTAGGTTAGTCAGTGTTAATTAATATAATGATAAGCAATAATTTTTTAGTACAATGCGAGAAATATATTTTGTACTTAATAATAATGAAAAATGATTCTCTTGATAATTGAGTACACATAAAGAATGGAACAATCTTTCACGATACTTTGGTTAAGAAGAAAACTGGAGTTGGTCGAAAAAGTTCCTTTATTGAGTCTAACATCGTGAAAATGGAAGATACCCCATATTAGGAGCGTGATATTTTTCGTGACCCGATTGGATAGATTTGAGAAAATGATAAAGGAACGGGAAACATATAGGGAACTACGAAGGGGAACGAGGATAAGAAAGGACAACGCGCGACACAAGTTTCGGCCATGTAATCGATATTCGACCCATTCCCTAGATATCCCCTTATAAAGGGGCAGTCTCGTGTTACAATATAGCCGAGCAGTATCACGTTCGTAAATCACCCTTCCGCAAAGTATCAACCCCTTCTTCGTTCGCGCGACCACCGTCAACATCCGGCAACGAGATAAATCTCTCTCTCTAATGCGACGGTTAAGAAGATTCTCAGGTCCACTGGGTTTGTTACGCCGATAATTCGAACCTATTAGCCGCACAACGAGCTTACGATAATTGCTGATAACTTAGGGATAAGTGACTGCCGGGCTAAGCCTTTTATTAATCCTTCTGCCAATTAACAGGTATCCGGGTACTCTAAGCGACTTTAATTCTTCTGTCAATCGGGAAAATCGCGACAGTGGATGTAAAATGAACTGAAAAAATTTTTATTTCTTTTTTATTATCTACAGCTCGAATGTTTTCCATAATTTTCACGAAAATCACTGAAAATAGCGAGCTATTCGTCATAAAATGGAAAAGGAATGTCATAAAATTGTCAAGATCACTGGAAATGATCGCATGGTGTCGGGATCACGTTTGGAGCTAGGAATAAATAGAGGATCGTTCTTCCTCGCTCTTGTCGCTTGGCCTGGAAATTTGAACTCGTCGGAATTATACCTCACCCCAACCCCTGGTCCCCCGCAAGCCCCCGGATTAGACTTACCTCTGCGAATGGCAGCGGGACTGGGGATGGCCAGAAGCAGGAGGAATATGGCGAAAAATCCCCAGCCCCAGCTACCGAGGAGTACAGGCATTCGAGGCATTCCCGGGACAAGTGCCGAGGCTGTCAAAATACCTCCGCTATCTCTCCTCTTATCTCCATTTGCTTTCCCCGTCGAAGACTATCTGCGTACACACGCGTACAGAAAAAATCGTATATAAAATATATAAACTATATTATTCTTTTTTATTACGTCGCATTGGAAAAAAATATATTAAATATATATAAACAGAGGGTTCAATTTTTAAACAGCATTGCTATTTTTCGAAAACCAAGTCCTCCATCGAAAGATGTTTCGCATAAAAGTTGTAGGATTTCGAGGGAAACGTCTATGGAGGCATTTCTGAGAGTTTGAGGTTATCATTATTTTTTTAAACAAAACCGCCATATTTTTACACAAATCGATTCCTCGTAGTGTTTGGCATAAAAAATTGTTAGAATAAAATTGTTGAAAAATGAATGGTTTACGAGATATTCTATGCTTCATTCCGACACCATATATATATATATAATATATATTAAAATATACTCATTTTTCGATGATCTTAATTTTCTGCATAACATAATGGGATAAATCAATTGATGTTAAAAAACATAATTGTTTTTTCTAATATGCAGTTGCATATTGCAAATTGCACTTTGTTTTTAATTACAGAAAAATCAAAAATAAATAAATACGCCAAATACTACAATACTAGGAATCGATTTATGCAAGAAAATTGCGATGTTTCCATATAAAAAAGAAACAATAACCTCGAAATCACTTTCAAAAATACCTCCCCATCTGGAATAAAACTATGCTTAGAAGAAATCCTACATGTATTTTTGTATAAAACATTTTGCAATGTAAGCCTTGATTTTCGAGAATGCGAATGTTGAAATGAAAGACTCTGAATATTTTTATGCAGAATGTCTCACTTTAATCGATCACCCCCAAAAATTTTATTTTTGATTGTACAATAAACTATTTTAAACAAAAATTATTTAATTTAAAGATGGATACAAGATAATGATTAAAATGGGACACCTTGTATATATGTATATTTTGCTGCAAAAAAAATGTCCACTGTATCATTAAATTATAAAATCAGAAGAAGACACGTTAATACAATTCGAACTTAAATTAATATTTCATTAATCGAACATGCATTATTATTTAAGTCAAAATATACGTTTTGTGAAATTAAATATGTTACATTTAATTTAAATATTTCTGAATGTTCAATCAACAAAATATAATATTTAGTTGAACGATTTCGTCGAGTTAACAAAAATTTGTTTTTTTTTTCAGTAATGATCCTTTTTATAAAAAAATTGTTCCGCTCCGAGGAGCAAGAAATGATTTTCCGACTCATTTTCCAAGACAGGGAAAAATTTCTCACGCGATTGCATCTTCCTTCTCTCTTTCGTTCTCCCGCTTCGCCACTTCCCGAGAGTAAATATCTCTATAACACGAGTCGCTTGATGAAATACAGACGCGTACATCGCGTTATCATTTCCCCAAAGGACAATAAGGGACGCCGCATGGTTTGCCAGCTGGGTCGAGCACCAGCGTATGCCGGAAGGGCCTCGTTCGTACGTCCATGTCGGGAGAGCCGGGGTGGAATAATTGGTTAAATCCGCGTTGACTCTCTTTGACTCTCTTTGACTCTCTCTGACTCTCTCTGACTCTCTCTCTCTCTCTCTCTCTCTCTCTCTCTCCTCTCTCTCTTCTCTCTCTCTCTCCCTCTCTCTCTCTCTTCCTCTCTCTCTCTTTCTCTCATCGACTATCTATCGACAACACACAGAGAGTACTTCACCTCCGGAATTTTCTCTCCTTTCCCGCCTGCGCGGCTTCTCTCCCTTTTCATTCACTCTCTGACGTTTTCCTCCTTCTCCTACTCCTTCTCATCCTTTTGCATTCCTGCGATATTTTCATTGTCTCGTCTCACAAGAGGATTCGACACTTCCCTCATACGTGTGCAATCTTTAATAATTCGGATTCTTTCGACAGAATCTTCTCTTCGCGAATCGCAATCGGCTTCTTCAAAAATTCAAAAGGGCCAAGGTCGCGCTAGAAAGACGCTTTTATTTATCGATGAAACCCTGTTTCTCGGATCGACACAGGCAGTCGGCGGAGATTTTCCAGATTCCGTCGGCGTACAGGAATCGAATAAAGGCGGACGCGTGCCGAAAATGTCAAATCATGAACCGATGCGCGCTCGAGTTGGCGCATCAGCAATTTAGATCGCGCGTTGATTACGCGCGCGCGTGTTGTTCCTGAAGAGGGAGGAAAACAAGGAGCAACAACAATGGCAAACGCGATTTCGCTCGCGAATCATCGTCGAACGATGTTTTTCCAATTTACCCCGATATTTTGCCCCCCTTCCTTCCCCCGCGATTATTTCGTATCACTGTCCCGGGACACTGAAAACACCCTCTGCATACTCAACTCAAGGACGCAATTTCCGAACGATTTTGTCACAATTTTGTAGCAGCAGTGTTAAGAATTTATATATATATTCGAGAAGAATTTTATTATTTTTTTTTGTTTTTTTTTCTACGTCAGTCTTTCCAGGTAGCAAGCATACGTTATTTTGACGTCGAATGACGTCATTAAACATATAAAAATGACATCGTTTTGTCATCTAATGACGTCAGTTTGTTACTTGGAAATCTGACATAAAGAAGAAAAATTGAATATTACTCTTATTCAGTACTTTTTGAGTGTTTGTAAATTAATTGTAACTTAAAGTGAAATTCCTGTAATTTTGGAGAATTTCAATGGCAATCCAGATAGCAAGCGCACGTCATTTTGACGTCAAATGATGTTATTAGACGTGAAAATGACGTTATATTGACGTTTAATGACGTTAGTTTGCTACTTGGGAAAGTAATATACTTCCTCCAAAAAATAATCTTTAGCGGGGTTAAATAAGTTACAAGTAGGTTCGAATTTGATCACATAGTTTCGAACTCTTTATGAATACTTTTAAAAAAACAATACTTTCAATTAAATTTAAATCTGGACGATAGGTTCAAGTTTTTTAAAAATATGTCGAAAAACAAGAGCAATAGTTGCAAATACATTCAAACCCGAATCAAGTATGTTAGAATCTTTTATGAATACTTCTGAGTACTTATGAGTACTTATGAAATATAATTATATTTATATTAATGTATTGAAGGGTAGATGAATGGGGGTGTTTTGGTCGATTGTAAACGGAAGTTTGTAAATATGTAGCAGGTACACATAAATATACTTTTATTATCTTAGAATTCGAGTACTACTTGTAAAAGATTCAAATCTTCACGATAGAAAGTATTTGTAAATATTCTTAAGTATTTATAAGTATTCAACCCTTGCAGATACTCGATCTAAAATTCAAATATGTGTTCTAGATATTTCGCAAATACAACATATAAAATATTATTTCTTATGAGTATTCGAATCCTAGAAAATAAAACTGAATTATTGAACTTGAATTTTTAAGTACACACTAAGTATTCATAAGTATTTGCAAGTATTCAAACCTTGCAGATACTCAATCTAAAATTCAAATAGGTGTTCTAGATTCGAGTACTTCGCAAGTACAACATATGAATCATTATTTCTTATTCGAATTCTAGAAAATAAAAATAAATTTTTAAGTACACACTAAACTTGATCCCATTCCTAATAATCTTAGCCTAAATCACATTTTATGTGAGACAAAAATAAAAATCATTTTTTCTTTGGATTAAAATCTAAAAATAATAAGGAGGAACCTAATTTTATATCCTATACATTATTCTTGATATCGAAACATGCACCTTGCACCACGCACCTTTTTACCACAACACTCTCATGCTTCCTGGCTGCCTACAGATCTCTCCTCAAGATCAATCTGGATCCTCGGTTGCCGATCGAAATCACCGACGCGATATCCTCCACGCGGGTTCCTTCGAGTATGCCATCTTCTCTCTCATTAGATCGTGCGAGGATCTCCTCCACCAGTCCGGGATACCATAAAGATCCTCTCGGGTGCGAATCCAGGCCGAATTTACATCATCCTCGTCGTCATCATCCTCAGCCACGTATCGACCACGACGTCGACGCCTGGCACAGTTTCCTCCGCGATTCTTGACTGCGCACACATAAGGTCAAAAACGACGAACGTGTCCCGTCCGAGGATCCCTCCTCTCGTTTGGGGAACAGGGGATTATTTAATCATTCCCCGAGAAGTGTGGAGTGCCAGCATCCACTATCAGACGCTGGTCTGATTTCAGTCTTGCACAAGCACCCTGCTGGAAGCAGCGCGTAAATCATTAGCGCGTCGCATAACACAAAATCGAAACTGTCGAAAAGATGAAAGAGATGAAGGTGGAGGAGAAGTAGACGAATGGTGGCAGGAGAGAAAAGAAACCGCGCGAAGAAGAAGGTAGAAAATTAAAAAAAGATACGCGCATCCACACAGCGTACATATACGAGAGGCGAAAAAAAAGAGAGAGAGAGAGAGAGAGAGAGACCCCGCCGTGAGCTTCGGTCAGAAAGCCAGGCTGCGAGTCGACTGCCGAGTCGGAACGAAAGCTCGAAACGTATGGCTGGCGGCTTTAACGTCCGCCGATCGGAGCTGCGGCGGGTCGAAGCTTGCGCAAGCTCTCTGGCCTCCTCTTTCTTGCCATCTTTCTCCCCCGACATCAGCATAGCGGAACGCTCGTTCTACCCCACTCTCTCTCTCTCCCTCCCTCAGTCATCCCTCCCCTTCGTCGCCCCTCTCTCTCTCACTCTTCCTCCTTCCCCCTTTTCTGATTCCTCTGTGTCCCGTTTCGCTCTTCACTCTCCTTCCAATGACTTTCATTGAAGCTCGTCTCCCCTGCTTGTCCTCTTCCCCCTTTCTATCCTTCCCCTCTCGCGATGACCTATTACTCCTACATTGCTTCATCCTCCGTGTTCTTCTGCGTTATCCTAACAACCCTTTTGCCGATTTCTGTTTTTTTTTTTTTACCTTACGACCCCCGTCTTTCTCCTTCTCTCGCCGGTCAACCCAATCGATATAGGCATGTGTTAACACGCGCGTGTTTATATCGCGTGCTTATCGCGCGAATTTAGCGCTTCCGCTCGCGTGCACACGCATGCAAACAGCCCCCTATTAAAGAAAAGAAAAAAAAGGTAAATAAAAGCCGCGCCACCGCGCCACGTCGCTGCGACGCGTCGCAATTCACACCTGACGTATCGATTTACGACGAGAGTACGCAGAGGGTGAGGAGCGGTGAGGAGTCAGGGGGGCAAGATTATCCTATGTGCGAGAGTTTTGCTAGAAAAGGGGAGGGATTCCTCCGTTTATCTCGCGTCTGGCTACGTGGAAATCCGAGAGAATTCCACGGTACAATGTCGACGAGTTCAATTTTCCAGATTTGTAGACACGACAAAACGGGGTGAAGAAGAAGGGGTTAACCTCCTCGCGCCGGGAATTGACGCGAATAAACATCGCCGAGAGATCATCCCCTTTCCCCCTCCCCCCACCGATACGTCACGCCAAAATCCGGCGAAATTACACCCCCCGACACCCTATTCGCCCCTCTCGCTCTCATCCCGACGAAGGTCGTTCTCGGAAGAGCAGCTGCGACCGTGCGGTCCTACATTAATCAGCGTTGAAATAAACTTAAGCGAGGTGGTAACTTAAGCCAGTCCTATTTACGGGGGTTCGGACCCCCTTTGTGGGATTTAACCCGTACCCTAATAGTACAACATATCCGAAAGATGTTCAGAGGATATTCGAACATCCTCAGAATGTTCTCCGAACGTCTTCGGAATATGTGTGCTGTTAGTGATGTTAAATGGGAGGGTCATTAAACGCTAAAATGACGACATTTTCACGTCTGATGTGGAATGACATCATTAAACGTCAGAGTGACGTCTGGTCCCTAATAGCATAACATATCCGAAAGATATTCAGAGAATATCCAGAGGATATTCGAACATCCTCGGGATGTTCTCCAAACATCTTTGGAATATGTGTGCTGTTAGTGATGTTAAATGGGAGGGTCATTAAACGCTAAAATGACGACATTTTTACGTCTGATGTGGAATAATATCATTAAACGTCAGAGTGACGTCTGATCCCTAATAGCATAACATATCCGAAAGATATTCAGAGAATATCCAGAGGATATTCGAACATCCTCAGGATGTTCTCCAAACATCTTTGGAATATGTGTGCTGTTAGTGATGTTAATGGGGGGGGGGGGGGGTTTTAAACGCTAAAATGACGACATTTTTACGTCTGATGTGGAATAATATCATTAAACGTCAGAGTGACGTCTGATCCCTAATAGCATAACATATCCGAAAGATATTCAGAGGATATCCAGAGAATATTCAAACATTCTCAGGATGTTCTCCGAACGTCTTCGGAATATGTGTGCTGTTAGGGATGTTAAATGGGAGGTCATTAAACGCCAAAATGACGACATTTTCACGTCTGATGTGGAATGACATCATTAAACGTCAGAGTGACGTCTGATCCCTAATAGCATAACATATCCGAAAGATATTCAGAGAATATCCAGAGGATATTCGAACATCCTCAGGATGTTCTCCAAACATCTTTGGAATATGTGTGCTGTTAGTGATGTTAAATGGGGGGGGGGGTTTTAAACGCTAAAATGACGACATTTTCACGTCTGATGTGGAATGACATCATGAAACGTCAGAGTGACGTCTGGTCTCTAATAGCATAACATATCCGAAAGATGTTCAGAGGATATTCAGAGGATATCCAGAAGACATTCGAATATCTTCATGTTCTCCGAATGTCTTCGGGATATGTGTGCTGTTAGGATAATTCGGGAGGCACGCCCGATACCGCGCTAAGTCTAACGGCAAATGGGATTACGAACCGCGTTATATTATATTACTAGAGGAAGAGGGAACGTAATAAGCCGCGGGTGTATAAGGAAAAGTAATTAAGGCCGCATCCCCGAGCACGACGCACGAAAAACTGATAATGGTGATAAATAGGATTACCTCTTCGCTAATTATTCCCGATGATGAAAGTAATGATTATGTCTGTTCTCTGTGGTTTTCTGATGATTATTAAATAGATGCTCGCCTCTCCTCCTCTCCCTCTTCCATTGTGACGTGTTATAATTTTATGGCAATTATTAATCCAATTATTGGAAATTTATTACGATGCACCATTTACGCGGCGGCCTCAATTTTTCTTCACTTTTTAAGAATATTTACATTAATTTATGAAAAATATATGTGAAAAATTGCTAGATAAATATATTTCGAAAAGTTTAAAGGATAATTTTCTTGTTAATTAATATCACGTAATATTTACAATGTAGCTGAAAACATTTAAAAGGATATCATTTATAGCTTTTTTTAATACCTCGCCTTTTAGCCTCTGTTAATGAACGAGTTATACGCGAAAATTTTTCTACACGAGTAAATGACTACTAAAGAGAGAAAGAGAGAGAGAGAGAGAGAAGTAAGTTTTTTCAGGCTTCCATGGCTGTTTAATATCAAATCAAGAATCTCGCGTAAAATCCTTCCCAAAGGTACTTTGATTTTTCTATACTTTTCCGTTAAATTTAGGCATGAAAATAAAATTTCTCTCTGCAGAAATTTCTCGGAAAATTTAAGTAAAATTAACGAGTGATGATAGCAAGTGCGGTGAATATATATCAGTAAGTGACAGATTAAAGGAAAATTATTACTAAGTAAATTAACTTTTTTACTAAATAGAGGTATTTTATTTTTATTAGACATTTCTCTCATTATCTTCTCCGCTGTTTTGCATTTATTAAGCTTAACGAGCTTATCGGTGTATAAAACCCGATAATGAATTTGTACGAGAGGTAGAATAAGATAAAATTTCCCGAATCATATATATAAATAAACAATTCGCTTCGCTATCAAAAAAAAATATTATTCTTTATGCAAAAAAGAAATATATTAAATACCTTTCTCATTAAATAAATTTTGATTAATTTAAAATCATCTTTTTTTCCGACAGAAATGTCGAAAATCAATGAAAATTAAAGAAATATTAGCAAAAAAAAAAAGTAAAACTAAGCTTGAGAATATGAAAATTTTTAATTTTAATAAAATTCTACTTTATTTACAGACAGATATTCGATAAGTTCTCTCGAAATAGATTTCCTGATTTTATTTAAATTTAATTTAAATTGACTAATTAACACGAGTTTACAAAAAAATTTTTTTTATTATTTTAAAGCAGACACAATATTTTTAACAGATTTTCGGATATTGAAAACGATGTCGCAAGCCAATTTTCACCAACGCGTCAAATTTCCGAAATAATTGAGGTTTAATATGCAAAAAATGGCTATTTTGCGATATTTGAGATTTTTTTCAAAAAAGTTTACGTTATATGGAAATTCTGATCAAATATCATGTTTGAATGTATTGTTCATTCTCTATAAAATGCATTTTTTTATTTCAATATCTTTTTAATAATATTAGAAAGAATATAAATATAAAGTTTCACTGAGATAATAAATATTTCGCCTATAAAACAATGAAGTCATATAATTATATTCATAATTTATCATTTTTATCTATTATGATAGATTTCATCAATTATAAATATATATTTATATATATAGGGTGTCTCATTTTAATTGCTTACCTTGAATTTTCGAAATAAAATGCATTTTCGAAAAAATGTTTTAAACAAAAGTTGTATAATTAAAAGGGGAACAAATAATGGTAAAATCAATTTTGGAAAAAAATAATTTTTTTCTTCAGAAGCATCTTCATATAATTCCCAGTTTTATTTTTTTTTATAACATGACTAAAAAATAAGATATTGAAATAAAAAAATGCATTTTATAGGGGTCGAACAATATATTCATGATATTTAATCGGACTTTTCAGCTAACGTTAATCTTTGTTACAAAAAAAATCTCAAATATCGCAAAAATGTCATTTTTTACATATTAAAACTCAATTTTAGCAATCTGACCTACTACTGAAATTGGAGACTTGCAACCAAACATCTATAAGAGAGAACCAATTATCTCTAAAACAATTTTTGGCTGTGCGTGAACCAGTGTAATTATTTACCAGCAATCAACAGGGAGATTTGAAATTTAAATTAACGCATGGATGGATTCATATCCTACGCTAAAGGAATGTACATTTTTTATTAGAACACAGAGAGCGGCTTTTAATTATAGATACTTCTCGAATGCATCTATTAAAAACCCGACAATCGGATCGATTCCGTTCGACCTCGCGTTAAACAGCCGGCGACGACGCTGAAGCAGCAGCAACATCTGCGCGAGGAGAAGGGAGAAGGAGATGCTATCCGAGATATTAATTAGCACGGAGATATCTCGCGTGTATGTACCATATACGATGCCGCGCGATACATATCTAGCCTGAATTGCCGCGTCTATCTGGCTACATCTGAAAAGCCATGCCTACCTAAACCTACTGTCGACGACGCGGCAAGGTCTCAGCAACACGATATATTGATTACGTCGCAGAGAGAGAGAGAGAGAGAGAGAGAGAGAGAGAGAGAATGTCAGAATGTTGGAGTAAACCAGAGTAACGCGAAGCACGCCGAGCATGCACGGAGTAGAACAGCCAAATTCATCGAGGTGCACCGGAATATACGTGAAAATATGCGAATATATCACTCTCTCTCTTCCATTCCCCTCTTCGTTCCCATCCCTTTTATTGTTCGCATGTAATCGTACGGAGTACGATTCGATAGCGCGAGCGTCGGTCGGATATCCTTCGACAAATTCGATAAAACTGAATCTAGATTAATCGTCGTGAACGACGAGCAGGTTCTGTCTGCGATCCATCACCGAGGCCAGGAGGTTTCGGCCCGACATGGACGGATCTCTGTGTTTGCGGCGGGCAAGCTTGTGTGTTCCCTGGTTAGGTTCGATAATCAGGATGCGGGTAATCAGCTGTCTGCACGAATTGATCTTCGTTCTTCCCTCGGACGATGCACCAGCCCGATGCCAACAGCCTTTTCTCGACATTCATCCGTTAACGGAACGCGATGATGTTGCAAAAATAAATTTCATGATTAGCGGAATTTATTTAGGCCGTACATATAGTCATCGAATCACTCTCCTTCTTCTTCTTCTAGTCCCCAACGGCGTAATAGAAAATTACACTTTGTTGGAGTCGCAACTATAGTAATGGGAGTAAGTATCTTATACATTGGATTGAAAAAAGGACAATATACTTTAAAATAGGTTTATACATGGACGAGATAGATTTGAATTCTATAAATTTATCGAAAAACAAAAGCGTAGTACTTCGAAGTACATTAGATATTTATATATAGGTATCCCGAAAGTGGTCACCAAAAGTAGTCACCAAAAATAGTCACCAAAATAAGTCGTCATCCAGTAAAAACAGCTTAGTCAAAATGATGTCAATATGACATCAAAGCCGTCGTTTGTCGTCATTGCGTCAAGGAAATAATTTTATGACAAAAAATTAACATCATATATATATATATATATAAATATAAATTTAACATGTATAAGATAGGCAATAAGAGCCAAATCGCGGATGACAGTGCGTTATCCTAAACGAAACTAAATTTTTTCGTTAGAATTAATACCTGTGCACAAGGCACCAAATTTTTACTTGGACTGTCCAAGTAAAAATTTGGTGCCTTGTGCACAGGTATTAATTCTAACGAAAAAATTTAGTTTCGTTTAGGATAACGCACTGTCATCCGCGATTTGGCTCTTATTGCCTATCTTATACATGTTAAATTTATATTTATATTACAGAGCCTAGTTAAACTCTTAATATATATATATATATATATATATATATATATATATATATATATATTGATGTGCGTAACGAAAATATTATATAAGATAAAGTAAAAGTAGATGTTTAGATAATTATTTTAATATTATATGACAAAAATTCATTATAAAATATATATAGTCATTTTGATGTCAACATGACATCAAAATGATTATATATATGTATATTATAATGAGTTTTTATCATATAACATTGCTTCCATGTAATTGCAATGTTCTGTGCTATATTAATAAGATATAGAAATCACAAATTGTCTTATTATTGTATAATTTACTATATTGTAATTTTTAATTCTCTATAATGTAATTTTTTCTTTATTTTGCTCCTATTCAATGTAATTTTATTAATTTTAAGACTCTTGCACAATTCCAAACAACATGTAAGTAATATTAGAAACAATAAGGAATAGAAAATATTCGCCAATGGAAAAAGAAAATATATTAAATATTTATTATTTTTCCATTGGTAAACATTTTCTATTCCCTATTTTTATTGTTTGTTGCTTGATATTATGCAAAAGCCATTTAATCCTAGCATTTTATTTCTTTTTTTTTTATAGAGGTATAATTATTTACTTTGACATCAAACTGACATCAA
This sequence comes from Nylanderia fulva, assembly GCF_048542155.1. Taxonomy (NCBI): domain Eukaryota; kingdom Metazoa; phylum Arthropoda; class Insecta; order Hymenoptera; family Formicidae; genus Nylanderia; species Nylanderia fulva. The sequence goes on along the minus strand of NW_028190807.1, from coordinate 271,299 downwards.
AACGACAATCAGGATCATCGTCAAAGTATGGGATGTTTTGCAGTCAAATTGTACTTTTTTGCCATTATTTTGATGTATCATTTTGACACCATACTCTTCATCAATTTGATGACATTTTGACATTATTTTGACTATAAGCTGTTTTCACTGGTCACCTCCTTTTATCTTTTAAATGATTCAAACTGAACTCTATGGCGAATATAGTTGTTACTTATAAAAGCTATCTGTACTTATTAATGGACAAAAAGATATGCATAATTTTTTAAAATAATATGGATACTTCAATATAATGAAAGTTCTAGCACCTTTTTATTTTCGGTCCTGCGATATGACTAACTTCTGACTTATATTATGATCAAATAACAACATGATTTATGTCATACTCTAACGTACGAGTCAGAAGTGGGCTGTATCAGATTCGAAAGTGAAAAGGTAGACATCACCCACGATAGAAAATATTTATAAGTACGATAAATCGAACCTTGAAGGTGATCAATCTAAGAAAGTCGAATATGACTACCCAGGTAACAAGCATACGTCATTTTGATACTTAATAACGTCAGTTTGCTGCTTGAGTGTTTTAGATTGGATTACTATGATCAAATATGATAAACAAAATCTTGTTGATTATTATTGAATACTATTATTCGTATCCTAGAAAATGAAACTTAAAATTATTGTATCTCAAGTAGCAAACTAACGTCATTAAACGTCAGCATGGGTGCGTGTTGGTAAGACACCGTAGCGCTAGTTTTTTCACACATACAATTGTAGCGATGTAGCAGTATGTATTGTATGTATTGTAGTTTTTTGTAGCGCTACTGTAGCGCTACGGTAGCGGTGTCTTACCAAAACACACCCATTAACGTCATTTTAATACCTAATGACGTCAATTTGCTACTTGAGTGTTCTAGATTGGATTATTATTCGCAAATATGATAAACAAAATCTTGTTGTTGACTATTATTTGAATCCTAGAAAATTAAAATTGATTATTGTCTCTCAAATAGCAAACTGATGACATTATTAAACATCAAAATAACGTTATTTTAATACTTCTCATGACGTCATTCGCTGTCAAAATGACATACTCTTGCTATTTGGAACTTGGACTTTTAAGTATATAGGTACATATTGAACTTGATCCCATCCCTACCCAAGTAGAACAAAAAATCAAAATAATATCATTTTGACGTCATTGATCAAATTTGGAGTTCAAAAATGGTCAAGATGACGTCAAAATAATGTCAATTTGACGTCATCTTGACCAAATTTGAACTCCAAATTTGATCAATAACGTCAAAATGATATTATTTTGATTTTCTGTTCTACTTGGGTAGGTCTACGTGACTCGGAGCTGGAGCTAGAGCGTAATCCCGTGAAAATAGGTATATCGGCCGGCATGTGCCTCCTTCCGAGGCGTATAATTACATTACAACGTCTATCTGATCGTGCGGCGGCGGCCCTGTATATCCCATCTGGAGAGCGGCAGGATTTATGCGCGACAAACCAACTCCCCGGGTTTGCAGTCGCCAGCCGGAGGATAGGAGGGTTAGCCAAGGGGGACAAGAGGGAAATTTGCGGAAGAAGGTAGAACGTTCCCACGTAGATCCTACGGTGCATTGGGTATAATAAATTTTCACTATCGCGAGTTTGCCAACTAATCGGCCGCCTTTACCATTTAATTAAGGCAACCCGCCCGGCTCATCTATTGTTCGCGTCGCGTCAGCTCGGGCTGGCGCGCGTGCTTAATTGCCGGACACCCGGTGAAAATCAAGAGAAATCTCTTGCTCGCCCCCCCCCCCTTCCCTCCCCCCGAGTCCTACCGCCTATTACAGAAAAAAAAGAGAAAATAAAAAAGTGATAAAGGCGAGGGAGAAATTATGTAAATCGCGCACGACGATTCGCTTATAATGACAGATATTGTGTAATGGTTATTTGATTATTTTGCCTGTGTGCGTATTTTTCCCGGATAATCCGTCCGCGAAATAATAATCGGATTTTCCGCACAGATGGATTATCTTTGAGTGAGAAACCTGAGTATAAAGTTTACTATATTCCACTAATGTGAAAGATTAAACTGTTGAGCGCGCAAATGTATCTTTAAGGGGATACTGCAGTTGTTCTGTTTTACCAACTCTAAGTTAGGTTAGGTTCACTTTTTATTGAATATACGGATTGAAAAATCCTCCACAATGAAAGTACTGATATAATAATGAATGGGGAGCGATGTCCGGTAACTAATTTTTGCTGTTTTATGCCTCGACATCGATTCCGCATGCAAATAATTAATTCAAGTACGAATCTTTTGATACAGGCTTTTAATCTCATTTTTATTACTTTTGTATTATTCTTTCATGTCCTCTCATTGAAAGCGCCATATTATTTTGTGCACAAATAAACTGCAGAACTTTTGTATTAAATAACTATTGTTAAGAGCTGATGCATGAGGCCGATAAAAAAACTGTAATTTTTTAACTTTTATTGTTTTTTTTTGTACAAAATTGCAGCACTCCCCGTTCATTATTATCAGTACTTTAATTGTGGAGAAGGATTTTTCAATTTGTATAGCCAATAAAAAGAAAAGCCCTTGAACTCAAAGTCGGTAAAACAGTCATGGTTAGCATCGCCTTAACTTTGTATATGTATATATGCTGCTTTGTGGATAATATATATAAAGACTTCTTTATGTATCATGAAGTTTTCAAAAATTAAAGTATTGTAAATATATAGATTTTCTAAATTTGATGCATTATTCTGCAGAAACAAATATATAATTATATATGTCATTTTACTTTTTTTTGAAAATTGAATAAACTATATAAAGCCTCTATTTTAGATTTTTTAATCGATTGTTTATCTTATCGATTATCGAATTTAAATAACTTGAATTTTCGAGAATTGAAACGAAATCTAATAACTGTTCAATTTTTGGTGAATCTAAAAATTACTAAAAATTCAATATTAAATTTAAAAATTACTAAAAATTCAAAAATATATAATTTATCTCTTTAATTTGTAATAAATCTAAAAATTACTAAAAAAGTCAAAAATAAATAATTTAGCAATTTTTTTAATTTGTAATAAATCTAAAAATTACTAAAAACCAAAGATAAATAATTTAACAATCTCTTTAATAAAGGTAAGACTCTTCTCTCGACCGTACTGGCAAATATTATTTATTAATCACAACGTTTCGAACCTTCTTTGAGTCCTTATCAAATGATCTAGATCAGAGCTGTCCACATTTTGCTCTTTTCGGCCGATTTCCGAGATTCACCGCCCAGCGACCCCCACTCGCGCTCGAGGCCTTAGCAACGCGTTGACCGATAGCCGTAACTAATAGCGTTTTCGATTGGGGTGCACTGGCTGCACTGAATGTCAGGCGCGTGTTCGATTGGTAGTGCCAATGCGCACTTGGCTAGTGTTGCGTGTTCGTTTGAACGCACAACACTCGCATAGTGCGCACTCAGTGCGCACTAAGTGGCACCAGATATTTTGACGGTGCCAGTTCAGTGCACTGGATGCATGCAAGCAGTAGGGCATTCTTTTGAACGAAAATTCGACATAATGAGCAATTCGGATTTGGCTCTCTTTAATATTTTGGAGACATTTTTGGAATCTTCTTCTAGTTCAAGCGAGCAAGAAGAAATAATTACAACTCTTCGAACTAGAAGAATAATTTCAAAAACTGTAAATTATGTAGAATGTGTGAAAAAAATGGATAATGACACCGTAAGTGTTATATCTTTTTATATAAACATCGAACCTATACCCTTTTTTAAAATATAATTAATGTACTTAATGTAATAGCATTTTTATACTGAATAATAATAATTTTTATATTTGTCATACGTGATATTCTTGATCATCTTCTATATTTAATTACATATAATAAAAATCATTACTTAACTGAACACAAGATGTCGAGGTTACTTTTTCGTTCTTCCCGGAATCTAGTCAACTCAAGTGGCATTGAAAATTTCGGCGTGTTCTTTTTCACCTGCACTATTCAGTGCAACCCATGGAACTTGTCCAGTGTTCGTGTGAACTGAGTGCGCACTGGTGCGCACTAACTTTTTCCCACTCGAAAACGCTATTAGTTACGGCTATCGATCAACGCGTTGCTAAGGCCTCGAGCGCGAGTGGGGGTCGCTGGGCGGTGAATCTCGGAAATCGGCCGAAAAGAGCAAAATGTGGACAGCTCTGATCTAGATATACATAGAGAAGAAATACAGTACAGAGATTAATATAATAAAAAAATTACTTCACTTAACAATATTAGAAAATAATAAAACAAAACAAAACATACTTGTGAAAATAAAAATAAAATTATAATTCAAAGATGTCAAGAACAAACATAGTGTCGATTTGAGAACACATCAAGACTCTTAGACGAGTTATTGGAGACTAAACGACCTTTATTATTTTGTCATAGATATTACTTAGATTGTCGGTATCCTTTTGTAAATTAATAGCGTTATTATTTTTCTTAATAAAAAACATTTCAGCGATTTCTCTTTTTCTTACGTGTTTTTCACTGTGGAAAATAACAGGCGAAGTCCAGTCAAAATCGTGATCGAATTCAATTTTATGTTTGCTGATAACTGATAAATTACTCGAACACATTTTGATGTTGTTGAAATGTTCCTTTACACGTGTACACAGATGTCTCTTTGTTTGTCCGATGTATGACACGTTGCAATCATTACAATTAATTTCGTAAACTACTTCCGTCTTTTTATTTGTAGGCAGTCTATCCTTGCCGAGTGTAATTAAATAATTCGGTTTTTTAGGAATATTATGAACAACATTAAATCCGATATTTTTAAAAATTCGATCGATATCGCCTAAGCTATTAACATAAGGTAGTGAAATGAAAGAAGACTTATCAACAATACTTCGCTCATTCCTCGATTCATTCATGTTTCTGTGTTTTAAAAAATTAATTCTTTTATTAACCCAACGATCAATTACATGTTTAGGAAAGCAGTTATTAAATAAAATCTGTTTCGCGATATTAATATTCTCGTCGTGAAACTAGTCATTAGATAAGAGAATCGCGTGATCTACAAGATTAAAAATTGTGTTAATTTTGTATTTAAAAGGGTGATTGGAAAAGAAATTCATATATCTGTTCAAACACGTTTCCTTCCTGTACCAATTTGTTACCAGCTTTCCATTTGACCGAGAGATCGTTGTATTCAAAAAATTAATACATCCGTTTAATTGAATTAAAATTATCAAAAATTTCTAAAATAAAACATTTAAAAATCTCTTGAATTTTTAACATATCTAAAACAATTAAAAAATTAAAACTACAAAATTTAGCTATATTTAATTTTAACAAAGCTCTTTAATTTAACAAATCTAAAAGTTACTAAAAAACTGAAAATAACAAATTGAACAATTTCTTTAATTTTTAATAAATCTAAAAATTGCTAAGAATTCAAAAATAAAAAATTTTGCAATTTTTTTGTGACTATTTGTGAATCTAAAAACTATTAAAAATTTGACGGTAAAATTTACGCGACAAGTAAAAAGTGGATGTCAAATAACTCTAAAAATGTCATATATTATATACATATCAGACGCAGATACAAATAATGCATTAAAAAATATAACAAAAATAAAATCTCGACGGCAATCGGAGCATGTGCGGATGACATGCACAAAATTAATAAATTAAAATGAGATCTCAAGTCAAACTCATTTATTAAATTCTAAACGTTTCGACCCACTTCGGGTCTTCTTCAGTAGCTGCAAAATACAAAGAAACAAAAAAAAAATAAAAGATAATCGGTACAATCAGAAAATTATAAAACTCGTATACATACAATCCGCAAATAAATTAAATATCATTCTCCTCCCTATTCGAACCGTCCGGCCGTCGGAGTGTCTCCCTAACGGTGACCATCGTCAGGAAGGAAGCAGAGCAGTGACTCCCTTACCAACACTAATCAACATAGTATAAATTAAACGTGTAAGATCCCCAAGAATTATAAATTAAAAACCGGGAAGAACACTCACCCCGACAGCAAAAACAGAGAGAAGACGATGCTACACGTGACACATCACTCTAACGACTGTGCGGTATTCTACCTCGACACAGTCGATACATATATACGCAAAAAGACAAATATAAAAATAAAATATGAAAATAAAAATAAAAACAACTAATACTTATCGGCACTCATGTCAAAGGTCTAACGAAAAAATCCGGTTATGTATAATCACAAAGCTAGATTTTGGTAAATTTTTCAATTAACAGATCAAAATTCTCGTTTAATTTGTCGGTGTCGCTATGTAAATTTAAACTATTCTTCTGACGCTTTATGTGGATCATTTCGGATATCAAACGTTTACCTAAAAAAGGCTCCTCATCCAAGATTTTTACATCCTCCCAATTAAATTCATGGTTCAATAATCTATGTTCCGATATGACTGATAATTGTGACGCGTTTCTTTTTATGTTGCTGCGATGTTCTTTCATCCTAGTTTTCAACAATCTACCCGTCTGCCCTACATACGACGCATCACAATCCATACAATCAATTTTATAAACTACATTGTTACGGAGTTCCCTTGGTAACTTATCCTTGTGTACTTTGATGAATTTACGGAGACTGTTAATTGCTGTATAGGATGGAATGACATCCAAATCACGTGTAATGTCCTCGATTCTCTTTGATACATTATTAATATACGGAATATTAAAGTACGAAACTTTTTTCTGCGTTGGAATCTTGTCATTGCATATATTTGTTCTATTGTTATGCAACTTATTATTGTACCTTATTATTTTTTCGTTAGACCTTTGACATGAGTGCCGATAAGTATTAGTTGTTTTTATTTTTATTTTCATATTTTATTTTTATATTTGTTTTTTTTTGCGTATATATGTATCGACTGTGTCGAGGTAGAATACCGCACAGTCGTTAGAGTGATGTGTCACGTGTAGCATCGTCTTCTCTCTGTTTTTGCTGTCGGGGTGAGTGTTCTTCCCGGTTTTTAATTTATAATTCTTGGGGATCTTACACGTTTAATTTATACTATGTTGATTAGTGTTGGTAAGGGAGTCACTGCTCTGCTTCCTTCCTGACGATGGTCACCGTTAGGGAGACACTCCGACGGCCGGACGGTTCGAATAGGGAGGAGAATGATATTTAATTCATTTGCGGATTGTATGTATACGAGTTTTATAATTTTCTGATTGTACCGATTATCTTTTATTTTTTTTTTGTTTCTTTGTATTTTGCAGCTACTGAAGAAGACCCGAAGTGGGTCGAAACGTTTAGAATTTAATAAATGAGTTTGACTTGAGATCTCATTTTAATTTATTAATTTTGTGCATGTCATCCGCACAGGCTCCGATTGCCGTCGAGATTTTATTTTTATTGTAACACAATAATTTGAGCCGAGATTAACAGTTTGTTTTATATTAAAAAATATAACGACAATCTCAACGTAAAGGTGAGAGAACGATTATCTTCAATTATATATTTGTTTCTTTAATCTTTAATAAATGTTTAAATATAAAAAGAGATGAAACTAATTATTACGTGTTAAGAAAATAAGTGGTTATTGAAGTAAATTTAATTAAGATGTGATACCTTGAATTCTAAACTGATTCCTTAAAACTTGATCACTATAAAATACCGATGTAACACTTTATGTGACACTAAAGATAAAAATTTTTTTCACAAATATATTTTTTAGTGCGTACAAAAATATTTAAAGCGCTTCGGCGGACATGTCAAAATCTCGATGTGACGTCAAGTATCGATATATCGATGCATCGATATATCGCGCATGCGTGCAGAATGACAGAATTTTGACATTTAAAAATGGCGGATTAGACTCGCGGAAAGTTAAGAAGGTTAGAATAAGGGAAACAAAATATTATAAATATAAATTTACAACGCAAAAAAAAAATGGGACAATTGTGCAAATCGACGAAAATTACATTTTTGCAAACTTATGCAAAATTATGTTACACATTATGGCTGAGAGGAATAAAAAGCGATACGAAAAGTTACACCAAAACCGTGCTTTTGCCGCAAACTAATTTTCCGGCACGATTGGGCGGCAAAAAAAGAGTGGAGATGGATAGCTATTTAATAGAAGTGAGTTTGTTGCCTTTGCATGTTAATTTTCCAAAATTAAAAAAATGTTTTTTTTAATTTTTTCAAAATATTTTTCCTTAAGTTTAAAATATTTGTTTTTCTCGAAGGAAATAAAACGTAAAAATCAGTTGCAATCTTATATATAATATTATACATGTATAAATAAATAATATTATATGTGTAAATAATATTATATATAATAGCTTAATAAGGACTCGATAATCTACAAATAAATATAAACTTAATTATCTGTAGTCTGTAGTCAATTAATGTATACAAATTAATAATAACACATACATATGTTATAAGAATTTATATATATATATATTTTTTTTTAATTGCAGAAATGTGGTTTCTTGGAATTATACAATTGGCAGAGAAAGAATCTTAAAGGGCCAGATTTTGTCTTGCATGATGGTCCACCTTACGCTAATGGAGAGCCACACATGGGTCATGCAATTAACAAGGTCTAACAAAAGCTTCACAAAAATGCAACAACCTTTCTTATTGAAATTTAGAATAAGTTGTTATTATTTGCTTAGGTCCTTAAGGATATTACACTGCGAAATAAAATTCTAACAGGTAAAAGAGTGCATTACATCCCAGGTTGGGATTGTCATGGTCTGCCAATTGAACAAAAAGTACTTAGTAATAATATAAAGGATACCAATCCATTAGAAATTCGGCGAAAAGGTATTATATTCCTTTTCTAAAATTTCTATTATTTAGATCTTATTTATCTATTATTAAAATTTATGTACTTCAATAATGTCGTAGCTAGGAAATACGCCAGCGATGCCATAGCAAAGCAAAGAGAAACTTTTATATCATGGGGCATCGTGGCTGACTGGAACGAATCGGGATGTTATTTCACAAATCATGCTTCGTATATAAAAAATCAGCTGAGACAATTTATAAATTTGTATGACAAAGGACTTGTGTTCAGAGCCTTTAAACCTGTGCACTGGTCACCGTCCTCCAGGTACTTGGTCAGATCAAATCTAAAAAAATGTTTCTAATTCTTAATATTAATATTAAATATTTAGCCCTTTAATTTTATTTTGTATTTATTTTATAAATATTAAATATTTAATATTTTAAATGTTAAATATTTAATATTTAATATTTTATAAATATTTATAAAAATTATACTTAATATTAAATAGTTATAAAAATTTTTTCTTGATATAATCGTAGAACAGCATTGGCAGAGTCAGAGCTGGAATATAATGAGTCTCACAAGAGCAAAAGTGTTATTATTCGTATGCAACTTGATGCATCTATATTACCCTCAAAATTGAGAAGCTTAGAGAATAAACCTCTTTACGCCCTAATCTGGACTACAACACCTTGGTCATTGATAGCTAATCAAGCTATAGCTTTCTCAGATAATATTGTATATTGTATTGTGGAAGACAATTCGAAAAATTTATATATTCTTGCTCAAGAATGCTTGACTAGTGTCGAGCAGAACCTTGGTCCATTAAGATTAATTACAACCATCACAGGTAAGACTCATTTTCTTGCTCTTATAGTGTTTCATGTTCTTAAATATTTTATATAACTGAAAACTAATTTCCTTATAGGACAAGAATTGAGTGAAAGTAAATATTTCCATCCTATTACCAAGAAACGTTTACCATTCTTGCCTGGGCAACACGTAACAACCAATGTCGGTACTGGATTAGTTCATACAGCTCCTGCACATGGTCCAGAGGATTTCCTTATTGCAGTTGAAAATAATATACCAGTAGTAAGTCAATTTCTCTTCTCAAGTAATAAACTGACGTCAGAATGACGTCTAGTAACATCATTTTGATGTTTAATGACGTCAATTTGCTACCTGAGTTGTGTCGAATGATATTAGACGTCAAGATAATGTCATTTTGATGTTTAATTACGTCAATTGGGACTTGGGAAACCTTCTATTGGATTTAATGGCATCAATGTTACAGTTATCCTTGATAGATGTCGATGGATGTTTCATGGGAGAAGCTGGTGACGAATTCGCCGGTTTAGACGTCTTGACCGATGGCGCTGATAAGATTTTACATCACATCGGTGAGGATGTGTTGCACATTGATACAATTACACACAGCTATCCATATGACTGGCGAACCAAAAAACCTATCATCATCCGTGTGAGTCACCAATGGTTCATAGACATAAATTCTATCAAAGAAAAGGCAATTGTAAGTCTATTGAGATTTTCTGAAAGAGATGCACTATCACACATTCGTCACTTATGTGTTTGTATTTTATTTTTAACGCAAGGACAGCATTGCGAATATAAAAATATATCCGGAGCAAAATCACACGTCATACTCGAATGCACTACTTGCTCAAGTTAAACAACGACCGTATTGGTGCATTTCCCGGCAACGATCCTGGGGAACGCCGATACCGATTTTGTATAATAAACGAACCGATGACGTATACACAAGCAGGTAACTCTATACCCAGTTAGCAAGCATATGTCATTTTGACGTCGAATGACGTCATTTTCACATTTAATAACGTCAGTTTGCTACTTATACTATAATAATTAAGTTTCACTTTTTAAGATTCGAATAATAATTATCAACAAGATTCTGTTTATAATATTTGCGAATAGTGATTCAATCTAGAGAATATCCAAGTAGCAAACTGACGTCATTAAATATCAAAGTGACGTCATTTTGACATCTAATAACGTCAGTTTGCTATTTGGATGATTAATAAATGTACAAAAATAGAAAAAATCGCGTATTAATCCTATATATAAAATTGGATCCCGATAAAATCAACTAGTTGTAGCTGATGACTTACTGAAAAGATGTTAATAGGCTCAAAGCTAAATAATAATAAACGATTACTTCCAGTCACACATGAAAAATTCGGTCTCTAAATAGTACTCGACTGGCTGTAAGTCAGTAACTAGCCACTATTCAACTTTCAGTCCATTACATCTTTTGTTCAGTAGGTCATCAGCTACAACATATGAGAAAACCACCCAAGGAGCAAGCGTACGTCATTTTGACTTCGAATGACGTCATAGACATCAAAATGTCATATTAACGTTTGATGACGTCAACTTGCTACTTGGCCAGTTGGTTTAACCGGAAGACAAGGTCATATGGGATTAACATAGGGTTTCCTTTCACTTATCATTGTTCTTGTTGCAGAAAATGGGTCGAAAGGTTGTGCAAATTGACGGAACGCTACGGTCCTGATTATTGGTGGGAACTGTCGACCGAGAAATTAATCGGTCGCGAGCTACGGCAAGAATTGAACGATATAGATGACCTGGAGAAAGGAACGGTAGGTGCAACCGAGGATCTCTCTCGATTCAAAGTCTCCCATCAATATCTGCAAAGTACATGATTACATTTCTTCAAAGGATATCATGGACATTTGGTTGGACAGCGGTCTTTCGTGGTCGGCCGTTTTGCCGGAATGCAAAGCGGATTTGTATTTGGAAGGAATGGATCAGTTTCGCGGTTGGTTTCAGTCGTCATTACTAACGTCCGTCGCTCTTCAGGAACGTTCTCCCTACAGGTAGTTTATACAGAATGTCGCAATTTTAATCAACCACCCCCAGAAACTGTTTATTTTCGATTGTATAACAAAATGTTTCAAACGAAAGTTGTTTTATGGAGGACAGAAGATGACGCTACTGACTTTTTTCTACAGAGCACTTTTCAAGGTCATTTATGGTTTTTTTTAACTATTTATTTATATAAATCGATTTCTTGCAATTTTTAGCATAAAAACTTATAAGAGTAATTTTTTATGTCAAAAATTACGAGGAATTGATTTATATAAAAAAATTACAGTAGTTCTACATGTATTTTAATAAAATAATGACCTTTAAATGATCTTAAAGAGTGTTCTACAGAAAAAAGTAAATAATGTCATCTGTCCCCTTTTAAATCAAATCACTTCTGTTCGAAATATTTTGTTGTACAAAATCAAAAATAAAAGTTTGGAAGTGATCGATTAAAAAGACAAGTATTTATCTATATTATTTCAAAGTGCTCTGTTCGTGCACGGATTTGCGGTGGACGATAAAGCTTCGAAAATGTCGAAATCGGTTGGAAACGTGGTGAACCCTGAAATAATCATTAAAGGTGGAGAAAACTTGAATAAGAACCCAGCGTATGGCGTCGACACTTTAAGGTTAGCTACTTTTTTCGTAAAATATATGCGTGAAGTTTAAAATATTATAAAAATATTGGGTTGTTCAAAAAGTCATTGCGTTTTTTTCCAATAGATAGCGCTGTCCACATCTATTTGTATCTGAGCGTGCCATGAATGTCAAATGTTTATGCACATTTTGTTGTTGACACTTAACCTAAAAACCAAAAAAAAAGTTGACGCAATTTAGTCGAGTTTTGTGCTTGCAATTGTATTGTAGTTTAAACATGGAGAATTTTGAAGAGCATATTCGCCATATTTTGCTTTATTACTTTAAAAAAGGGAAGAAAGCAACTGAAGCAAGGGAAGAGTTGCGTCAAGTTTACGGCAGAAATGTCATTGAAAAACGTCAGTGCCAGAACTGGTTCGCCCGATTCCGTGGTGGTGATTTTTCGGTTAAAGACGCTCATCGCTCCGGTAGGCCTTCCGAGATTGACGACAATAAAATCAAGGCATTGGTGCAAGCAAATAAGCATTCAACGGTTCGGGAGCTTGCTACCGCTCTAAAAGTGTCCATTGGAAGTGTTCATGGACATTTGAAATCGCTTGGTTTCGTGAAGAAGCTCGATATTTGGGTACCGCATGAGTTGAAAGAAATTCATCTGACAAAGCGTATGAACGTCTGCGATCAACTCACCAAACGCGAAGAAAACGATCCGTTCTTGAAGCGTATGATCACGGGCGACGAAAAATGGATTGTCTACAACAATGTGAGCCGAAAAAGGAGTAGGAGTAAGCGAGATGAAGCACCGGAAAGGCAAGCAAAGGCGGACATCCACCAAAAGAAGGTGATGCTGTTAATCTGGTGGGATTGGAAGGGACCAGTCTTCTATGAGCTGCTTCCACAGAATAAAACGATCAATTCCGATGTCTACTGTGAGCAGCTACAGAAATTAAGTGATGCCATCGCACAGAAACGTCCCGAGCTGATCAATCGTAAGGGTGTGGTGTTTCACCACGACAATGCGAGACCACACACAAGTTTGGTCACTCGGCAAAAATTATTGCAGCTTGGTTGGGATGTGTTGCCACATCCACCATATAGCCCAGACCTTGCGCCATCAGACTTCCATCTATTTCGCTCCTTGCAAAACTCCTTGAACGGTAAAACGTTTGCTTCTGAAGACCTCATCAAACAGCACCTTGACAAGTTTCTCGCAGAGAAAGATAGGAAGTTTTATGAACGCGGTATTATGAAATTGCCCGAGAGATGGCAAAAGGTCATTGAACAAAACGGCCAATATATTATTGATTAATGTTCATTACGTATATTAAATAAACGCACCTGAAAATCAAATGAAAAAAACGCAATAACTTTTTGAACAACCCAATATATATAATAATAAATATAATATTATAAATCATAAGATTAAAATATTATAAAATATTATAAAATATTAAAAATAAAAAATAAATTGACAGATGGTGGGTGGCCAGCCACGGATGTCAGCACAGTCAAGTTCCAGTCACGACGACGTTGTTGCGCGAGAGTCACGAATCTATACAAAAGCTACGGTTAGTTCTACGCTTCCTCTTAGGCGCTCTACATCCCTCCAGCGAGGGAATCACGGTGGAACCGGAATACCTTCACCTCGACAAGTACATGTTGCACGCTCTGCATCAGTATAACAAAGAGGTAATCACAAGAGAGATAGATACTTGAAAAAAATTATAATGTACAGGGTGTCCCATAGGAAATTGTTGAAACTAATCGCCTATCATTTTGTAATGCATGCAATTATCGAGAAAACAGAAAGTTGTGTTGAAAAGTTTGCAGTTTAATGGATATAAATAAAATGTTTGTATACCAGTTTATTTTATTGAAAAAAAGTAATGGAAAAAGTACTAATAATAAATATTTTCGACGTGCGCACCATTTAAATTTGTACAAAATTTTGTTCTTTTACGAAAACTCGTAAAAATTTTTTCTAATATGTCTTTTTTAATGTTATTGACGATCCTTTTAATGGCTGCTATTAAATCCTGGCACTAAAAATATTTATCATTAGTTTATGTAATTTTATGTGATTATTAGCACTTTTTAATTCCTTTTTATCAATAAGCTGAACTAGTGTACAAACATTTTATTTATACCCACTAAAAACTGCAGATTTTTTTCCTCATTCCAACACAATTTTTGTTTTCTCCATAACTGCATACATTAAAAAATGACACCCTATATACCTGGTAATGATGTATCATTTTGCAGATTCAAAACTTGTACGACAACTACTTGTATCATCACGTGTGCAAGCTGGTGATGAGCTTCCTGACGAATACCGTGTCGCCGGTATACTGTCACTTGATCAAGGACAGACTTTATTGCGACGAGGTAGGATCCCCGACGCGGCTGGCTGTGATGGAAGTAACTTGCGAGACCTTGACCGTACTCGTGAGATCCATCGCGCCGATCGTTCCGCATTTGGCGGAGGAAGTGTGGCTCTATCAACCTGAAAACTTATGTAAGCGAGCGTTGAGCGAGAATTTTCCTAACTTTCAAAATCTTTATCATTCACAATTTTATCATTCGCGCAGCATCGGTGCCGTTGTATCATGCTGAATATAAAGTGCCGGAAACTTGGCATCAACCGGAACTCGCTAGGCACGTAGAGAGGGCGTTAAGCTTGAGAAGCAAGGTCAACACCCTGGCTGATCGTAACACGTGGGAATTGTCGGGCACCCTGACAGCTACGACGAACGACTATGAATGCCTTTCGGCAAGTTGCTTTATTTCTCTTTGCGAAGAAGCTCGCACTAATTCTACATGAAAGTAAATCCCGATAAAATCAGCTGGTTTTATAGCTTTTAAGTCTATTCTTTTTAGCTGAATTGGCTGCACTAGTTCACAGTTTATCTCTTTCCTTTCAATGTGGAATAAAAAAGATAAACCCTGAACTAGTGCAGCCAGTTCAACTGAAAAAAACAGATCTAATGATTTACTGAACAAAAGATATATAATAAACTCAAAGCTAAATAATGGTCAGTTACTGACCTATTCTAGTCAGTCAAACAATGCAGAACTTGGGGTTTTCGTGTTTGACTAGCTGTAAATCAATAATTATTCATTATTCAATTTTGAACATTTACATTTTTTGTTCAGGAAGTCATAAGCTACAATATGACAGAAACTCTGCTAATTTTAGGATCCACCTTCATATAGGAGAAATGCGGAATATTTTTTCTTGTAATTAGTTCTTAATCCTGATGATAAAAATAATTAGTATAAATTTCCTATCTATTCACAGATACTTCAGAAAGACGGAGAATCCTCCACGTCGGAATTGTGCGACATCTTACAACTCTCGTCAATTACGTTGTTGGAATCGCCTATGGCGAACGAAACGCAGATCGAATTACATAATACGGAGAAAATGCTCTGCCAAAGGTGTAGGAGGCATCCTGAATTGGATAAAAGCGGCCTCTGCAACCGCTGTGTTAAAGTACTCGACCTGACGAATGTGTCATCGGTATCAGTGTAAGCGCAATACAACCAGGTAGCAAGCGTACGTCATTTTGGCATCAAATGACGTCATCTTGACGTCACATGCCATCAAACGACGTCATCTTGACGTTAAATGCCATCAAACAACATCATCTTGACGTCAAATTACATCATAAACGTCAAAGTGACGTCAAATGACATCATAAACGTCAAGTGACGTTAAATAACATCATAGACGTCAAAATTACGTCATTTTGATCCTTAATGACGTCAGTTTGCTACTTGAAAGAGTTATACATATATATTTCTTATAACAAACTATCCGATTCTTTTGCTATAAGTAAATAAATAAAAATACATAAACGAGAACACATTTTGAAAATTAAATTATTTTTAATAGATCGAAATGATTTACATACATATGATTACCTATATCTTTTTACACTTGTCGAAACTGTGGAAGAAGACACGAATTAGAACGGAACTTTTTTTTTTACTGCACTATTGTTGCTTCGTCGTCAGGTAGTACAGATGATTTATATTCAAAGCGTTGAGGAAATGCGTCAGGTGCGGCTGATATCCGCTGGTGGCCAATTTGTGCGCGACATGAGCCATGTATGTCCGCCATTCGCAGAAGGACCGGTACATCTGCTCCAGACTTTTGAAATTCGGATGGCTGTATCGACCAGGATTGTCACCGTCGACCGTCCAGGCCTGCGACCTCAAGCGATTATGAAACTTCAGGATAATCTTGAAGATGTTGATCAAGCACACGCGCATCTTTTCACCGCGCGTGTTGAGCATACATCTAAAAATTGATACGTTGCGCGTGAATATCTTCAGTCTTTCAATCTTAGATTGTGACGTCAGAAGCGAAAAAGCCATTGAATCTAAAACAGTGTTTCATTGAGATATCTTTTCACTTAAAAATGACATCCAAGAATTTTCAGTCTGCATTTTCTCGCCTCTGACGTCACAATTCCAACATGGTCGGTGAAAAACCAGGAAAATAATAACCTCGAAAGGATCCTCTTAATATAGCTCATGTGCGAGAGATGAATCTGATCTATCGTCCGGGAATTCTGCAAATCCTTTTCGAACTCGCTCCAGCTTGCGTGCAACACGCTGCACGTTAAATAATTGTGAAGAGCATTCGTGAATTGGGTCATGGAGTGTCTGTATAACTGTAGCTGTGGACACAAAACGAACGGAAAAATTATAAGAAAATTATTTCGTAATATTTCTTTCATATCTAGTAGTAATTAAGACTCCTGGGTCCTCGCTGCGGTCATGTTAAATTGTGACGAGGCGAGAAACTAAATACGCTAAAAATTCTTAGATGCTATTTCGAAATAAAAAGATATTTCTATGTAACAACACTTCAAAGACTTTAGCTACCTTAAGTAGTGTTTCACTGACATATTCTTTCATTTAAGAGTGACATCTCAGAATGTTTAGCGTGTGACGTCACAATCTAACATGGCTGCAGCGAGGACCCAGGAACCCTAATTAATTGACTTACCTTGTGATATTGCTCCGAATTAATCGCGTTATGCTCTACCTTCATTATGTTAAAGTCCTCTTGCAGCACCCACGACATTCTGCCGGTCATTATTAGGAATTTGAACACCTTGCTATATTGCAGCATCATCGTATCATCCAAGATAATATTTAACGGCCATGCTATTTTATAGTTTAGGCAAAGACATTCCAAAACATTTGGATCAGAAATCTGCAATAACAAATTTTTTTTATTATTAAGGGTCCTCGTGTCATTTTGACGTTTAATGGCGTCAGTTTGCTACTTCAGATACAATAATTAAGTTTTATTTTCTAGGATTCGAATAATAGTTATTAACAAGATTTTATTTATCATATTTGCGAATAATAATCCAATCTAGAATAATCAAGTAACAAATTGACGTTATTAAGTATCAAAATGACGTCATTTTGACGTTGAATGACGTCAGTTTGCTACTTGAGCCGGGCAAGTTATCATGACAGAGTATCTACTTCCTGGAAAATATCTAGAAAATTAGAGAATTCTTTTTCCAAAAAATTTGAGTACAAACATCCTGTCAACAACAATAAAAATCTCCCTAAGTCTTCTACACTTACATACAACTGGCAGGGCTGATCGATGGCGGAGAGACTCAAGAGTTCGGAATTGGCGTAATTATTATTGAACGAGTTCATCAGCGCCTTCTTCAAGAGATTCGCCAGGGTCGCGGAATTGAAGAGTTCGATCGGAGCGGATATCGCGTAAAGGCGAGAATAAAGCGAGTTGGTCAGACTCTTAGCGAATTCGCCGTTCAGCAGGAAGAAGTAACTGCGTAGGCTGCGCAGGTGCGAGAGCATGTTGCACTCGTTCACCAGGTGCTTGATGATCGCATCGTTCACCAGCCGGGTCTGTATCTGCAGGGGGATGATGACGGACTTCTCCAGGTATACCTGGAGCGAGGTGTGATCGATCATCTCGACGTCAGCTATAGTCAGGAACGACGGCGACGACGATTTCCCCAGGTTCGGGTTCTCGGACCCGAGGTCGACGACCCCGAAGAGATTCGGCAGCTTGAAGTGGCCGTTCATCGGGGACTCGAAGCAGGTCACCTCCGTCATGATGGACTTCGTCATGTCGGACGGAGACGACTCCTGACCGCCGTTCAGAACGAATATGTCGTCGCTGTTCGGTATCTGCGACAACGGGGTGTGGGTCGACAACGTGGTGAAGTTGTCAGTCGTGCAGGACATCGGGGTATCCATATTATTATTATTATTTTGCACACTGTTCAATATCGAAGCGTCGTCGAGCCTATTTGAACACTCTTCGTCATCCGTAGGCCTAATTAATGCGTTCGTCACCTCTTTCTCGGGCAATTTGACATCCGGAGTGAAAGAAACGTTGTTGTTCGCACCTTGTTCATTATTGCCGTTCGTGTTCGCGCGATTAATCCTACTGAGCTCGTTGTTGTTAGAAGTATTCATCCCGTATTCCAGCAACAGTACCTTCAGCTTGTTGGTCTGCGCCGTGGTTTCCTGCGTATCGCTCCGTTCTTCATCTACATTCGCGCAATTAATTACGTTTCCTCGTTTATTCGAGAGGATCTCGCTGAGCTCGTTGTTGTTAGGAGTCATGCCGTATTCCTGCAGCAGGACCTTCAGCTTGTTGGTTTGAGCCACGGTCATCTTGTCTATCTTTTCGATGGCCAGGGATCTAGGCCTGTTAATAGTACCGACCAGTTTCTCGGTGATCTCCTCGTTCTCCAGGATGTTGTCTATTCGAGTCTCAACCGCAGCCGCCGTCTGTTCGTTGTCGTTCATAATCGTGCGGATGTTCTTCATCGCTTCGTCGCGCAGGAAATCTTGCAGGTTGCTCCTCTCGTTATTCCTCTTGTAGATGTAATTCATCGGTAAAGAATCCTTACTTGTCGTAATTTTCTCGTCCGAGGCAGCAACTTCGGAGTTTACACCTTTGGCGACTGATAGACTCTCTTCAGCATTATTAGAAGTGTCGTCTGTCGTCGCTAACTGATTCACTACCTCGTTCTCGGGGAAGTTACTGTTCTCATCTCGACTGGACGCGACTACCTCCGCTTCGGATGTGGAAATTGTGTCCTGTGTGCTGGGTGAGATGGGGATGTCTTCATTTTGTTCGTCGGTGTTGGTTGCATTTTCACTTGGTGGCACTTCTCCGTCGAGTTTCTTTATAGATTTCAAGTGTTCCACGCGTCTTTCGAAGTGACTCATTCTCGTCTTACGCCAGTTTGATCGCACGCGATCGCTCTCTAAATCGGTGGTTAATTTGTCGTAGTAATTTAGAAGATGTTCTCTGAAATATGATGAGAAAAACGAACAATGCGATTAGTATGTTGCAATTATTTTTTAGAATTTAAACTTATATACATATGCAAGACGAAGTAATAACTTTTCTGTCCATCTTGAATTTTTCACTATTTTTAGATAATTTTTTTGAACTTTTTTATTATTTTTAAATAATTATCTTACATAAATCGATTCCTTGTAATGTTTAGCATAAAAAATTACCTGAAATTTTTCACTATTTTTAGATAACTATCCGAAATTTTTTATTATTTTTAAACAATGTTCTTATATAAACTGATTCCTTTTAATACTTAACATAAAAAATTATCTGGAATTTTTCACTATTTTTAGATAACTTTCCGAAATTTTTCATTATTTTTAAATAATTTTCTTACATAAATTGATTCCTTATTGTAATATTTAGCATAAAAAATTATCTGGAATTTTTCACTATTTTTAGATAATTTTTTCCGGAATTTTTCATTATTCTTAAATAATTTTCTTACATAAACTGATTCCTTTTAATACTTAACATAAAAAATTAGAGTTGAATTGTCAAAAAATGAATGGTTCACAATCACGTTGGAATTGTGACATCATGACGTCATTTTGATGTTTAATGACATCAGTTTATTACTTGGGTAGTTTTTGAGGTATTTTAAAATGCGCTAAACCTATCTAAAGTAATGTTTCATCGAAATATTCTTTCAGTTAAAAGTGGTATATAAAAATTTTCAGCGTGTATTTTCTCGCCTCTGACGTCACAATCTAACACGGACCCAGAAGCTTTAAATGACCTTAAAATCTCATGAGTCTCCATTTACAGAAAAATAATTACTAGCGTATTATGGCTCTCTTAATACAGTACAACTTTTATAATTACAATATTTTCATAAAAATAGTGGAGATATTCCAGATGGACAAAGGTTCTATATATGATTTTTCCAATCATTTTTATTCAAGATTTGCTGATCTTTTTACCGCTCGGCCTTTTGTTGTTCTCCTATCTCTTCCTGCTCTCGCTCAAATTTCTCGAGTAACAATTTATCAGCTAGCATCTCGATCTCCTTTTTCTTCTCCTTAAACAAAGCACTTTCTTCCGCCTGGTGTTTCAATTCTAGCAACAATTCTCGTTTACTTTGCGCCGCCTTTGCGATAAGTTCTTTGCGTTCCGCTAAAGATAAAATTGCGAAAAAATTGTCAAATACAGTGTTTGCTGTTATCTAAATAAAATTATATAGACGATCATCTGGATGAAACTTTGGCATCATCTTATGTTTATATAGATAATAAAAATATATCTATGTCAGATGAAAAAAGTATTATCTTTACTAAATTATGTAGATTTTTCAGATAATTTTGATTTAAAATCATAGCACATAAAACTACTTAAATAGTCGAACTTAAGCAGTAAACGATAAAAATTTATAATTAAAAATATGAATACATATATTTTTATATCCCTTTTATAATTTACAGTTTTTTTAATAACTATGTTTACATAAACAGTCCTAAAAATTATTATCTAGAAATTATCTAGATGAATCGCCATATAATTTTATCTTTTATCTAGATATATTTCAAACAAAATCATCTTCATCTAATCTAAGATAAATTTACATATTTTTATCTCATCTTTATCTAGGTAATTCTAAAATCATCTAAGCGTGATAAAAAAAATATAAATAAAAATAAATAAAAATATATTATATCCCTTTTACTATAATTTACATTTTTTTATAATTATTTACATAAGGGATACTCAAAATAATAATATTATCTGGAAATTATGTAGATAAATTGCCATATAATTTATCTTTTACATATATATGTATATAATTATATATAATTTTTACATCTTTTATATCTAGATATATTTAAAACAAAATCATGTTCCTCTAATCTAAGATGAATTTACATATTTTTCTCATCTATTTTTTATCTAGCTAATTTTTAAATCATGTAACAATAAGTATACCACTGGTCAAATATATATATATATATCTTGAAGCTAGTATAGAAGCTAAAAATTGAGCTAAAAAAATATTACCGTTCAGTCTCGACAACGTTGCCTGCTGCGCGCGTATCACCAGCTCAGCCGTCTCCCTCTCGGCCCTCTTCTCATCCCGAATCGCGGATAAAAGGGAGACGATCGGTCCTAAGGCCGCTTCACCCTCGCGCTGATACTCCTGACACCTTAGCAGCTGCTCTCGCAACATGGACACGCTCAGGCAGACCTTCACTTCCGGTGGAGCGTTGAAGGACACACTGCATACAGGATTCTGAAATGAAATATTAATATTGAAAAATCTTCTTTTTATTCTTTTTACTTATATTTTTTATTAATTATATATTTTCACGGTGAAAAAAATAATATAATATAAACTATAACGAAGACTGACATGGGCGTCTGCAGAGAATCAGTGAAAAAATTAAATATTTGCTCTTCTGAATAAACACTGAAATTTATTTGTATATTTCATATATAAAAAAATAAAAATAAATTATTACAAATTTAAAAAAAGAAAAAAAATGTAATTATGCCTCTTCCTGGAAAAAATCCTGCGGACGCCTATAAAGACTCACCTTCGGGTTGCAAATTTTCAAAAGTCGCAGCGTCTTCCCGCATTGCAATATCGACTCCGATAATTCGGATAAGAACCCGGGCACCGATTCCGGGTCGATCGCGAAGCTATCGGTCCAGAATTTACGTCCTCTCTTTCGCAGATTGTGAGACCGAGCTTGGATCATAAATTCCCCGTAAACGTCGTCGCACGTCCCTTCGAACAGCCAATTTTGCAGCAACCTGGAATAAAATTCCAACAAAATAATAATAAATATTATTAAATATTCATATATTTTAGAGTTAAATATTAAATAATAAAAAGGAATATATTTTTTCATGTAGAATATAAAACCAGATGTTCAATAATTTTTCAATACTTATAATAATTGTATTAAAACAAAATGAATACAAGTAACATGAGAAATAAAATAAAAAATTCCATTGAATTCCATTAAATTTCCATCTTTACCGAAAATAGACCTCGCAGCAGGACTTCAATGTGGAATAAAACACCAAAGCGACCTTGGGATTGGTGACCTTGGTCACCTCTTTGTAAATGTGCGTTAGAATTCCGCTGCCTAAGGTACACTGACTGTGGTTGCAGCAGCGATCGCACAGTCTTGCGACTTCGACGATTAAATGAGCCAGAGGACGAACCCTTTTCAACAGACTCAACAATCCGTCAAATTCGTCTCGGTTGAGAATTCGTTGCAACGCCGAACGATAATACAGGAGCAGCTCCTTCACATTAGCACACATTGCCTGCACCAATTATTGTATATTTAGAATAACATATTTGATTATGTGCTATATTACTTTATAAACAATAAATTACAAACTGTTTTAAATTTAAAATGAAAAAATATTTAATATAATAAATTAATAATTTAATATATTTTATATATTAAATATATTAAATTAATAATTAGTAATAAATTAACTTCTTCTGACACAATAATCAATATTATTTACCTAAAATAAAAACTATGGAATTCAGATTTTTCAGTTAAAAAATTCATAAAATATCAGACAGTTGTAACCTTCCAAAAAAATGTTAGCCCTAAGTTTTAAATAAACTAACTATTAAATTAGTTGCTAATTACAAAAAAAATGTAACTAAGTTGAGTTACAGTTATAAATGCAGAAAAAGGAACGAAGTTAAGTTATAGTTCTTTTCAACTCTGCTTATACGTAATGTAGAAAAGTTATGTACTTTGAATATAAGACCATCCTGTTGTAATTTTCCCGTTTGTGGATCAGGCATGACGAGAAGCGACAGAGATTTGAAACTGTTGCCCCAGCAAATCGCTTCTTCGCAAGTGATCTTCAACCTTTCCGAATTTATACCGTACACACTGATGTTTTCCTTCAATTGAAATCCTATCTGAAATATATAAGTATAATATTATTACAAAATAAGTATAATAATATTACATATATAATTTTATATAAAATATAATATTATATTAAAATACATATAATATTACAAAATATAATAGGAAATATTGCGTTATACAAAGTAATATATGATTATATGTCCATACCATAGTATTATATTTGAAACAATCCGAATCTATGCCAAATAACAACAATTTAACATCCGATAAGAATTTTTGGGAAGAAATTTCTTGTATCAGGGATGTGGAATGCATCGCCTGTAACATAAAAAAAAACAATTTTTTTTATACAATATATTTGTAAAAGTGTATTTGCAGGGTTGGGTAAGCTAATAATTTTTTAAAACTAAGTTAATTACAGTTAGTTGCTTATAAAATTAATTTAGTTAAAAGTTTGCATGAACAAAAAATTAACTCAGTTAAAGTAATATTAAATTAACTGAAATTAAATTAAAAGCTAATTTTTGAAAACATTATATTAAATTAGAATTGTTTGTTAATTCTTTTAAAATTTATAATAACAAATAACACAGAAATTTTTATATTTATATTATTTGGTAATTACAATGAAACAAATAAACATAAAAATTAATAATACTTTTAATTTACAAATAATACATTTATAACTTATAAAAAAATAATAGTATTCAAAGATAAAAAAATTTAACCTAGGAAAAAAGTTTGGTCAAAAATAACTAGTTAAAGTTAAAAATTAATACATTTTAAATTAGCTAAGCTAAGTTAAAAGTCATTAACTTTTTTTAATTTTTAACTAATTAACTAGTTATTACCCAACCCTGAGTATTTTCTATACAACTACCTTCTTTGGTAGCAGCGGTAAAATACTCGTTTCTCTTATCCTTGCTAAATGCAGCATCGTCTCTGGAAGATCAGTGACAAACAATAATTGTTTGGAAAACTCTAAAGCTCCGAAAGATTCCCACGTTCGTAATTTTGGGATGTAATCGTTGGAAATTTGTACATCTTTCCACAGCGTATTGATATTTCTAACATATTCCGATTCATCCATAAAGTTGTAATTGAAATTATTCGACACACGTGTAACACACAAGCGATTTTCATTTTGATTATCTACAGATTTGATCCATTCACAGGGTAAAGTTACATTTGATATAAATCTTTGAGTAGACGAATATAGCATATTTGTTTGCTCAACCTGAAGAACAAATTGCATACAAATTTATATATTAAAAAACTTGCATGTGAAAAACATGTATATATATAAAATGGTACAATACATCTTACCATAATGCTTGTCAAAAAGGGAGCAAACATGTTATGTGGTTTAGCTGTACTCTCGGTGCAGCTGGATATGCAAGGGGCCATCTGGATAGCATTATTGTACCTAAAATGATGTCTACGTACAGACAAGTCCTTAACAGATACATAAGAAACTTAATATCATACCTAATCGTTTCGATTCCTACTACAGTTTTTGATATATGCTGGTCCTCGAAAGACACTCTACTAACAAAATTAGCCAATGTACATCTGTCTCGCCTGGCAGAAGTCCTGCGAATGCCCAGTATCCCCTCAAACTTTTCCGGCATGATAAACGATTCCAAGGGATATGTTTGAAACATTGGTACACCATTTACGGATCTCGTAACATCCTCAGGCAAGAAAGGATTGACTTTACCATAGTGAAATACATCCTGTATGAAGAGTACAATGTTACATTTTATAAAATTTGATAAAATTTTCTATAATTTCATAACTGATTGAATAATTGATGATGAGACAAGTACCTGTACAGTGCTTGTGTCTGTCTGAAAGCTTTTAAGCTCTATCAACAATCGAAGAACTGGTTGAATCACAGTCTCTACATTAACTGTGTTACTATACAATTCGTTTATTAAGCTTTCCAGCTCTTCTGCTTCCAATACACGTCTGAGGGACAATCTGAGCACGAAGGCGTACTTCAATATCTCCACTAAGGGATCAATTTCAGAATTCACTACATTCTCTGCAACAGTGAAGAGTGCTATTGTTTGCGCAAAAGTATCTGCATCCACCTATCATACTTTATTGCATCAATAATAATAAATAATAAGAATATATAATCACAATAATAAATAGGAATATATAATCATAATAAATAAAAAAAATATATAATCATAATAATAAATAATAAATAATAATAATAATAATAATAAATAATAAAAATATATAATCATAATAAATAAAAATAAAATAATAATAATTATATTATGTGTGTATATAAATATGAATGTACCTTGACTGTACACTTTCTCACTCTTGTTCAACAATATTTCATAAGCTCTGGAGCGAAAATCCTTTACTGTTTTGACGTCGTTCCTCGGTGGTGTATAGGAGTTCCCATTTTCCGTGCGATTCCTTCGCAAGGTATGTTCGACCAACTCGGTCACGAGGCCGTAAATACCGCTACTAACATCGTTCCGTTCTGGATCCATGATCGAAGTACTCTTTCAAGCGATTATTAATTAATCGTTGCGACGAATTACGGGAAACGAGGATTATTTTCATAGTGCCATATGTAGTCGGCCATAACAATACAACGCGAGCTTTTAAACTCTCCCCACCCACTTTTTCAATGTTGTTTCAGAATAAAGAAAATATCAAGAATAGAAAAAATGTTAAGAATATAGAAATTATTAAGAATATAGAAAATATTAAGAATAAAAATGTTGATAATAGAGAAAATGTTAAGAATAGGGAAAACTATCAAAAATAGGGAATTTTGTCCAAATAGTCATTTTACGAATAATAATTATATAATTAATTGAAGAAGCACACACACATATGCACATGGGGATAGGAAAAAGCATATGCATTAAAGAGATTTATAATATATAGTATTAATTTTATTGCAATATTATACATATGCACACATACATGCGTATTATACATCGAACGAAAATACGCACATGCCTGCAAACATATATATTGATCTCTTTCGCGACATATATATGCATATACATATTTTTTATATATCTAGATTCCTATACACACACGTATGTGTACGTATATGTATAATGAAGGAACATACGTGCTGCTTTTAATTTTTTGTGAGATACGTATGTGTCAACATTTTGTACAACAGCGTAGTCCATCTACCAATTAAGTATCATCCAAAATCTTCTTTTGTTATGTCCCAAGTAACAAATTGACGTCATAGACGTCATTAAACGCCATTAGACGTCATTAAACGTCATTAATCATCATTAAACGTCATTTTGATGTCTAATGACGTCAGTTTGTTACTTGAGGCAGAATGTGTGCTCGTATATATGTATATTTTTAATTATAGAAAAATAAAGTTTTAGATAAACGTTCGTGTGCGCATGCGCGCGCAAAAAAATAATTTTGAATTTTTTTTATATTACACCACCGCGCAACTTCTCCTAACGCATCCAAAATACCCCCTCTTGGTTTCCGATAAATCTACATATAATAATGCTATATGTATTTGTTTTTCTATAACGCTAATCCTCCCCCTTTTATAGAGAAAAATTAACGAATTAAGGTGCCTTTTCATATGCAGCATGCTGCAGCAGCAAATCAGTCACGTGATCAAAATTTATTAGAGCATATTTCTTTGTTCTCTTATTATTTCGAGATTAAAATTACGATTTTTGCTTTTATATTCTCACAATAATCTATTTTATTCTTAAAATCTATTATTTAACTAATATAAGAATAACAATAATTAGAATCAACTAGTTGCGTGTTCTTTTGCTTTGTTGCCTTTGCTGTTCGTTCAATTGAACTTCACCAATAGCAACAAACTGCTGCGGCAGTACCCTAACAGCAGAAATGTTCGAAAGATATTCAGAGAATATCCATAGAATATTGCAACATTCTATCGATATTCTCTGAATATCTTTCGAACATTTCTGCTGTTAGGGTATGCTGCACATGAAATGATACCCTTACATTGCACGAAAAAAAATATGTATATAATAAATAGACTCACAATCAGTATAATTTAGAGTTTGACATCTCATAGATGATATTTTCTTCTCCTAAATACGTATATTTTATCAGATTCTCCCATTTAAATTTTATTCTTTTTTTTTTTTTTATACGAAACATTCTCTTATTCAAACGTCAAAAATACTCAAGTGACAAAATGACGTCATTTTAACGTTTAATGGCGTCAATTTGCTACTTGGACGCTTTAAATGAAATTAGATAAACTATTCCGCGATGTAAGATACAAATCCGAGTTAATCTCTGATTAAATTTCAGCAAAATTAAAAATTATATGCATGCTGATGTAAAGATTCCCCGGGAACTCTTGTATTTGTATATGTAATTATATATATATATATATATATATACTTGTGTATTTTTAAGCAACCCCTGCTAGACTTAGATCCACTAAATCGCGTCCTTATATATGCTCTCAAATAGCTGACGTCATTAAATGTCAAAGTGACGTCATTCAAAGTGACATATGCTTGCTACCTGGATTGATTTAAGGATGTATAGGAGACAAAAGTAAAATTTCAACAAATTACTATTATTTTCTTCTAAATGGTTTAGTGAATGTTAATGTAATTTTGCAACATTATTCCTTAAAGGTTCCTTAAATTATACATGTAGAAAATTTGAAAAATATAGTACTATTTTTTTATATATTTAACATAATGTAATCAATCATAACGAATTTTCATAAGATTATATGTAAAACTAGCGGAAATTTAAATTGCAATAACTTTTTAGTTAGTGAATTAAATCAAAGTTTTGACAGTAGCTTTATAATTTTAACTCTATATAATTTTTACAAATTTTGTACCATTTTTAGATATCTCCCATACATCCTTAAATGTAAAATATTACAAGGTTCTACCTTTTTTTTGTTTCTTCTGGTAACAATCTTTAAAGCAAACTATATCATCGAAAAGCTCATAGTTTCCTAAAGTTTTCTCGCTCATCCGCTAAATATTTTTTTTTCATTACTCACGATACAATGATTTATTTATTTATTTTTTTAAGAGTAATCTCTCTATACAGTCTCTTGTTAAAACTGTGCCTCGTTTTCTTCACCCTCACACATGGAACATTCATGATTGAGCATATCATAAATGAAAAACGCTGTTGTAATAATAATTGTAATAATAATCTATTTCTCTCTTTCTTCTATCATTTTGCATTATTATTATTATTTAATCATTAATTGCGATAACGACGCCAAGTTGGTGCAAGCAGTAGTGCAACGAAAAAAATCACGCGAGTATATATATGAAATTGGATGTTTGATCTGCGAAATGTACTCGTAAATACACACACACACACATACGTGTGTCTGTATATATAAATATATATATATACACACACACATATATCGCGCGTTCACTCGATTGGATTACATTGGGTAACACATTCTCGTTTCTTTTTTTTCGTCTATTTAATAAATCGGCTATTAAACTGCTGAATGGCACACGTTACCGCATCACATTATTGCAATTTGATGTATCAGCACGACGTATCAGCTGCTGTTACTATTTTGGATGACTTCATTATTATTTTTTGTATTTCTTTTCAATCAAATAAGCTCCATATACATATATATACTATATCTTCAGCCGAAGTTAACAAGTCATAAAGAGAAAGCATTTAATAAAGTATATTATCTTATATACATTGACTGATTGAGAGAATCATGTTTTAAAACATGAATAATCTAGAACGGGAAAAGTGTGCCTTTCCGTTCTCGTCATTCGTTCCTTTCTATTTTTTTCCAAAGTATCGGTAATTCTTCTGCGAACTCAACATACAACAGTTTTCTCTCTCAATTTATATAATAGAGAACCCTGACACGCTTGATCTCGAATAATGTGCAGTCTAAAGCGGTTAATGCAATTAAAAACAATATGAAGTCTGCAGTATGTGTTTTCGACGATAGAGTCAAATAATGCAAATGTAAATGATCTACATTAACGGGACGCCGTGTTGGTTCAATGATCATCCATGTCATGAATACGTTGGCGCTTCGGTTGCGACGGCTGGGACGCCTCCGGCGGCTCCGGACTTTCGACGATTGCCAGCGGGGCCGGGGAACCCGGCGAGCTATCCGACTCGTCGTGGGCACGTTTGCTAACGCTCCCGACGCCAGCATCGGGGCCGATAAAATTTCCACTGTTTCAAAACAGAGAGAATATCAAATAGAGATCTCGTTAACAGGAGCATCGTTGGTTACAGAGATATATAACCAGAGATGTGTATTAATTGTTATTCGATAAATAAATGCATTTGAAATGGAAATACAAAATGTGGCCATTTTACATTTAAATTTTTTTTACATTTTACATTTTTCTACTTTTAAATAATTTTTATTGCCCCATTTTCTATTTCAAATACATTTTTCTTGCGAATATTAATTGGTGTCAAGAATATTGTAATCAAGAAATATAGTTTCAAAACAATTGTTATTGGACATAAAATCAACGACATCTAACAATGTTCATGGTCCGTTTTCTCGCTTCTGACGTCACTATCTAACATGGTGGCAGCAGGATCCAGGGTCCCTTTTCCTTAAAATGGAAATACAAAATGTAAACTATGCCTATTTTATACTTAAAATATTTTTTTTTTCAAAAACTTTTCTATATCTATTTTTAAATGATTCTAATTACCCATTTTCTGTTTCAAATATATTTTTCTTGCAAACTAAATTAATCGAGATATCAATAATATTGCAATCAAAAAATGGCATTTTAAAAGACTAACTGTGAATGTCTGTAAATAATAGATATTATAGACATTTTTTATAATCTCATACATAAATGTTTATGTAATTCAATTTTTGTAAGTTTATATTAAAAAAAATAAGAATTTAAATAATAAGTATAATAATAGTAAGAAATATAAAAGATAAAAAATAAAAATGTTAACAAATATATAATATTGATATTTAAATACATTTTTTTTATTTTAAAAAACCATTTTTAAAAATCTCCATTTTCTATTTTAAATTGAAATTTGAAAAATAAAAATGTTAACAAATATATAATATTGATATTTAAATACATTTTTTTTATTTTAAAAAACCATTTTTAAAAATCTCCATTTTCTATTTTAAATTGAAATTTGACATTTTGCATATTTTCAAGTGGAAAGAGATTGCAACTGTTTTATATTTTCTATTTTAAATTCTATGGGTTTGTGGAATACCTTTTTCTGCACATCTCTGATTACGAATTATAATCTACAAGAAACAAACCTGTAATTATACGTCGTTTGTACAATAACAGGAGCAGGACTATATTGGCCAGCAGGGGATAAAGAATGGTCCTCTACAACGTTTGGTCCAGGCACCAAATATTTTTCTAGAGAAACGAGCGATGATACATTATTATTTTACCAAAAAAAATGACAAAAAAAGAAAGAATCTTACTTAATTAAGGAAAAAACCCCTTACCTTCTCTTCCAGTATCACCAACTCCGTTTGTCACAATCGTTGTTTGCATTAGACGTCCCTTGTGAGTCGACTGAGTCGACGTGTACGGGTGTCCAGGGGAGCCAGGAGCGGATTGACTCGTCGCTAGTTGTCCAGCCGGAGAAGGGACCGAGCTGTCTGGATACGATTCTGGACCCGGAGAAGCCTCTCTGCTGAGGCATTCCGGAGTCATCAAGCCACTGATTCCTACGTGAGACGGTGAAGCTGGTGCACTCCTGCAAACAATATCATGTCAGATGGGGCTCAAAGACTCCTAACTAGTAAACTGATGTCATTTTGACGTGTAATGACGTCAGTCAACGTCAAAATGACATATGTGTTTAATATTTGAGATATATATATATATATTTAAAAAAACATTCACACCCAAGTAGCAAAATGACTTCATTAGACATTAAAATGATCATTTCAACGTTTAATGACATCATTTTGGCGTCTAATGATGTCATTCGATGTCAAAATGGCATATATTTGCTATCTAGGATATATATATATTTTATTATATATATATATATATATATATATATATATATATAAAATATAAACATCTTGATACTCAATTAACAAACTGACGTCATTAGACGTCAAAATGACGTTATCAGACGTCAAAATGTATATGGAAAAAAAATATATGTTTTTTTTAAATTTCTTTAGCATTACCTCGAAGACAATGTCCCGAAAGGGGCACGAAAGCAAGGTACGCCACGCTGTCGCCTCCGTCTGAAGGCCTGATCGATTAGTTTTGCTTCCGACTGAGGATCAATTTTCCAAAAAGATCCTTTTCCTGGCTCTTCCTGGCTCCTGGGAACTTTGATAAAATAACGATTCAGAGACAAGTTGTGTCTGATCGAATTCTGCCAGCCTTTGTCGGCTGTCCTATAATACGGATAGTTCTTGGTGATATAAGAGTAGATGCCGGACAGTGTGAGCTGCTTGTCCAGCGCCGAGGCTATCGCTTGTACAATCAGTTGCGCGTACGAATATGGCGGCTTCGAATCGTCCTTAGGCGGGCTGTAATGAGCGGTTGTGCCGTTCGGGCCTGAATTGTTTCCACCCCGGTAACGCGCTTCGGGTTCCGGGCTAATCTGCCTGCTGGAGGAGGAGCTCTGCCCGCTTTCGTGCCTCTCCAACGCGTTATGTCTATCCAAGGTGGAATTCTGCGGATCATTCACTACCGCAGCAGCGTACGCGGCCACCATATGCAGGTCCGCAGATATGTTTCTCCTACCCTGGCCAGCTCGTGGACTAGCCGGGCAGGAGTTGGCGGCGCTGATGGTTCCCGTCGGCGACGGGAACGGGCTGCTGTATCCTGTATCCGGGATGTTGATCCGCAACGGCGGCAGGGGTGCTCTTTGCTTCGGAGGAGACGGCACGCGGATGTTACCCTGCTCCTGCTCGTCTATGAGCGATTGGAAGATCAGCCTGATCGTTGTACTGGGAAATCTGAATGTACACCTGCAACAAAGAACAAAGGTTAGAGATGATGTTGAAATAAGAGAGTACATTATGTTACTTCGAAAGAAATTCGTCGCCGACGAGAACTATCAGCGCCGCCAACTCCTGCCCGGCGAGTCCACGAGCTGGCCAGGGTAGAAGAAATATATCTGTGAACCTGCATATGGTGGCCGTGTACGCTGCTGCGGTAGTGAACGATCCGCAGAACTCCACCTTGGATAAACATAACGCGTTGGAGAGGCACGAAAGCGGGCAGAGCTCCTCCTCCAGCAGGCAGATTAGCCCGGAACCCGAAGCGCGTTACCAGGGTAGAGCTTTTCATTACACAAATGAGATTATATTTTACAATATATGTGCTTTGAAATTATTTATCAATAATATTCATCAATAATCTTTTTCTTCAAGTTATTAATATATAATCAATTATACTTACATGACTATTGATATTGTAAAAATAACCATTGTATATTACCTTATCTTTCTATCTAATTATCTTTAGTTATGGGTTTTTTTTGTAATTATTTTGTGTAATATTTTTGTCAGTTTTTTAATTATTCTGAGATAATAGTTTCAAGATGTTATATTGTAACAAAAATGTACAATTTATATTCTATGAGGTATTTGAGAAAAAGAGTATCCAAAAAATGTGCAATTATGTATTTCTTACAAAGTTACATTCCAAAATTTACTCCTTAGCGTAAAGTAGCTTTTGAGTGACCAATCAGAAATTTATGTTTTTTTTTGACCTTTCGGAATTGATTTAACTAATCAATTAAAGGCTACTCTAGGGAGTAAATTTTAGAATGCATCCTTTTGCTATAAAAAAGAATATAAAATAATATAATTATATTCTTTAAAAGTATTCCAAAGGAAGAAGAATATCCAAAAAAATGTGTAATTATATTTTCTTACAGGTATTATTTGAAAAAAAGGAGTGATATTCAAATCTTCAATCAAAAAGGAAAATATCCAAAAACAATTGTATTTCTTACAAATATTCGAAGAAGAGAATGTATCCAAAAAATGAACAATTATATTCTTTGCAGCAGAAGAAGAAGAAGAAGAAAAACAAGAACCATCTAAAAGTAATAATGGTGGAAAAATCTAACTTTCAAAAAATGTGCAATTGCATTTCCTCACAGTATATTTGAAAAAAGTGTATGATTTGATTTCTCATATGTATTCAAAAAGCAAAATATCCGATAGCAATTATATTTCTCATAGGTGTTCAAAGAGAAAAAGGTATCTAAAAATTGAAGAATTACATTCCTCGCAGATCCTAAAAAAATAAGTATCTGGAAAAATGTTACAATTACATTCGTCACAAATATATTTGAAGAAGGAGAAACATCTAAAAGCAACAACAGTTGAAAAATCCAACTTTCAAAAAATGTGCAATTGCATTTCCTTATGGTATATTCAAAAAAGCAATGTACGATTAGATTCTTCAAAAAGCAACGTACCCAAAAACAATTATATTCTTCATTTAAAGAAAAGATGTCTAAAAGAATGAATAATTATATTCCTCGCAGATCTAAAAAAAGAAATATCTAGAAAGATATGTATATTTGTCAATATGTGTCGGGGAATTGTGATCAACGCAAGACTGTTCTCCCAGACAACACAGTCTGTAACCAGGAGGTTAGAGAAATATCTGGAAAAATGTTACAATTATACCTTTGTCACAAGTATATTTAAAGAATGAAAAGCATCTAAACGCAACAACGATACAACTATCCAACTTTCAAAAAATGTGCGATCATATTTCTTCATGATATACATGTATTCGAAGAGAAGTGTACTATTAGATTCCTCATGGGTATTCAAAAAGCAAAGTATCCGAAAGCAATTATATTCCTCCCAGGTATTCGAATAAAGAAAGAAAATCCAAAAAGTGAACACATAAATTCCCCGCAGCTCCTAAAAAAAGATGCAATATCCAGAAAAATTATGCAATTAAGCTTGTCAAGGTATCCAGGACCAGAAAATGATGGAAAAATCCACCTTCCAGCCATGAGATAAAAATATTTACACTTCTCGACGAAACGATAACACGGAAAATGTCTGTAAATAAATAAACAAACATTCATATAAACGCGGAACGGCGAACTCACGATTTTGGTAGTTGAAAGGGTGGCGCGCCCTTGCGCTGAAAAACCCCGTCGACGAAGACCCCATTCTTTCCGTTGCACATCATGAAGAAAAACGGGTGGTCGAAGTAGATCTCCAGGTGTCGGCGCGAGATGAAGGACGAGTGGCCCATGTTGACGTCGACCTCACCCTTGCTGCTGTTGCGGCCGATCGTGATGCGCCGCTGCCTAACCATATACTCGAACTCGCGGCCCTCCAGCCGGGCAATCGGCGCGCCCTTCGACTCCGGGTTCCACTGCATCTTCGTCGGGCTGGCCGGCGCCGACTTCAACGCCAGAAGGGCCCAGGCGTCGCTCTCCTGGGTACGGGAGTACGTAGACATAGCACACAGAGAAGATGAGAGCCAAGTGAACTCGCGGTCTGGTGTGGTGCTATTAGGATGGATGGAGAGAGAGAAACAAGGGGGGGGGGGAGAGAGAGAGAGGGAGGGATATAGACAACCGCGCTGCGAGATCGAGAGATAAATCTCGAATGTTATATTAGATAAATAGATGCGCGCAAAAGATGGTGGACAAGGTGTAAGAGGAATATTGACACTCTCTCTCTCCTCAAGATATATATATATATATATATATATATGTATATATATATATATATATGTATATATATATATATATATATATATATATAAGTGGATAAAATGAGAGGGAGGGAGAGAGAGGATGTATATGAGGAGGGGGAGTGAGAAAAAAATTAGAGCGAGAGATAAAGATGAGGCTCCAAAAAGTAGAGAGAGAGAGAGAGAGAGAGATAGAGGGAGAGAGAGAGACGCGAGAATCGAAAAACACGTACGGCGCGAGTAAAAAGTATCTTCACTCGCGCGAAATATGGCCGGCTTATTTCCCGAGAGAACTTCCCCCTCCAACCTTCTTCTCCTCTTCAGCTTCGCGCGCGCACGATATTACGTGACGTTTTCTCTCTCTTTCATATACAAATTTACACTCTCAATTACATATATATATATATATATATATATATGTATGTAACTTTTTACTTGCACATGTAACTTACATATATATGTAACTTTGCATGTATATGTAATTTTACATATATATGTAACTTACATATATATGTAACTTACATATATATGTAACTTTACATATATATACATATATAATCTCTTACGAGTTATAAACCTGGGTGCAGAGTAGGGTAAGATTTATAAGCAGCTTCTATCTCTCTCTATCTCTCTCTCTCTCTCTCTCTCTCTCTTTCTGTCTCTCTCTCTCCTCTGTTTTGGTGCTCCTTCTTTACGAGTCCGCTAACGATCGACGACTGTCAACGACGACGTTGACGGTGACGATGTGGATTGTGGATGATGATGTGACGCGGGAGGAGGAGGAGAAGGGCCCCGACACACGATGACGGGATGATGATATGATATACACATATACGCGCGCAACAAATATTTTCTTTCCTTCTTGTTTACCCACAATCCGAAATGTGGTTGATCGCCACGTGACCCGGCGACCGCAAATTTGGCGGCGATTTTGAATCCCCGGCGGCAAAGAAGTATCGAATTATCTTCTTCTTCCGAAATCGACGAAGATATACATTTGTAAAAATTGACTTTTTCTCTGAATTTTGTAAAAAATAAAATAAGTATATTAAATTATATATGGAGATAATATATAACGTTATTTCTGATCAATCTGTTTTACCGATATCGTTTTAGAATATGTCTAATGATGTTTTAAAACACCGTAAGATGGCGCTGCATGTTCAATAATTTTGCGAAAATTAAAACTGAGTCCACAAAAAAAAACACAAAAATTAAATATTAGTTCTATTATCTAAATATTGTTTCTATGCATACAGTTTTATTTATATTTTTTATATTTACAAATTGAGGAAAAAAAATATATATATTGATATTTCAGAGAAAAAAAGGAGAAATAGAACAATATAATTTATTTTTTTACAAAAGATATATTTGCTGCTCAGTTTTTCATTATTCACCGATTATTTACTTAATAACCTGTTTGTATTTTTCGCGTTTCATTGCGATAAAGAATTGCGATATACATACTCGGTTGTTAGAAAAGAACAGCAACCGAGGCGCCCATTATCGATGGCCAATCAAATTTCGCGTACGAGAAACGTCATCGTGAAGTGTCAAACGTCAGTCGCGTATCTTGCGAACACGTGCACCGTGGTTAAATTCTCCATAAAAGAGAAAAAAAATAACAAAAAATAAAAACACTACTAATATAGGGACAGAATAAAGGAAGTAATAAGAAAAAGAGGAGAGAAAGAAAATATATCGATTTTTTATTCGAATTAATATATCGTCATTACAATTTTCCTTTTATAGCTCATTATATTTTGTATTGTTTTTTGACATAATTAATTTTGATATATATAAGATCACACACACACACAGAGAGAGAGCTATCTGTGCGAGATAAGAAATAAAATAATTCGAGACAGGCGATTATATAAATTTTTTTATTTATTTTTTTCCAGAAAAATCGAGCAAATTTAACGCATTTTACACTACTGTCACTCAAGAATCAATCTACGCATACGATCTCTCGCGATTCGTCTCTCGACCTATCCGAGAATAGGCCGATCTTTTTGCTCCTCTTATACTTGCATACTCAATTTTCATTTATACAAACAATTAATTGAAACAATATACAGCGCGTCGAACAGCTGATCTACGTTTGAAAGTTTATGAAAGTTGTGTGCGTGCATTTTTTAATGTGTGAAGAAAAGCTGGAATTGAAAAGATGAACACAATAAACTGTGAAGTATGTATATATATATATATATATATTTTATTTTTATATCTATAAAATAAATCTCAAATCTTCTCGTTT
Organism: Nylanderia fulva; assembly: GCF_048542155.1. Classification (NCBI taxonomy): domain Eukaryota; kingdom Metazoa; phylum Arthropoda; class Insecta; order Hymenoptera; family Formicidae; genus Nylanderia; species Nylanderia fulva. The sequence goes on along the minus strand of NW_028190807.1, from coordinate 233,874 downwards.
TAGTGAATTTCACTTTTAAATGTCATGATATAAATAAAAAAATAATGCGTATTTCATGAATAAAATTATAATATATCTGAATATATATATATATGATACTTGAATATGAATGACATATTATATATATATATACTCACATGCATTCAAATAATCTCGAAATTTTACTTAATTGCGGTTATATCTCTTTAACCTTGAAAGGGGGCATCTTTCTTTTTATCTAATAATTATATAATAAATAGCATTATATACGTACGTATTACGATTTAATTTATGAATAATAAAGTATTTGAAATATAATAAATTGAAGAATAAAAATAAATATCGCGGGGTATCTGAAACTTTTTATTAATTAAAATTTATATATATATGTGAACAATATAATTTCTTGTTTCTATATATATAGTGTAATTGCTCATTATCATTACTACAATTTTCAGATAATTAAAACATTTTAAATTATAAGCTATTATATTTAATACATTCCAAACATAGATCGCAATAATCGATCGTATATGATTATCGTTCAGTATATTTATATAATCTTAAACGCATTGCAATGAAGGACACATTTGAGATAATTATACATATATGCATCAAACATGATGGGAATTAATGATCCAACATATTATCACGGAGTAAAAATAAAATATACACTCGAATCATAAACAATTAAGGAATCATAAAATTCATAAATATGCTAATCAAGATCGCTGCTCTTTGCTCATACAAAACTAATTATAATAAAAGTCTTACTTTTTATGTGATAATTATATGTTAATTATATATATATATATTATTATTAATACCAATAATATGTCATTCGTATCTTATTCATTGTTTGCATATGAAATATTATGTTTGTCGAGATAAAAATGCGTGTACAAATTTCGGATTGTGTCGAAAGAATCAGAAGAGACATGAAATATATAAAGCGCAGAAAATGCATTTTAGGCCAAATTCCTTACATATTTCTTTGCTGACTCCGCTTGAAAAGATAGGCGATACGATCTGTCGGCCTATGACAGATTAGATCGGTCGATGACAGAAAAGACATGTTCCTTACTTAATAATGACATAATAATGCCTCTTGTGACGCGACTATAAATATATACGCGCCTAATGGTCCTATTCCGAAAACGCGAGAAGCCGAGTCTATTTTAACGGATTTGGAGCGACTAGGTTCCCCGGAGTAGGGTCCCGTTGACCCTACGGACGCCTAAAACCAGACGTCCTGGACGGACGGCCAGAGAGAGTTCTCGGCTACTCGCGAGTAGCGATCCTCCGAGATCACCTTGATCGCGTCATTCGTCGCGAATTTGCAATTCACAATTCACGACGTCACTCGCTCCTGCCGGGTTGCACTTTAACCTCCCTTTTTCTCTCTCGCGCGCGCGTCCCGGGTCCACGTGGGTCGCCGGATCAACCGCAATGCAAAACGTACGAGCATTGGTAAGTGGCCGATTCCGATCGAAATCAAACGGGTTGCTTGCAATCTCGCCAATATCCCAAAAATGTCTTATACTTTGCTCAATAAGCGTGATTTTTTAAAGATAATATATGTGCTGAAAAGTCGGAGTGATAAATGATGTGTAAAAAAGAGATTTATATATTTCAATTTTTTTTGTGTGTAAATATTTTCTGGCAATTCATGATAATTTGTATTATATAATATATATTCTAAAAAAGGCATTCGTCCAACATCCCTTATCCAAAAACTTTCATCAAAGTGCATAAAAATCTAAATTTTAAAGAAATGTTTGCAAAGTTATAAAAGTTGTAAACAAAATTTTCTACAAATACAAATCTATAAAACTTACATTTATATTAAAACAAAGTTTTATATTTCTAGGTGCTTCCAGTCTTAGCTGCAGTGGGAACAATAGTTGTTATAGGAGTTGCATTTAAAATATACAAATCTTGGAGCGATAAAAGAAAAAAATCTCCAATACTACTGATTGATCCAGTAGTCAAGTATAGTTTACCTTTAATTCAAAAAGACATAATAAGTCATGATACAAGGAAGTTTAGATTCGGCTTACCAACACCGAATCACATTCTGGGTCTACCTATTGGTCAACATGTACATTTAACGGCAAGAATCGGGGAAGAGGTTGTGATACGGTCATACACACCTGTCTCAAGTGATGATGATCATGGCTATGTGGATCTTGTCATCAAGGTAATTAATTAAATTATTAAATTAATTATAATATAAAAAAAAACATGTTTTGAATATATATTTTTCAGGTATACTTCAAGAATGTGCATCCAAAATTCCCAGAGGGAGGAAAATTGTCTCAATATTTGGAAAACATGGAAATAGGAGACACCATTGACTTTAGAGGTCCATCTGGTAGATTGGTTTACAAAGGAAATGGAAAGATCTGTATAAAACTTCTTAGGAAAGAACCACCGGTAGAATATAATGTTAAAAAGGTAAATACATTTTTATACATATATTAAATACGAGTTGTTATATAACTTGGGTTTTATTATTATTTTTAAGAGCAACTAGGTATTTTCTTAAAAGAATATGTATAATAAATCTACATTTCTTTCTCTGTACAGATTGTTATGCTCGCTGGTGGTACAGGCATTACACCAATGTTGCAGTTAATCCGTGCGATAATAAAAGACCCTACAGATGAAACTCAAACTTCCTTACTATTCGCTAATCAGACTGAGAAAGATATCTTGCTACGAGATGAATTACACGATATCGCCAAAAAACATCCGAACAAATTGAAACTTTGGTTCACAGTCGACACAAGTAGTGAGGGATGGCCTTACAGTACAGGATATATCAGTGCTGATATAATAGAAAAACATATGTACCCACCATCATCAGATACCATCGTACTAATGTGTGGTCCACCTCCGATGATCAATTTTGCTTGCACTCCAAATCTCGATAAACTTGGTTATGATTCCAAATTACGATTCGCATATTAATTGATGATTTGTCATGCAGATCATATAGAGTTTGCATCTGGCAAAGATTTGCTTTGCTTTTAGTAATGTTTAGGGGTAAATTTCTGATTAACTAAATGTCATACAGTCTGCTTGGTACATAATACCAATCAAAAACTTATCTGTTAAATTTTCATCCAAACTTATTCATAAAGACAACTCAAACAGTATTGCATAATTCCTTGTATAAGTGTTATAAATTTACAAAATCAACGAAATGTAATTGTGCTATATACAAATTATCTATATAGAGTTAAACGAAAAACACCAAAAAAGTTTTGATTTTTTTTTTCAATTTTAAAGATTGACAAACAAGATTTTAGAGCAAATCATCAAATTTATATGAAATAAACATTTTCCTTATGACTAAAATATATTTTATTCAATTCATTTTTTTGTTCATTAAAAAGTGTACAAAATTAGGTAATTAAAGTATATTGTTCGTGTAGAATATGCATACAAAATATTGTATAAATATTTTTCAAGCATTTATTAATGTTGAATCTATTGTATTGTTATAAAAAGTTCTGAATACAGACGTTCTGCTTATTGTACAATATCTCTCATTTGAGAAATTAGGAAAAATAAAACACAATTCTTGTAGAAATATAACACAATGTTCGAAGCAGTGTAAATGGTATATTCTGCTTACTGTGATAATTAGTACATTAGTATCAAATATATAACATTGTGAACAAGAGAGTGAAATATTGACGCGCAATTAAATAATACTCCAATATCTTGTTAATTAAACATGTTAATTTTAGTTGTTGCATGAGAAAGTAAATGGCAATGATAATAGCCATGTGAAAGTATCGCAAATCGAAACAAAGATAGAAATTTTTTATTTTAACAATGTCCTCTATCTTGAGTACGTTTCCTAGGAGCCGCACGCAAAATGTCATCCACACGTAATATCATTTCCGCTGCTTCAGCTGCGCTTATGAGAACTTGTCGTTTTACCACCCAGGATTCGGTGATTCCTAAACGCTTCATGCAACCAATTTTGCCCAATTCCATATCTGCAAGATAATACGATAAATTTAGTTTAATGTATCCTGTGTAAATCATAAAAGCTGTTCACATACATACACACATATACAATGATGTTATATATATCACAAAAATATCAGATCGAATAGAAATCACCGACTATGTTGGAATTGTAACGTTAACGGCAAGAAAACATATTAAAAATTCTGATGCCATTTCAAAATAAAAAATATTCCGATAAAACCACTTCAGATGGCTTTAGCTCTTAAAATATCTTGAAAGTTATCTTTTTTTCTTTATAATCAATTAATAGCTGTAAAAAAACTATAATATTGGCCTAGTCTGCGTAGTTTGGTATATGCGCAGTTATTCCGCATGACAAAAATCTGATATCATGATCATTTTAAGAATTTTCAGCGTTTCTCACTTCTGACGTCACAATCTAACATAGCCACGGCGAGGATCCAGAAGCCTTAAACATTTACCTAATCCCATGGTGCTGCCACCAGAATTATGCGCAGCTCTCAACTCGCTAATCAACTGCGCAGAGTCATAGCCAGCATTGTCGGCGATGACGGTCGGCAACTGCTGCAAAGCTCGTGCAAATGCTTCCATCGCAACCGCTTCCTTACCCGGTGTGGAAGCAGCCGCTCGCATAACGGCGCAAGCCATAATCATCTCGCTGCACCCACCGCCATAGACTATTTTCGATTCGCGCACTGTGGCGGCCAAGACGCAGAGCGCGTCGTGCAACGACCTCTCAGCTTCGTCGATGATCTGCTGAGTCGCGCCGCGAATAACAACGGTGCATGCTTCACCTAATGGAACTCCGGAAAATCTCAGGAGCGTGTCTTCCCCGATCATGACCTGCGTATCAAACAACATATTAATTATATAATATAAAATTCGTATGTGTGTGTTACTGTAATATGTTACTTATAAGTTATATTTATGTAAATGTATAATATATTAAAAAAATTAAATTTTAACGTTATTTGTAATCGTCGCGTTAATACCGAATGTTGTATTATAGATAACTGAAACATCCAATATTGAATTGCAAGAAAAAGGAAAATTAATTTACCTGCTCGATAAGATCGCATTTTCCGAGCTTGACTAATTCTGGATTATCAAAGGTGCTGACTATTTCGCCACCAGTAACAAGCGCTAATCTCTCGATACCGTCGAAATCTGCATGCTCGATAGCCATGATTCCGGCGTCGGCGAACAATTGTTCTGGATAATTGTAAATCAATTGTCTATTGATGAAAACGTTGCATTCATGCTTCAAGATCTTGTCGACCTTATCCTAAAACGAAATGCAGAAACTTATTGCACATTGATTGGAAGTTTAGAAACATGCATGAAAAAAATTTAATGTAAATATTATACATGTACCTTCATCTTTTCTTTTTCCGCAGTTTCCAATTCTGCGATCTTCGCCATTGAATCCACACGAACTCTGGAACCAAATACCTTCAAACAAAAACGCATGCAACGTTAGAATCATTTAGATGATTAAAAAAAATATTATATGTACATACATATATAATAGAAGTATATACCTTGATTTTGTCCGTGTCCATAGATGTATTAGCGATAAGTATGCGTGCGTCGCTAATTTTTTGTGGTTGATGAACACCAGGCTTCTTATCCAACAGGAATCCCTCATCCAAGAACGAATCAGCGAGCGTTGCGCCGCGTTTCTTTATAACTTGAATAGCAGATAAATTACCAGAACCCTTAAGACGCAACACCGCGTCAACCGCAAGCTTGCTAAAATGTTCCTTGTGTTGCGATAAGATCTTGGAGCTCAGTGTTGTGCGCGCGATATTCAGTAAATCCTCGCGGAACCGTTCGGGATCCGCCGAGTTATTTGCTGATGCATTAAGCAGAGCTTCTGTTGCTACAGTAGTAGCATTTCTCCAACCGCTAATAATAGTCTGTGGATGAATCTTTTGATTCTCAATCAGTTTCTCCGCTTCACGCAAGAGTTCAGCAGCTGCAAGGAATAAAAAAGAGAATTAAGCAATGTTTAAGTGACTCAAGCAATGCTAAATCCAAATAATTAATGTACATACCAAGAACAGTGACTGAAGTAGTGCCATCTCCTACTTCGTCATCTTGGACACGAGACATGTCCACCAAAATTTTGGCAGCAGGATTATCAACACCAACACTCTTAAGAATGGTAGCGCCATCGTTAGTAACTTGCACTTGCCCTGCAGACCTTCCGTGAGATACAAGTATCTTGTCCATGCCCTTAGGACCGAGGGTGGATTTCACTAGATCTCCAATGGCTATAGCTCCAATGAACGAGCTCAACCTAGCAATCTCTGCTTTTTCCTCTCCAGCTTCATGTTTGAAGATCCGTACCGGATTCAAGGAAACCTTGCAACAAATTTGGTAAATAATTTATTTACTTATTCACATAATATAAAATCTGTAATACTTGAACAGAATCGAAATGGAGCAGCATCCGTTTCTTTCAAGTAATAACTACAACATTTATAAATATCATGACTGATGTCGAGATAATTGATTTAAAAACGAAATTCTTGAATATCACATCGTGCAACATTATAAATATAGTTGAAATTATCATGTGCAAGTTGTCTTCTGCTTTTTCGACGAAACACGCCATTTGTCGTTCGCTTGAGACCGGGTTCTTGACAATCTTGACGATCAAGACAATTGCTGACGTTTACTTCAATTTTCAGGTAAAAGAGAAGACGAAACCACGTGCGAAACTTACCATCGTAAATTAATGCGAAGATCACTATTTTTTCACAAGAAAATCACGCAAATGACGGAAAGATGAACAATCGTCGTAATGGCAAATAATCGTGATGTGATTATTCAGACCGCCATGCGTCATGTGACGTCACTCTCGACTTGTTTTCATGGAACGATGACACTCGACGCTGATTGGCCGCATCTGACAGAAGAGACCAATCACGTTCGAGTGCTACGTAGCAGTCGAGTCTGCTGAACGCGGTCGATGATTCGCTGCGACACAAACGAGGAGCGAATCATGAAACACGATTCAGAAGACGGAGCGGAAATAAGCCAATCGGAGAGGATATTTGGATTTTGGATAACCGTTGAAATCGCGATATTCAACCGTGCAAGTGAGATTTGCTCCTTTCTCTTTTGAGCGCGTTGTATGTCATTTTCTGAAATTAATTTCCTTTTATGTCCCGATTTGAACGCTGATGATTCATATATGTTAAAACGAGATACATGCAAAGAAAAGAGATAGCTAAGTACAGGTAAGAAAACAAGAAAGACAAACAGTGTATCAATAATGAAAATCATATATACTATTAAACAGAAATGCCATATTTAAAAATTATTATAATTGATCAAAAAATATAAATCTTAAAAAAGATTAAAAAAGATATAAATCTTAAAAGAGAAAAAATTTTATGGAATTACTATAGCAAAATTTGTTGTGTAAATATTAATTTTAGCAACAAATATGGTATTAATTATAAATATATACATTCGTAAGAGGAAAATTATGAAAAATAATAAAATATGAAGATTTACGAAATAATTAAATGTGTTACAAGTATTTTGGAGAATTATATCAAGTTATTTATTACCATAGAACTTATATTTATTACAGAGTATTTGTGTAATGTAGTTGTTGTATCTTGTAATTACGTGAATTATTTTTTAAACATCTCTATAGAATATTTTATATAACACCCATTATTTCCAACACTGCCATATTGAATGATCTAAAAAATCAAGTATACAATTACAATGTATCTTCATTAATTTTGACATACATATAAAGTATAGATTAGATTTAGAAATGCGCGCATACTTAGAAGCACTTACTTAGAAGCTATTTGATCACCTGGAATGTAAAATGGATTGCAGACAGCATTGGAATATGCAGCATGTAATTTCTTGAAAGTCTGTAATCAGAAGTTGTTAGGGTGATTACTTACAATATAATGAATGAGTAATCAAAAAGTTATATAAGAAGAAAACAAAACATTACCATTTTTACTTCATTGTCTCTTAATGATACATTGGATGACTGCAACACTATGACAAATTTAATCTTTGTGTTAGTCGCATATCCATATCTAAAAACAGAAATGAATAGAAGTATACATTTGACATATAATTTACATCTGTAATAGGTAATGTTCTTTGCATAACGTTACGTACATTTTATATTCTTCAGTCGCGAACAACAAGCCCAAATATAAGTCTCGTATATCAACTGTCGTTTTATTTCCTACATTCAATTTTTCTTCTATAATATCAATCGACGTGTGCACTTTATAATGAAATTGTAAAGCAGAAGCTTCATCTGCACACTTAATGTATTTTGGAGAATTCTGCAAAATATTTTTCCATTAATTTCGTGAATAATTTAATCTTTACAATTTGACGAGACAGGCAGGACTTGGGATAAGGATATATTTAAACATATACACATTTTATTACATTTATTATTAAAAAAAAAAATTCTGTTCTTAATCGTAACCTGTAAATTCGAAAAGAACGTATATACTTGCATCTTTGCCAATTACAGCTACACAAACGACCATTTTAGGAGATTCTACGAAAATGCAATAACAAGATTTATTATAATATATCACACATTTTCTGCTAGATATACTTTTAGATGAAAATAATCGCGAGGGTAAACATTTCGTAACTAGAAGCAAGATTAGGTTAGAGTAACTGTACTATAGTATATGTGCAGTCATTTGAATAAAATTAAAATACTATTTTTTTAATAGATAACTTTACTTATAGTTAAAAAATATAAAATACAAATATTAATATTTATTGACATGATACATAACTGTATTATATACAGTATGCAAATATGTATATATAAAATGTGTATGTATACATATCATATATATATGTATATATTACAAATCAATAATTCTAATTTATAAAAGTATACTGCATTGATTGAGCAGTGTATTTATACAATTAACGTGGAATTTATACAACATTATCAAACATTTGTACAATTTGATATACAATATTCTTCCTTCTCTATTATTGGTCATAATATCTTCTCTTCAAGGTTCTGTACTTGCGCAACATGTATAAAGCTTCTAATTCTTTGATTACAAAATTACCATGTCCTATCATTTTATCTATTTTTTCAGGATCAGTTTCTGTCTTGTTCTTATCAAAAGCTCTCTTCAGCTTGGTCCTGAAATATTGATATCCCTTTGGATAGTCTCGGCCCATGAACAATAGCTGAAAAAAATTCAATAAAAGAGAAAATTTTAAGCAAAATTAATAAAGAATTAAATTTTGAAATTTATTTATATTCTAAAAATAATACTAAATTATATTAATAATTATAAAATGAGGTATTACATGTTGAACACAATATTAATTATTAAATACTATTAAAATATGTATGACAGAGAACACTTACCGTTTTGTATAATTCAATAACTTTAGTACGCTGTGACATGGCACATGATAAATTTCCAAGTTGAGTTGACAGATAAACACTTTGGAGAAGAAGCAATTATGACATTCGGTTATATTTTCGGTTTTGATTATTCTCATTAAAAACAGCAAAAATGAGAAAATAACAGTATGAACTACGCTTTAGAGAAGTGTCATGTGAACTGTACATGTGCAATGTCATTACTGTCGAACGAATCACACTCTAGACATTTAGCCTTCTCATGTTTGTATATAAACATATACAAAGAACGTTTTCCGCGAAGTTTCGCAAACGCAGTTGAGAAAGTATTCTATCACTTTACCATTATTGTTGTGTCTGCGACGAAAACCAAATCTCTGTGTCTGCGTCGCAATTGAGGTAAATTTCACATTACACATGTTTGTAATTCAGCGATACCGGTTTTTTTTAATATATCGCTATATATAACATTTTGCAACGAGATATAAAATTGAGCACTTCTTTTAATGACCTTTTTCTTTATTTTTTCGCCAAACATATTTTCAATTTTGTATAAAATGCACTTTGATCCGAGATTTTGAATATTTCTCAGGTTACACAACGCATAAAAATCGAAGTTAAAACTGTTTTCGGAGTAATTCAATATTGCTTTGAGAAAAAAAATTATTTGAATGTTATATCAAAGTGAAAAGAATAAGAAAATATAAATTAAAATAATATTGTTACGTTTTCAACAGTAATATAAGTAAAAAAGAACAACAAAATTTTAAATATTGTTAATTATTCTTTGGCATTTTATTTTTATCTACTTTTATTTTTTCAATGTAATTTTATATTTTAAAGCTCTAATACATAATACATATATACATATATGTATGCCTTAATTTTACATTTATTTACATATATATATATATTTATGTAGATAAAATTGCTGATTATTGGCTTTTTTCTTTAATGACATTATTTGTCACTGTGATAATATCCATTGTTGCATTAATGTGCCTTTTTTCCTGTTGCCTCTTTTTAAACAAGACAAATGCAATAGTGTGCACCATTAATTCGATTAATGTATACGTGCCCATCCATCAATCAATGTGACCCATTAGGTCAGCTGTGTTATCGGAATACTGATAAATACATAAATATATGTTTATTTTGCTGTGTATTTCAGAAAAGAAAATGTCTAACTTTAGGAGTAGTATATTTTTAATATTTTTTGGTAAGTAATATGTAATATAATATATTGTGTTAATTTATCTTTTCAGTTTTTTTTAAATATAACTTTAATATAACTTTAAACTTTGTATAGGAATATGTTATGCAACGGCGTTTTCCACGAAAACTTTAACAGCACCAACATTCAGTAAAACATATACAGTAAAAGGAACTCTGTATATACCATATGCAGAGATCCGAGAGCCTTTTTATGCATGGTACGATGGCAACAGCGGATCTAGTCGGATTGATTACTATGGAGGTAGATATTTTTAAAACTTTATTCATTCTTCTATTTTTAATTTAGATATAAGCTAATTTAGTTACATAGCATATATACGTAATGTATGAGCAACGTATATGAAACCTATTATTCTTTGTTCAACAGGAATGGTTAAGACTTTTCAACTGACAAATAAAGGGCAATATGGAGCCAGCATAAAAATAGCACCTATTACTACCGAAACTGTTGTTAATGAAGAAACATGTCTTCAAGTAAATGGCACTTTCGATATGAAGATACAGCCTCAATCTATTACTCCAGATGCCTCTGAAATGGAGGTAAAAAATATACAATTAACAATTTATAAATATGGAAAATATATATTGAATATGTTTTTAATTTAATATAATAATAGAACTTAATTTAATGTAATAATAGAACTTAATAAAATAAAATTTATATACAGTGCATCGGCGAAGAGATGATCAATGGATTGTTGTGTGAGAAATGGCGGCTCATACAAGAAGTTGGAGAAAAAACGAATAAATATACACTCTGGATACGTTATAAAGTAGGAATTTGATTATTTGTGTAATTTATTGCAATAAAATAATATCTACAGTATAAAAGGAGAAATGGTCTTTGCAGAAATCACCATATTTTCCACAAGTTAAGGAGCCCATCCCTGTAAGATATGAAATGAAAGGATTTAATAGTCTCTTAGGTTCACATTATGATCATTATTATTTGGAATATGACTGGTATTCCTTTGATAAACCTTCCGATGATGTCTTTAAAATCACAGAAAGTATGTAAAATACCTAATTTTTACAATTTTATTAGTTTATCCTGATAAGAATTTTATTTTTTAATATCATAATATTACTTTTAAATCAAATTTAATTACAAAAGAATATTGTTTATTTGCAGATGCAACATGTATTAGCTTCCCAGGACCAGGTGAAAAACACATATACACTTTTAATCCAATGCGTGAATTTATTCATAATTATGAAGATCATTTAAATGAAGCATTTGACATATTCAAGCAGACTCATCAGAAACATTACAAAAATGAATTGGATCACACGTATCGCAAAAATTTATTTAGACAAAATATAAGGTACAGTTCTGTCAGAGAGAGAGTACACATTGTACATATTATAAAGATTATTCTGTTATTTTATGTAAAAATTTCAGATTTATCCATTCTATAAATCGCGCCAATTTAGGTTACCAGTTAAAGGCAAATCATTTGACAGATCGTAGTGATCTCGAAATGAAAGCTTTACGAGGCAAACAATACACTCCAGGTTACAATGGTGGAGCACCATTTCCACATGATATCGAGAAGGAAATCGCAAATGTTCCGGACAGTATAGATTGGCGATTGTATGGTGCTGTGACACCAGTTAAAGGTATATAATTCATATACAATATCGCACTTTGCAATTATATGTACTAAGATGTTGTTATAATGTATTTTATTTTAACAGATCAATCAGTTTGTGGTTCTTGTTGGAGCTTTGGTACTACTGGAACAATAGAAGGCGCATATTTCTTGAAGCATAATAAGTTAGTGAGACTATCCCAACAGGTAAGCAATTTGTAATCAGTATCAGAATGTACAAATTTTTATTATTCTGTTGTGTGAGAGATTATTATTGTTTTTATTTGGCACTTTTAATGTTAATGTACTATACAGGTAATAATAAATGAAACATGAATATTGCAGACTCTTATTGATTGTTCATGGGGTTTTGGTAATAATGGATGTGATGGTGGAGAAGATTTCCGTGCATATCAATGGATCATGAAACATGGTGGTTTACCTACCGAAGATGATTATGGTGGTTATTTGGGACAGGTAAATTATTCCATTACATTTATTAGAGACAAAGGTGGCCAATTGATATAATTACTTATATTTATTGCGTATACAAAACGAAAAATATAAAGATGATTCTTTTTTTTTAGGATGGATACTGTCATGTAAATAATGCAACGTTGACAGCTAAGATTACAGGATTCGTCAATGTTACTCCACGCAGTGTAGACGCTTTGAAAATTGCCATTGCTAAGCACGGTCCAATTTCCGTCGCTATCGACGCCTCCCATAAAACGTTCTCGTTCTATTCTCACGGAGTGTATTACGATCCAACTTGTGGTATGAGATTTTAATACTTTTATTACAATTTGTAAAAGTTTTTACAAGTTTCTTTACTCAATTACTATATTTTTGGATTCAAAAGGCAATACAGAGGATAAATTAGATCATGCTGTTTTGGCCGTTGGCTATGGCACTATGAATGGAAAGGGTTATTGGTTGATAAAGAACTCCTGGTCAAATTACTGGGGCAATGATGGATATATTCTGATGGCACAAAAAGATGACGATTGTGGAGTTCTTCTTGCTCCTACATATGTTACTATGTAAAAATATATCTATTTCTTTATAAGAAAGAAATTATCTATTCTATATTTCTAGGAACTAAAATATTATATAGTGCTCTCTAAGTTTTCAGTTAACTTAAACTTAAAACATAAATATAAATAAAAGAAAAATTATGAGAGGCTACATAAAATATATTTAGTAGTTTAGTTACATGTTTCATAATAAAAATGAACTATAATAAATTGTTGGAGATTCTACTTACTATTTATATAATTGCTAAAGGAAGATTAAGATATGGAAATTATATAATAGTTAGAAATAATTAGAAATATAGAAGAAATAAAATGTTTTCTAATAAAAAGCATTTGCACAAATTTTAAAAATGAGCATATATATGCTTCAAGCAAAGAATCCTATATTTATCTCCAGAACAGAGAACTAATATTAAATTAGTATCACATAATTTTATAGACTCGATTTTTTTAATTTATAAATAATTTTTTGATAAATTTTGCAATTTTTGAAACACAAACGCTATATCATATTTTCAATTAATTTTTATTAATAGCTTTGTTAACGAATAATACGATATATATTCAGAAATTTTTATAAACTGTTTTTACACATAACGATGTCAACCGTAATTAGCAACTATACTAATTCGTTTCTTCTTTTTTATATTAATTAATGCATTTTTTCTGTTTGTCAAATAGCCTTGTACAAGTTCAAAATACGCGATAATAACTATATATTTTTACAAATATATAAATACTTTTCCTAGAGCATGTGTGCATTTATGTCCAGTAATGGAGAGCGTGTAGTAATGTTTCATGATATGGATACTTTCAAAATATACATAAGTAATGCTGCTTATAATTATATCTGCGTACGTACAAACTAAAGGAATGTAGAAATTATAAACGTAATACAAAGAACATTTATCAAGATAAAAATTGGAAACGTGTATCAAACTATTAAATTAATTTTTTGTAATAAATTTAATTAGATACGTTGAAGTGTCTCTTGATAATATATATTATAATATATTATACATTATATTATAAAATATATATATATATATATATATATATATTATATATATAATATATAATTATATAAAATATTATATATCAATGTGAGATATAAAAAAGAAAGCGAATAACTAAAATATTAATGCATGAAAAAATGATATCGGTAGCAAACAAACAATACATTGTGAAGTGTCTCTTGATAATATACATATATTATAACATTATATAATAATATTATATTTATATATAATATATAATTATATATATATCAATAAGATATAATATTAATGCATGAAACAAATTATATCGGTAGCAAACAAGTCTTAATGAAAAATTGCTCTCTGGTAAAATCTGACATAGTACATTAATAAAAATTGTTGAACTTCGTCGTTATCGTAAAAGTAAAATGACGCAGATGATAAATATTTAAGTACATGAAAGAAGGATATATGTATACTTTTCGCAGATTTTGTTTTTAGTTTATATAGTACATGTGCGACTACAGAGTCGACGCTAAAGCCAAAAGTCCGCAAGAATCTTGTACATAAATCTTTATATATCCGAACTTTTTTCTGAGATGGTTCACTCGTTATCACTAAAAATTTTACTTTCATTTTATATCACTTACGGACATACGTCAATGTCCTATCGAGCTCATGAAATATTTCGATATCGGCGAATATAGCCACAGATGGAGGCGATGAGCCTCCTTTTTACATATATGTATATGTAATGATAAGTTATAAAAATGATAAAAATTGTTTCAGAGAAATAGAGAGAAGGTGAAGTACAGTTAAGCATAATTTTGTCATTTTTTTTCTTTTTGTTTTAGATGCAATGCAATCTTCCATATGACCGAAACGTTTCCTCGTCTTATTTTCTTCGTATATATGTATCTTTGTTTTGATTAAAGGAACCCCATTTTTAAGGCATTGTATAGGGCTTGAGTATCCGAATGGCTATTTATTCTCCAAAAGGGAAAATTGTGCGCTCGAGCTGCCGTCTCTTCATCT
This sequence comes from Nylanderia fulva, assembly GCF_048542155.1. Lineage (NCBI taxonomy): Eukaryota > Metazoa > Arthropoda > Insecta > Hymenoptera > Formicidae > Nylanderia > Nylanderia fulva. The sequence goes on along the minus strand of NW_028190807.1, from coordinate 218,606 downwards.
GAATCATCACCTATCACCACGTACGTACATCTACGTCCAAATCGGGCAACCACTCTGCCGAAACAGCTCTCCTTTCCTAAAACGGTAAAAAAATTAATTTGCTATTATTCACAAAAATAACAGCGAAAATGTCTAATTTCTAATGTACAATTTATATTATATTATAATTTATATTATATAATAATTTAATTATTTCTTTGTTTGATATAGTATAAAATTACCAATTTTGGAGGCCGAATATATATTTTCTATGGGAAATATCCCGCCGATGCCGAAGAGCAGAACCTTGGAGAGCGCGGGTACCAGCTGCGTAGTCGTCACCAGGATGTTGATGCAATGACTCCTCTTATTGATGATGTTAAGACACTCGACGGCCGACGTCAACCATTTATCAGTCAGCACTTCGATCTCGGAACGCAACTGTAGCCACTGTTCGCGTTTGGCCGTGCCCAACAAACCGCCCACGTTGTTACGATAATTGCAGTAGATCTCCTTAATCTTACGATAACGAAATGCCAACTTCCTCATCCAGTCGACGCCGCCTCGTACACCAGACGCCAGGCATATCCCGTTATTCGCGGACGCGCACTGGAAACCATCGGTCGTGAAGTTGTAGGACGACAAGTCCTGTCCGTTATCGTCCGACGAAACGTCGTCTATGTGTACTTGATCGCAGTCCTACGGGGAAAAAGAAAATAGATACTGGAGAGCTTTCATTAAAGTTATATGAACAAACCAGGTACTTGAACTATCATTTATGAATAACACATACAAAGTAATACATTCTGTATATCTTTTGTCAAGTACAAAATGTTATACATAATTGTAATTATTAAATTAAATATTAAATATTCGCAGAGTTTGATTAAATATTAATAAAAGAATCATATATATACATTTTTATATATCTAGAAGAATTGCTCTATTTTTTATTTTTAATAAATTAATATTATGTATATGTAAATATGTATATAAAAGTTATGTGTAACAGGAAGATTTTATCACCTCGACATCATTGAAGAAAAAGTGCGTATCTGCTAAACTGAATATCATCTCTTCCATTCTGTACGCCGCTTGGGCCAGAAGGGCTGGATCCTTACGGTGCTTCGTGGCGAATTGTCCGGTGAGCAGAGAGTGAAATACAACTATGGTTTCATCCAGATCCCAGATGAATATACGTTCGGGACCGGCTTCCGTCGTATCCGCCGAACCGATACTGTTTCCGCTTCCGCTCTGCCTCCTTCCGCGCCTGCATGGCTTCGTCGTCGCCACTACGAAAGCGAGAACATTTGTGAAAGTGTCGCTCTCATCGATAAATATCTTTCGATCCCACTTACGTGAGAACAATGTATAAAAATATTATTCTATATTTTCTTTATCCAAATATGGACACAAATTTCAAGCGAATGTTATGTCACACGCAATATTCTACCAAAAAAAAATATATATATAGAGTATATTAGCTATAAAAAAATTAGCTACCATAAGTTAGCTAAATTTTAGTTATCTCTATATTACACCTTTAGTTATCATGTCTAAATTTTAGCTATGATAGTTTTTTTAGTTATAGAATTCTCCGTTAAACTATAGCTAAAAAATATTACTTACCATAGCTAAAATTTAGGCATGATAACTTTAAGTTGTAATATAGGGACAGTTAAAATTTAGCTATGGTGACTATTTTTTTCTCTGATATATACTACGTGAAAATATCGTAGATATTGTTTTTTAACTAGACGTAACAAAAATCAGTTAGATTTAAATGGCTAGATCTGCGACTAAAAGGTTTGAAAACTATAAAAATGCGTGTTACAACAAAGCAAGATATAAATCGGTTTTTTGTTACCTTCAATGTTTACTGTTTCCCTCGCGGTGAGATCGCTCGCATCATGCGTCGTCGGATCCAAAGTGAGCGCGGACTTTGTTGAATCTTCTTGCAAAACAATTATAATTAATTACAAATATTTGACATAAAAAAGCATTAAATGATGCAGATGATTTAGTTTATTTTAAAAGCTACGAAAATATAGACAGGTTCGAATAATTACAAAGCACATATGTGACACATAGGCATGAATGCAAAAGTGTGAACTTTTATGTCTCTCGAATAAACGACCTATATATATTATATATATATAAATTTTATATTATAAATATTTATTATAAATATATAATATATATTTTAAATATCTATATATATATATATATATATATATATGTATGTATATATACATTTTATTTTTACTGATTTATAATTTTTTAACAATAGTTTATGTAAAACATTGTATTTTATTTTCTCCTTACAGGAAATTTCGTTTACGAGAGATAGAGAGAAAGGAACTAAAAGAGCGTGTGATTTAATGAAAAACTTACCAGCAAAGTTGATGTTGCCGATGTTAAAGGAGGTCGGAGGCGCGTGATAACCGGGTACAGGATAATATCCGGAATACTGAAGCGGTACCCTGTCGTTTCCGTATAAACTACTGCTGTAAGCGCTATAATCTAATTTCTGAAAGAGAGAATGAAAAGTGTCACATTTGCATTTGGAGGAAATTGTGAAAATGAAATGATCACCTGGGTGGCTGATGATATATTCTGCGCGACGTTCGGGAATGTCGTCGTCCCGCTGTTGTAACTAGCGTAAGGTGCATACTGCGTCATCGAGCTTGACGACGTGTAAGAGCTTAGATACGTGCTCTGCAAGCTCGCGTTTTTCGAAACTGTCGTCGATCCGTAAGGCGGCGGGTTGTATAGACTAGACGAGATGGAAAAAGGAAAACGAACAGAAAAAGATAAGTTTTTACGCTGATGAACAATTATCTGTACGTGAATTAATTATAATACAGTCCAATGATTAAATAATGGTACTAATTTTGTTTTAAAAAGTGCTCATGTTTTATCTAATGCTGAAAATACATTCCTCGAGTAAACAAAATATCATCTTTTATCGTAAATTATTTTGTATCATTATTTAATCGGCAAATTATGTGCAAATTAAATACCTATTGTAATATTGATTGGTATCATACAGGGATCCGTAATCCGTCTTTTCCATCGAATCCGGATACTCCTGTTCCTTCTCCTCAGCATTCTCATCGATGTAGAGTTCGCCACCGGGGACGCTATCGTTTTCGGGACAGTCCTGCACCTCGTTTTTAACTTCGGTCTCTTGTATGAAAATTAACAGGTAATATAACATATAAATATTATTTTCTAAAATATTTACGCGCTTAACTTAATAATAATTGTCAATCTTTCGATTGTTTTTTCAAAAAGTAGGCAAGATTTATATAGTAAAAGTCATGAAGAAAAATGACGAACCATATGTGCACCGATGAACGATCATTAACATGAGTGATTATTAATTTTATCTCAATTTTTATTTCTGTATAAAACATACATCATCTTTTCCTGCTTATATAGAGATAACGGTGTTTAATAATATTTAATCTATCTATTTGATCTATCCAGCGAGATATCTAAATGTATATGTCATTTGATCGGTGCACGTTCACTCCACGTCATTGTAGAGATTAGAGATCTTGCTATTTACCATTGTTTACAGTGCGAGGATGCTGTACCGAGGCTTCAGTCGACGAAGACACGTTGCCAGCATTGTCTAAAACCCCTGCTGGTTTTGTCGGATCATTGTCCTCGGTTAACATATCACTCTATCTGCATGACATAAATCATCGATTCATTGTTACGTTAAAAGAGAATGAAAGAGGATGATTTACGAGTTAATGAAAGCAATAACTTAATTTGTGCTAATTTGAAAATTATTCTAATTTAAAAATTATCGAAATCTTGGCGATATATCTCGATATATCTTTGTTGCGGGAAGATTTGAAAATTCAAATATAAATATAAAAAGAAAGTCGTGGACGAGGCATAAAATCCTATGTAATATAAAATAAATATAAAATAATATTAATGTTACATATCTATTAATATTATTATATTAAATAATATAATAATAATAATATATTAAATAATATAAGTTTTCTATTATTTTTAACTTAATGATTATTACATATAACAAATGATTGCACTTTAACGTGATTCTACAGGTGAAAGAAGATTGCACCTGCGAGATCGCAGGAGTTCGCTCGCGTGTGAACTTCATTATTGTCTGCCAATTGCGTGTCGAAGAGGAGTGACTGGTTGGGTAGGCGTTCACCATGAGGCACCTAAAGCAGCCAATGGAACCTCTCACGATGCTTTACATTATGTATTCTTTATGTTGCCAAGTCACTATCTATCTGCACTCCGCCCTGTTATGCGTGTATATGTATATAACATACATATATCGCGCTATGGAAAGTACCTTCTACGCGAAAGCACCAAGGTGTAACTATGCAGACGTAATTTAAGGACAGTTTTTTTCTTAAATGAGAGTATAAGTGCATCTCATATAGCTTTGTTACATTTTTTCAATATTTAAAATTGAATAAGATCCTCGATAAGAAATTTTATACACAAATGATAGTTGAACATTCTTATAGGATACCTATATATAAATATTAACTTAGTTTTTTTGCCGCTATAGTTTTCTAAGATTTGTAATTTTATCTCGAGCGAAGAATTTTGATACTCTCATCAATGAATAGTTTTCTAGATTTTTATACGTACATGTACACAATGCGCAAACTTATTCTGCAGCGTTGCGAATATCTTCTCTCACCTGCGGAATCGCGTTAAAATTTGTGTGCAATCATTTGAGATATTATTAAATTTGAAAAAAAAAACAAAAAATATTTAATATAATATCCAATTTACTTAATAGGATGTGTTATTTGGTTAAATAATTTAGTGATTATAAAGTTGATTTATTAATAATATAATTAAATAAAAGAATGCACGACATCTCGGATCTAGATGAAAAATCGCGTCTTTTGTGCAACGATCTCACGTTTTCGACAATTCTGTAACGACTGATTCTACCGTTAAAAGTATAAAAGTTTATCTCACCTAGCAAAGGTCACACAAATATAATGAACATTACTGACTCAACAATTACAAAACGATTCAAAATAAAGATAACATATATTAAATTAAGTAAATTAAAGAAACAAAAATAAGAACATGGTACACTTATATTTCTTATTAATCAAGGTGAACAAGGTTTATAGTAATTGCTAAAATAACGCGTGTAACAGTGCATGCGCAGTTAAAGAGAATAAGATTTTCTTTTTTATCTGTTACGTTTGAATATTAATTCTAAATTATAATTTTTCAGGTTGATATTTTTCTCTACGAGATCGCCTGCGGATTAATCGAGGGACTTATTATCGTTACGTCACGGATACGAAATTGTCACCCTGTATATCATTATTGCTCATCTCGCCGTATAAGCAGAGAGAGAGATGAAAGGCACTCCGCTTATCTAAACAAAAGGCCGTGCCGAAGTGTTTATCGCGGGTGAGTTGCTTAGCTTGCTGTCTGGCTTGGCTGCTTGTCTGTCCATCAAGCGTCAGGGAAATGCAACGAAACGAGAGGAATGCCGGCTCGGTCTCTCTCGCCCGCAGGACTCTTCAGACTCGGGTCGGCTTACGTCGTCGACCGTAAGAAAGAAAAGGAAAAGCAAAGCGCTAAGGATGGCTACAGTTCGTTGAGACAAAAGCTTTTTGTCCGGGAGCCTACCTAGCCGCGTGTCAGAAGGAAGAAACGAAAAGTCTTTAGGAAGGGTGCGCCTCTTGAAAATATTGTTTTTCCGCCCCGGGGTTCCTATTTACTCCTACTTATAGTAGCTTCTGAATTTATTATTGCCTTAGCAAAATATGTTAACCATTAAGTCCTATAATAGATCTTTTCATAAGATACTTCACTTCATTACTTAATTTAAAAAAATGTATTACTTTTTTTTCAAATTTTCCAAGTTCTCTTTGACAACAGATTCGTGTCATTGTTCAAATTACTATAATATTCTGATTTTAATTTTAATTTATTACTGCTAATTTTTTCATGAAATTTTATAATATAATTGATACCATGAAATAGATTTTTTTAAACATTAATTTTATTCATACTTTCATTATCTATTTTTAATTCGATTTTATTTTCTTAATCTTAATCTTTGCTTAAGTAATCTTAAATTATTTTTCGAAGATCTGGATTGAATCTTTCTAACAATAATAAGTCATTTCATTTTTTTTATTTCAGTTTTCACAATCTCTGTCTATGAAGTAAACACGCTTGCAAGGATTAATACTGGAACGACAATTTATTGTATCAGCGTTACGTATTTAGAAGAGGAACTATCAGCCTTTTTGGAGGGAATGTATTGTTTGATACTACGCAACGACCAATTAAAATACATTACTGTCCTAACGAGCCGAATGAGATGCATAAGTTACGCATGCTCAATTGATAATGACGTTTCCGCGTGTGTGCGAACAGCGACTCTTGCGTCTCTAATACAGTTCCTCGGAAAAACTTTACACTCGGAAAACTTTATCACGCGCCAAGATAAACTGGTATTTAATTCTCAATATTAATTTCTCACCATTCTTATCAAATATGGAGAAGAAAAATGTGCAATTCTAGAAGAATTTTAAATTAAAATTAAATTAAATTTAAATTTAATTAAATTTTAATTAAGCAGATCAAGTTAATGAAAGTATTCAATAAAATTTATTCGATAGAATATGTTATTCTTGAATTTTTCGATATAAATTATATAATAGTTTTGAAATAGTTTATATTTTCTATTAATACGAAAGGTATTTTTTCAGAATATAATCTAGAAACACGGCGATATAGTTGAGAATTTATCTAAACAAGTCGATCTTGTTCTATTTCTCTCTCGCAAGATTTTGGATATGCCAGAGATCAAAAATTAATAAAAGTGATGATTGGAAAATTGAAACTTATATCTGACTAAAAGGTGAGATTATTATCATATAATCATTTGAAAACAAAGCAATCCGTATTTTTATTTTCTTCACTAACTCTATTTTTTTTATTAGGAACCTCACGTAAAAGATCTACTCTTGCGTCGTTAAAGGAAAACTACGCCAAGTAAACAACATAATTCAGGAAAGAGAGAGAAAGAAAACCTCTCTTCACGACAAGTCTAATTGAGTAAAATTGAGCGAACCTTACGTCTCGTTACTCCAGATTCGAGATAGGATATCCACTGATGCACGTTCAAGGAAGCCTTCGGCGATTCTCTCCCGACAACAGCATCGTTATATCCCGGAGATGAAACGTAAACGTAACGCGCGTATGTGCGTACGTGTGTGTCTACGTGCGCGTAAACGCGTATCCGGATACGCGCATAATAATTATAATTCCGATTCACTTTTCTCGCACTTTTCGCGACCACGGGAACATCGTGTCGTAGCTCGTCTACGATCCTCCCTGCCCGTTTTACGTTTCTCGCGCACCGCCCGGCATACACGCGCGCACATGCACGCAGAAGGAGGCACCGTCTCTCGTCGAAATCACAGATAATATCCAGGTCCGATCGAACACACAGATCGGATGTTCGCGAGAGAGCGGAGACTGGAATCGCTGAAAGCAGCAGGATCTCTCCCGCCGCAGGATCACCCTGGATTCCGCCCGAGGGTTGCACCCCACCAAAGAATCCACTTGCGATCGCGAGGATCGAGAGCAACTTTTCCCGTTTACGAGTATTTTCCCAGAACAGAGCTCTTTCGCAGGAGGATCGCAGAGATCCCGATCCTTTATTATTCTCGCGACGGACTCGCTACCATTGTTTCCCGGCGCGCAGAGTACGCGTTCGAGAGGTATGCGTATATATGCTGTGCCGTGTGTGTGCGATACGCCGCGGCCTGTGGAGTTCTGAGCATGCGAAATGTCGCCTGCCACCCCCGCCCGATGGTCACGTGGTCGTCCGCTCGTTCGGCTCTTCTCCGTCGCACCCGCACCTTTCCTGCCCATCCTCTGCGTTCGTCCCTGTCATCTTGTTCTTTCATCTCTCTTTGTTCCGTGCTCTCACAGTCTACCTTTCGTCCTTTAATATCTTTCTTCACTTTTCTGTTCTCTTCTCTCTCTATCTTTCCTCTTTCTTCTCTCTTCTATTTTTGTTTTCTCCAAATTGCTCCATGAATGTTCCATGAGTGTTTCAGATGCATCATATGTTCATCCTAAAGAAATTTCATCCAGGATCATATATTGCATTTTTTCTTTCTTCATCTCTTTCTCTCTCTTTTGCTTATTCGTTGTTCTCTTCTCTTTCATATCTTTCACATGTGCTTTTTTTATGTTCTACATATTATGTACAACTATTATGCTAGATAATACATCAATTTTTTGTGTTTCAGGATCAAGATATCGTAATAAAAAGCTTTGGTTCTTTCCCTATCTCTCTCTGTATTCTTCATCTTGCTCTCACAGACGGACGCACACAGATCGCTCATTAATTAGAGCCGCGCGCATGGTAGGCGATGGCGCGAGAGATAAAGGAGGAAAGAGAAACGAAGAGGACAGAGATAGAGATAAGAAAGGAGAGAAAGAAAGAGAAGTCCTGAATTAACGGAAGAGAAAGATGGTCCTACGTTCCCCCTACATAATTGTCACCTTCTGTCACCGTTTATTTGTACAAATCGCTCGGCAATGACGTTCCTCTCTTGCGCGGGACAGGTTTTCCAGAAAGAACAGCGATTAAAAGGATCTATATAGGCGATCTTAGATAAGAGTCGTAGAATACGTGTTTTAGAACCTTACGAATTAGTATTGTAGGATAAAAGAAAGAGAAGAAGCGTCACGCGCGTTTCTACATTGAAAATGTATTTATATGTAGTTTTACATATAAAATACTTTTGCATACTTCGATTTAATCTTACATATTTTTATTAATTTTTTTCGTGCTAGACATCAGAACTGCTATCAATCAATTGTCCGATTTTGACAATAAATTAGCATCGAGCAAAAAATAATAATACAATGCTTATTACAAGTCGGAAAAATGATTGTTTCAACCGAATAGAGATTTCAGAAAACAAAATTTATGAATTCAAATTCATCGATATATTCCTTTTTTTTTGCATATTTGCGAATCGTGACGCGACTCTCTTTCTCGGTCTTTCTGCCTTTTTTTTTTGGTCGTGAGAAAAGAGTAGGGAAGATAAAGAATTCTTGACGGGAGGTCCACGCCACCGAGGCAATACGTCATACTCGATAGGTTCCTGGAAGAGGCGAGAATGTTCCCGCGTCCTTTTTTTCCTCGCTTTATCGATTACGGCGCGATAAAAGCGCCGCGAGAGATGTCCGCTTCCTCTGTCACTGTGTGACAAAACAAATTGAGGCCCGTGTTGTGAGTGAAATAACGGAGGGCGAGCAACGATCGCTCGAAACATCATTCGCAACCCTTAAAATTAAAAAAGAATTACATTTGTCATGCTGAAAATAGATTAAAATAAATTGACAGAAACTTGCACATCTTTAATCACAGATCGCTTTCAAAATATTTGACTGTTTATTTTTTTCTTTTATTTTATGATTATTATATAAATAAGCTTGTAAAATTTAATGAAGAAATTGCTTGTAATCATAATTTTCAACATTCTATTGTTAAAGAAGTTATGAATAAGAAAAAATTGGAAAAAGAACTAGAATTTTTAACATTTTAGTTAAACATTCGTGACTTCTATTTTTATTCTATTCTAATTTTTTCTTAATGTATTTCTTTTAAAAAACTTGTTCTTTCCAAAATAAACTTTATTTCATTAATGTTTCAGACTTGAAACCTCTTTACGGCTAATGTAGCTGTAACATCGAGGGTGAGTCTTCATTTTTCAAGGACGATATGACGAAAATGAAGAATAACACGGGCGGCAATATAATTTTCTACATCCTATACCAACATCCATTGTATGTTTTCCACCAACTTGATGGACTCTCAAATTTCGTTAAAAGTCTCTTGCTAACGTTACCATAAAAGCATCTCAAGAAACTTTCCCGTTTTAAGCTCTATTCTACGGTACGCTTTTTGTTCGCAATTGTTTCGAAGCTTTCTTATGCGATCAATAATATTTGATTGTTATATATATATATATATATATATATATAGAATGTACATAATAATAAACAATATCTCGTAGTTGTGAAATATAATTCTTAATCGATATTAATTTTCAGGAAAATCGTGTTCACTAAAACTAGACGATAGAATAGCGAATGAATGTATATGTTCTCGGGGAATATATGGCGATCGACATCTTGATCAGGGCTTTGTGACGAATGACAAAGGAGAATAATGCTTTTACATAACGGTGAGTAAGCATGCGAGGGTCGGATAAGTACGGCTAATCCAACCCTCCGGTTTGTATTTTCACAGTACATCAAACACAGAAGGATCTCTTCGCATTTCTGAGAAAGATTGACTATCATGCATGTTCATCTCTTTATTGAAATCGACCGATCATCGATCTTATATTACGCAATACGTACTGTCCATTTACTTCAAATGGATACAAATGCGATATTGCGTAAGTAAAATTGTCGTTCAGAAATAAGCTACCTTAAAGAGATGTATGCTTCATTTTTATATGTACAATAAAATATTTGTCTGTATATAAAGAATGTCACATGAGGATTTGAATATTTCTTAACAATAGATTTTTTAGCCAATTTGTTTCCCTTAATAAAAATGTTGAGGAAAGTCATCATATTTTTTATATTATATATATTCTTGTAATTAAATTTTAAATTAAAATTCTAAGTAAGACCCGAGATTAATTAAAAAAATATATAGTTTTGTTAATCTTTCAACTTCCACAAGTTTTGCGAAAAGTTATAACTTATTATAAATTGTAACGATGCCTGGATATTTTCGCTAAGGAAAAAGATAAATTCTTGAAATTATATAAAATCTTTAGAAAAAAGAACATTCTGTGATTTTAGAATATAAAAAATAAACGTATTGCCAAAAAATTAAAGTAGAGAATTAGCGTAAAATTTTTTTTGCTATATTTATTCAATGCTATTATAGAATTATATATAAGATCTTTTATCGTATAAGGATATGTTTGTAATTTTTTTCTTTTATTTTAGGGAAAATGGATTAAATGCACGCTGGAATTCTCATGACAAAAAGTTTCTTCGTTCTATTATCTATAGAATTCAACACTTTCCACGTACGAATGAAATTCTCAATCTTCTTCCCGAGGGAGCTCGCAACTCTCGCATCGTGCTACTACTCTTCGAGATAAGTGCGATACACCAGCTTCGTGAAAGAAATATCGATTCTAACGTGTGACGGACATTATTGCGTTCCCAAGAGTTCGCCTATCGCAGAGACAGCGGATAATAAAAGAAGACGCGCCGGAAAGATAGACATGGCGTCGACATTATTCTGCAGTGGGTCGCAGCCGCTGAAGAAATGGCGGAATAATGGTTTTGACGATATCCTTTAATAAGGGAATTTTTTGCAAGTTGCAAAAAAATGCATATATACACATGTATATTTTTTCTCTGAAGTTACTCTATGAAAATATGGTCCTTATTTTCAAGATATATTAATATACATAGTAGGCGTATATATGTGACGACCACCCAGGTGTATGTATACCTCATTGTGTGCTCCAGGAAAAATGCAGGGACATAGAGACGTATACGGTGTCGTCGTGGGATCTGCGAAGTAGGCCCTGAGGTATGCGTTTTATTGTTGATGCCGGGATAACATTATTAATCCTTAGACTATCGAGATCACTATTTAATAAGTTTTATTTCTCTTATTTTAACAAATAATTTTCTCATTGAAAAATATATCTTCTCTTTTCTTTCAATTTTATTTTATTTTTATGATTTACATTCTTTTGAAAAAGAAAGCTTAACGAATAATACAATATAAATACAAATTAATGAAAAAGTTAATTTGATGATCCATTGTCAGATATTAAAATTCCATATGAAAATTGGATGATTAATCTTTCGTGTTAATGTAATCAGTATTACGCAATATATCAATATATGTTATCTTGAGAGAATTTTATGAAAATACCTAAAACTACGGTTTATCGATCATAATCATTCATTATTTCGAGTGTGTTTGTTGTAGACCTACACGGCGGATTGTTATGAATCATGTCAAGTTTACCTTTAGACGAAAGAATTGCAAAGGGTTAATGGATATACAATCAATACACTCATCGTCAATGAGGATCCGAAAAAAATTAACGAGTTGGCGTACAAGTAAAGCCAGCAATCTTAAAAATATTGATTGAAGGCGAATCATCAAGTTCCATAGGAAATTCCAATTCCACTAGGACTAGCAGATATGCAAAAGGCGATTTTTTTTCGCAAAATAACATCGCATCAACGCATAAGCGAAACACGTGACATACTTAAAGTACGGTCCTGCAAAAATGGACAAACACACATATGTTAGAGGACCTGCGAGAGTTTCGGGCCGGAGCTAAGTAAGCGCGAGAGATATATCCCCGTTTTGCACGAGGATGTGTGTGTTAGGAAATGGATATATGTATGCAACGAGGAAATATCTCTGTCTATGTGAGTAGGTAGATAGGTATGTACGAATGTGCGTTCTCCCTTCTCGTTATACAGGGTGTTTCGCTATTATACAAAGACAAAACGTATATATGATACCCGGTTAAAAGAAAAAAGAAAAGGACTTTGTAAAAACTGATCCTCCTGCAACGAGGCTGTTGAAAAAAAACTTTGTTCATAATCGATGAAGTCAATTATATTTTTTTTGTTCGCATCTTATGTGCCAAATATGGTTTAAATAAGTTACACATATGTGTTTATTGTTATCGATACTTTATATTTGTTAGATAAGGATGTAGATGAGGATAAATTCTTCTTTTCCGAAATCTCTAATTTACTATTATTTATATTGATATTAAATTTTTTCAGAATATGCGCGCAGTTGAGCCGCATTCTCGGCCGGAGATCCTCAAATTCCGCGGCGATGACGAACGAATGATTTTCGGCAAGGACACCCTGTGTGCATGCAACGCAGGCGCAGGCAGCTGTCACCTTACACCCATGGTAGAGGAGGAGAAGGAGGAGGAAGCATGGGGCTGCGGCGGCCATTCTCAACTTATCTCTAGGATCTTTGTAAACATGTCGTGAAATCCGAGTATTCCGACAGTGGCGTAGATCACGGGGTGGAAAGGATCTATCGAGAGGCGGGGAATTAAATTAAAATCGAAAATTGACAGAGCCGCGGTGTAATTTCGAGCCCTAATTAAAAGCGCGCCGAGATCTCAACTCTATCCTTATTTGTATGGAGACTCGATTTTTTTTCTAGAGCGACGTGGAAAATTTCAACTCCACTGCCAATATGTTTGCGTAATTTTTCATGTCCGAAAATGAGGATCCTCGCATGAATGCGGCATCGCGACGCCGCTATCCATGTGGTTCCCTTGACAACCAGGATCGCTAGTGGCAACGTCACTAAATGGAAAGCGCATCTTTGTTCCGTGCTAATAAAAAGGACGCGTCTGTAGACACCTAATGATCCTAACGATCCTAGTTTAGAATATGCGCCTAACAATGTTCAAAAATTACATAGTTGAGAATTGGAATGTCACATATACTTGGAATTGTGCTGACTATTCATAAATGAGATTTAAAAAATCCCTTAAACATCGTTGTGAGATTGAAAGCCACCGGCTTTTACGTATTAATCATTATAAATGTAAATGAGAAACAAAGCTATTAATTTAATTGAAAATAGACTTTCTAATGTAACACATTATCAACTTCTTGAAAACGTTAGAAAATGATTATTTAATTAAATCTTTACTAGTAATAAATGTTGAAGTTGATTAAAAAATTTGTAGATAAAATTTCGTATAATTTTTCAACACATTCTCTGTGTGTATATCAAAGTTAAATCTCTTTTTTTTATTCACGCTAGAATTAGTAAATAGACGAATTAAAATCGAATATGCATCAGGGAAGACTTGCTCATTTTTAACTATAAACTTTAATATTTTATTTTCGAAATTGTTTCAAAATTTTGAAATTCCTTATTTCAATATCTTATCCCATCTTACATAAATTTTAACTTGGACGAAAATTATATAGGATATATTTAGGTAGAGGTGTAAATCAAAGATTTCATAATTATAATTAAAAAAAAGATTAAAAATAAATACTATTATATATATCTGTATCTGTATATATAAAAAGATTACAAAATAACTACATATATATACATGTCTTTATAATCTCATTTGCACTAGTTCTATATTTTTTTATAAAATAGATCTTGTATATAAATATTTTAAATGTGAGGCACAATGCTTGTATAATTAAGCAATGCCCTTATCGCTACAATGCTATATAAACATATAAATGATATAATTAAACAATGATATATAAACATGCAAATGATATAATTAAATATCATAAGTATACAAAAAGAAATTTAGTAAATAAAAGCGCACGTTTGTAATAAGTGCATACATGACGATCAATTGATTAATAAATGCATAGTTATTTTAAAATGACATACAATTTTAAGATAACTAGTATTGAATTTAATCTGTGAAAAAATTAATAATATATGTGGACACGCTATTACGCGACATTTCGAAACTATTGTAAAGATTCTGAGTTTCAGGACTCGCCAGACAACAACCGCAGCAACGTGAAACATAATACAAGTTGCACCAGCCAGTCCTAAGCTCAGCCATGCGAAGCGAGCAGCCAGCAGCTAAAAAACGCGACGTACGAATCAGATTACATCTTGCGTTGGCTGCTTATCTATTCTTCACCTTACATCGCCTCGATTCACCTCATTTCGCTTCAGTGACTAACCCTTCGATCAGCGTCTTATAACATAACGTCTGTATGCACGCGATCATATGAACAAAAATTCTTAAATCCTCAAATATCGAAAATTTTTGGATAATTAAAATAATTTTAGGATAATTAGATTAATTACGAAAGATAAGAAATAAATAATAGTATATAATTTTCTATAAAATTATATTAGGAAAATTAGAGTACATGAGATTGAAGATACAGCATGAAAAGTGAAAAGGCCTTGTGCAAATAAAAATTTAGTTGTTTCAAATGCTTTGCATATTTCATCACAACAAACACTTATTCTAAATTAATTGTTGAATAATTATAATTACCAGACGATTCATTCAATTTCTGTGACATTATTTTGTGTTGCTTTAAAAATAATAAAAAAAGGTATGTGTGTGTGTATTTTAAACATTAATTGTCTGATAATTCTAATTACACAACAATATTTTCGTCATCCACACTTCTTCGCCTTATATTATATGGCTTATAATATATAGCTAAAATATTAATATTATTCAGTATCTGCGGTGGCAGTTTGTAAGAAAACTGGAGCTTGAGCACCTTGCGCAACTTGTATCAATTGTGGTTGAGTTTGAATAGGAGCAGTTTGAATTATTATAGGTTGATTACTTCCACCTTGTACTTGCATACGAATCATCTGCAGTTGCTGAGGAGTCAACTGAATCTATTTAAAAAAAAAAAAATAATGAAAAATGCAGAACATGTAAAAATTAAATTAGGTAAATATTTTATGAAAAATTTCTTTTATATTTACAGGTATTTGTTGAATTTCACCACTAGGAGTGACAATTTGCTGCACGATTTGTATTCCACCAGTCTGAGTGGTGGGTGTTTGCTGTGCTTGTTGCAATTGTATAATTTGTTGACCAGATGTTTGTTGCGGATTTTGAACCGTAACCGTTTGGGTTGTATTCGTATTATTGGTCTCCTAAAATTGATAAAATATTTATAAATACATATTGAAATATGTGAAATTTGTCCAAATTAGTTTAAAAAAAAATGTATACCTGCTCTACCGGACTGCCAATATTGATAGTCTGAATTTGTCCACTGGAAGGTTGAACAATCTGTATAGGTTGCGTAGTATTGCCACTGCTTTGTACACCTTGATTCGCCGAAGCTTGTTGCTGCGCCAATTGAAAATAGTAATGAACCTGATCAGAGTTCATTGATGTACGTACAGTGGCTTCATTCTGTGCTTTGCTTTGTTTGATTTCATCTCTAGGTACTATATCTATGAGAAAATCAAATTGATCATATTTTGTAACTGCCATTGCAATATCGTTCCTTTGAAGAGTTCTTCTCTTATTATCCTCTGTATGCACCCAAGCTCTGAGAGTCAGTTCATGTATAAAAATCTCTGCTGCTTTGGCAAAAAGCATGGGAGCTTCTGCACTTATCATCTTCACATCACCATCCAATTTCATAATCTTCTTTATCCTTGCCAATGGTAAAGATTGTGTTTTAAGATCCATCTAAAAATGTTCATTTAAAAAAAAAATTAAGAGAACTGTACTTCATTAGATTATTAGTTTTACTAACTGTCGTAATATTTTTTATTTCTTCCATAACTTTTGGCCAGAAGTGAGCCAATGCTTGTTGGGCCTCGGAATTGCCCGGTGATGCAATTTGCAGGTCTCCATTTGAATCACCCTCTACTTCACTATCTTGATTTCTAAAAATGTATAACAATATATAAGTTTGTGTAATTTTGTCTTCTTGGCTCTATTGTTCCAAAGACAAATTTAGGAAATTAAAATTGTTTATCCATAGGATATATTTTTTTTTTTTTGTACATATATTTATTATATTTTACTAATATAAATATATATATATATATGTATACCAAATATAATAACATCTAACCTAAAAAACCAGTTAGTATGTTTACTTACGCATTTAAGAAAAATACAGACATTTTTGCAGCTGTCACTTAATTGCATATAAAGGTAAAATTCCTTTAATTATGAAAACTTCATCATTGCAGAAAATTTAGCAATCATTCAAATTATATTTTTATTAAAACTGTTGCACCTCCTATAAATAGTTCATTAAAAGAAAGAACAATCAACTGAATTATGATCCTCCTTTATGTCACCTGTCACTTGGGTTAATAATTATACATGTTTACACAAGAGTAAAAATGATTACGATTTTGCAATTGTTGTACCATATTATTATATTCGCCTATATTTGTCTCTGCAAAGAATAGATATACGATCAAGTGGTATCAAATGGAGGGATTTTTTCGCGCATGCGTAAAAGCATAAAGTCCCTCCTCTCTTTTAAAAAACGAATTCTCTTTCAGAGAATTACAAATTCTATCTCATCATGTGTGTGTGTAACATTAATAATTATTCATATATACATTATTATATGTTAATATAAAAAAAAGATGTTAAAAATAAAAATCTACATCTCAATTACAGAAATTTCTTACGACTTACAATGTACCCAAGCATGAAGAACCAGTCACGTGGCGGAGCATGTACTTGCGATTTATCATTATTTCTGCACTTGAAACGAATTGAATACATCAAATTCTTCCTTTGATTTAACACTTGGTTCTTTTGAATTGATATTTAATAGATAAAAGTTTCACTTGCAACTAAAAACAGATCGATCACTCAAAAATTGGATCCGAGCAAGACATATGCGGTAACACGTTCAAACACGAATAGGTCCGTTCCACGGACAACAAACAACAACGGACTCGAGACATAAAAATTGGACGTTGCAAAGAGAGAGAAAAGCGAAAAATTCGCTCAATGCAAAAGTATAGACAACAGAAACGGGGAATAGAAATACATCCACCAATAGGACCAGAGGATCATATTTAAGCCCTGCTTCTATTGGTGAATATATTTCTATTCCTGTTTCTGTTGTGCATAGAAGTAGAATTTCCGAACACACTCCAAAGTAGATTTACCACGTGCATCGCACGCCTACATTTGTTGTGTCATACAGATTTCAAGTTTTCGTGATGTTTAATATTTAGTCTGATTAGATTTTAATCAACGAAAGAATCACTTTTTCTCTCAAGATGAAGACTAAACCGACTCGTCACAAGGAAACGAATACTTTTCAGGTATTGAAATTGATGAAAGGAAAACTATTAGGTTGTCGGAAAAGTCGTGATGTATTATACAATAATTAACTATATATAAGTAAAAAACCTTTGAAAAACAGAAAAAATACGTCATGACTTTTCCGACAATCAATAACTTACATATTCATTGTTTCTTTCTACTAAACCGACCTTTTGTTTTTGCACAGTTCAAACCGTTCTCTGAAAGAGTGACGGAAATCGATGTCGATGTCTTTCATCGCGTAGTGCATCGGTATGAAGATAATGACGAGGAAGTAGAGACTTATTTTCACCAAACGCTACAGAAATGGAATGTCCTCAACTTAACGGAGGGCTATGTCACTTTTAAGAAGCAAATGAGGAACATTGTTACATTGCCTCAATTGATTCACAAGAAGCAATATGTCATCGACACGCTTATGGAGTATTTGAAGAAGCGAGATCCCTGGTGTCTGCAGCCTATTCTAGAGTAAATATAGAAAACTGCATAGATATATTCATATATTATATCTTATATTTTTACATTTGTACGATTTGTTTCTTATAGATTAGTAGTAGCTGTAGCGAGGGATCTTCAAAAGGATTTTTACGAATACTTTCCAACATTCTTATCTGAAATGATCAATTTATTACAAACAAAAGATACAGAGCAGATAGAATATACATTTACCACTCTGGCATATCTATTTAAATTTTTATGGCGATATTTAATAAGAAACGTAAGAACTGTGGTCAATCTACTGTTGCCATTATTGTCTGACACACAACCGGTCTATATAAACAGGTTTGCCGCCGAAAGTTTTGCATTTGTAGTTCGTAAGATTAAAGATAAAGAGTCCTTTCTAAAATTAGTACTGCATATTTTGGAAGATAATGCAAATGGAGTATCAGGTTGCGGAAAATTATTATTTGAAGTTGTCTTTGGCATCACGGGACAATTTCACTCTTGCGGAGAACAAATGTTACTGATTTATTTTAATGCTTTGCAAGATCAGTCTATGAATCAGAGTCTTACTTATGAAATATTGAAAGAGATCATAAATTGCATCCTGCAAAATATACATCCTCAAAAATGTGGTATTATGTGGAACGTTATATTAAAAGTAATAGATATGTTTAGCGAACAATCGAAGCAATCGTTGAAATCTTCCGAAAGAGAAGACGCGTTAGTTTTATTTCTACGTCTTATACATATAATTATTAGTTATAAAAATGGAAAGTTTTTAATCGATACTATATCTCTGATAAAAAAATTAATTGTTATAATGGACACATTAAATGAAGATAATATTTTGCAAGAGGTGATTAATGTGTCTGTTGCTATTCTCTTGGCATCCAATGTCAAATTAATGCAAGAAAATTCGAGTCAACTGTTGTTGAAAATTATGGCGGTGAACAATACAAAATTATTGTACTTTGCTGTTGAAAAGTTGATGCACTATTCTTCATTTGAAACCTTAGTCTTACCTCATGCATTACGTCGAATTATCTCTATCGGATTTGACAGTGAAACGTTGCTTCTCTTTGCCAAAATAATTCTTGTCAAAGCATCACCTTGCCTTAATGGTATAAGTTTGAACAAATGGAAGAAATATATATTAGACATACGAAATATCAGAGTTGAAAACATCGATTATTTCTCGTCGGAATTGAGGACATTATCTACTGATTCTGTTTCGTTCGATGCAATGAGGATATTGATAATTTTACCGCACCTAAAACCATTGCACGAAGAATTTAAAACTGCATTAAAAACTGGATTGTTATTTACGTATCAAAAAATGCTGGAATACGATAAAAGTATAGAAGATGCTGCAAGCCTCAATAGAACTAGTTTTATATTTTTATTAATGCTAGAATCGATAATACATATATTAGAGCCGAGTGAGCTTCACGAGTTTTTTGTAAAATCCAACATAACAATAGCTGATCTTATTAACAAATATCACGATAACAAGTACATCATAAACGCGATAGATCTCTGCTTGACATATTTCGTTGCCTCAGAGTATCACTCCAACTATATCAATTCCGCAGTTTTCGATACATTAAATAACAATATAGTGAAGAGGCTGAGTTCGCCTTACAGTAATACTCGATTGATCGTAGCACACTTATATTCTTTATTTGGTAACGTTGATGATCTGAGAGGGCCTTTGATAACGCAGGATGATGGCAACACAGGCAAAACTGCCATGGAACTTGTCTATTTGGTAGAATGTGAATCCGCAACAGTACAAAACTATCGTGCCAAATTATTGCATTTGCAAGCTTTAGGATTTCAGAATCAGGCGATAACTAATTTAAATTCAAGATATTACGAATTCCCATTGCGTTGCCTGATCGCTAATCTATATGTCAATTTCTCTCTGCTCTGGCAACCTGTAAGTATAGTCCTAGCTAGTTACGGCAACAAAGAATGTCCACAGTTCTGGCCGACGTTTCTGGCCGAATTAACGTCCAACAGTGTGCCAGAAGTTGAATCGAGATCGTTGTTCGATTGCGACGTCATCTCCTCGTTGGAGATCCAGATAGAGAAGCGCAACGACAAGCCCGACTTCGAAAATTACAAGATACTCCTCTGGAAATGTATGACGCACTTCTCCCATTACGCCGAGACGAAGAATAGAGATTTAACTGGATTGTTTATCGATTTTATAAATACAAATTTCTTTAAATCTAACTCCGAAGATGGCAAGTATTGCAATATCAAGAAGCGCAAGTGCGGAATCGACATAAATAATGACATGAATGATAATGAAGAAGAAGAAGAAGAAGAAGAAGAAGAGGAAGAACGGATTGAAATTATAAAGACTACTCAAGTGGATGCGAAGAGTAGAAATTACAAGGTGAAACATCTACTTGCTCAGATGGAGATATTTGAAAAAGTGTCAAATCCAAAGATGTTGCACAGAGAATCAGAGATGCGTCAGATTTACTTGGACCTACTCTGTTCGAAAAATGCCGACATACAGAAAGCCGCCTTAAATTGTCTCTTTGCTTATAAGCACGAGTATCTTTTGCCATACAAGGAATCGTTATACGGTTTGATAAACGAGAAGAATCTGAAGAACGAGCTCGCGCGTTTTAAACTGGATCGAGAGAGTGATGTAATAAAGGAGATGCATCGTGAGAATCTCATACCGATTATAATGAGAATTATCTATGCGAAAATGCTTATGAAGACCGGTATAAGAACCGGCGGGAAGGCCGGCGGATTTACACGGCGGAAAATGGTACTGCGTTTCCTAGGTGGCACCCAGGAGGACGAGATGATTGTATTCGTCAAAATGGCCTTTCGACCCTTCAAAGCGTACGTGTCGCTGGAAGTGGAAGAAGACGAGGCGTTCGATTTGAAGCGATACACCGAGAACATCGTCGACGCGATCGATCTGGATAACGTTATGCCACCTAAACGTATGCAAAGCGCTGTGAATCTGCTAGGGATAGTGATGGAACAGTTCGGCGGGAAGATGTCGACAAGACTGTTGCCGCGTTTGCTCAGGATATTGATCTGCATCCTGGCGGAGGTGATCGGAATTCTAAGTAGATCGGACGAGATTTATCCAGGATACCTGTCGGCGATCAAGAACGTGCGAACCAGTTGCATAGGCATCTTGGCAAGATTTTTCGTGCATTTCGAGGACTACGACTGGAAGCGACACGAGATCGACGCGGTCTACCACGTCGCGATATTTCCCCAGTTGCAGAAATTACCAGTTGAGGGTATACACAGTCCCACGGCCTTGTTGAAGCTGTTCATGGCATGGGGTCAAAATCCACGGTATCATCCATTGTTCGTGAAACATCGAGAGGACGACGAGTCGATCAGCCCTCTTCCTTACATCGTGCAACTGCTCTTGAATCCCAAAACACACCAGTCTGTCGTCAACGCTATTTTGGAAATTATTGAGAAATTACTGACGTTAAAGGATTACGGACAATCGAACGAGGATAGCATGCAAGTAGATAATCCGCCGTCCTTACCACTAATACCAATACTGACGAATCTGCTTGATAAGGAAAAGAACATACCGAACGGGATCAATTATGGCTCCTCCATCCTTCTGCCGCATATCCCTCGCATTTTGGAATTTATCAGAAATAAACTGGAGAAATCCAACAGAGGCATAAACAAGACCGAATTGCTCATATTGTCGCGAATCTCCGAATTTGTCACGGACGCTGAGACGTGCGACACAGTGTTGAAACTGATACTGCCTGTGTTAGTGAAGAAGGCTGCAATTGGCAATAACGAAGAAGCTATCGTGGAGCTTACGACGACCGTGATGAATCTCGTAAAACTTGCGAACAAGCCGGAGACTCACGTGCGTGCTATCGCACCGCTAATGGGTCTTGTATCGGACGTGTCAGCTCGCAAACTTCTTCTGCAGCTGTACGGCGCCATCGCCGAGAAGTCCTCGGAGGAGTGTCGCGAGACTATGACACGAGATCGCGATATCCTGATTGCGCTCAACGCGTGGGATCGCAGGTGGATCGATCAGCCTGACTTTCAGAGAAGACTGGACGCCTTCGACGAAATTAAAGGTTTGACTGAGAAAAACGCGATCACCCTGGAATTCGGCGTGATTGTGATACACAACTGCTTTCACTTTCTGAAGACCGAGTCGGATCTGGCGATGAGAGATTGCGCCGGTCAGTGCTTAAAACTCGTGGGATCTAGATTGGCGAAGGAACACCAGACTAATCCTTCTAACAGACGTTATCTGATGGACGACACAATTCTGGCGCTTACGAGAAAGGGGATCACGAGCAGAAACGAGACTATTCGTCTGCAATCGATAGCCTTTTTAGGACACATGGCTCTGGAATGCGCGGATGTGCATCCTATCTTGCGAGACATGTCATTATTAACTAATCCAACCGATCCCGAGGTCGATTTCTTCGAGAATATGCAGCATTTGCAGTTGCACAGACGAGCTCGTGCGTTCTTGAAGTTCTGTACACTCGCCAAGACGTTACGGAAACCGTTCAATTCTCGAACCTTGACGCAATTCATCCTTCCCCTCTGCTCTTCTTATCTATGCAACGAGGCTTTCATTAATAAAAATAGCCTCATCGACGCCGCCATCGAAACTGTCGGGGTGGTCTGCAGACTTTTACCGTGGCATCATTACGAGATCATCTTGAGACATTATTTGAATAAACTGAAGAGATCCATAGAGTTTCAGAAACAACTCATTAGAATAGTAGTAGCAATATTAGATTCGTTCCATTACGACTTCTCAAAGTATAAAGAAGTGCAAAAGATTACTTCGGCAGGAACCAAAGATGATGCCACTGTGATTAGCGAAGAGAAAACTAATGAATCGATCGGCGAGGAGAAAACTAATGAAGCGATTGATGAAGAGAAAACTAATGAAGCGATCGGTGAAGATGCGATTTTGGAGGATAAAGAAGCGGAAGAAATATTGGAGGAAGCGCTAAATGATGAAAACGTCGAGAATATTGAAGAAGTAGAAGGAGATACTGAAGCAGCGAAGGAAGATTTACTAATCGAAAGGCAGACGTTACTTTCGCAAAGCGGAGCGAAGAAAGTCATGTTCAGTATATCGCATGGTTTGTTACCCCAACTGCTTCGATCTATCACAGCTAGAACGCGACAGGACAGCAGTCATAAGCTCAACAAGAAGAAATTTGCGTCCGAAACGGAGGAAAATGATTTGATGAGAGTTCCCATCGCTCTTGCGCTTGTTAAATTATTACAGAAAATGCCCGGGGATATTTTGGACGCAAACCTTCCAGGGTAAGTTTATGATATCATGTAGCGTAATATTTATCTAATATAGGAGCAGAAAATCTCTATTTTATCTGGTTGTATAGATTTTCTGTTTTTTGTTTTAAAGATTATTTCTTTGAATTATGTGGATAATTAATTGAATAAATGAATGTTTCTATACATAGAACATTCTGATAAAGTTTGTTATTTAATTTTGATAATTTTGTATATTTTTTTAGAATTTTTATGAAACTGTGTACATTTCTTAAATCGCGCATGGAGTCAATTCGACGTACAACTCGTGAGACACTGCAAAAAATTATGATAACATTAGGACCAAAATATCTTCATCATCTTCTGAAAGAAATGAATGCATTATTAACAAGAGGTTTTCAAGTGCACGTTCTGGTATACACAATACAGTCCGTATTACTTGCACTGAAGCCATATTTTCAGAAATTCGACATTAATCATAATCTACAAAGTATTATATCTGTAAGTATTTATTTATAATTACAAGCTTAATGTAATGTGTTTATGTCTAATTTGTATATATTTCTAAAATGTTTAGTTTCGCAATATAAATTTTGTCATGTGTGTATTCTACCAATTGTAAATTCTAAAAAGATATATACATATATAATATCGTTATTTTTAATATTCAACTCTTGAATCTTCATTCTTTGCCATTATGTAATAATTTTAATATTTATATTCTTAATAAAAATTTATTTATAATTCAGAATCAGAATTTTTGTTAATATAAAAAAACTTTTAATGCTTGTAATTCTCAAAACACATTTATACTACATTTGTAAAATATATTTTTATCAATTAGTAGAACATATATAAAATTTGATCAAAAATTTTCTGTATCTTTGAGTAATTAACTAATTTTTACACAGGTATGCAAAGTCGATCTGTTTGGCTTAACTGCGGAAGAAAAGGAGATATCTGGTATCGTTAAAAATGTGTCAGAAGCAAGGAGCACTAAAAGCTTCGACATCTTCCATATATTAGCAGAGTTTATAACGGAATCTTGTTTATTGGACTTAATCATGCCGTTGAAAGAAGTGCTGTTGAAAACGCATACGTACAAAACGATAAACAAAGTTACGGAATGTCTTCGAAACGTAACTCTGGGATTGGCGGATAACTCTTACATACTACTGGAACAGATGCTCATATTTCTCTACGGCATCATCTCGGAAAGCATACCGGATCTTCTGCCGGAGAAAGACGACAAAAAGCTCGTGGAAGAGAAAACGAAATATCTCGTGCCGCAGCAATCAAACTGTTTCATCATACCACCAGCACCCAAAAACAGAATGGGTATTAAAGCCACAGCGAAAACCACCAGGCACATCAATGTTCACGTAATGATAGAATTCGGTTTGAAACTGTATCACATACTATTGAAACGAGACAAAATTTCTTCTACGGAATACAAACCCTATTTGGAACCCTTTGTATCGGTTTTGAGCGATTGTTTAAATTCTCATCACGTTAAGCTGTGTACCGTGGCCTTGCAATGCTTAAACTGGATGCTGAAGATGGACTTAACTTCGACATTGGCATCGATCTCGGGAATCTGTAAAGCCATGTTCGATATCTTACATAAATACGCTGTCGCGGGATTAAGCAAGGGAAACAACTTCGATCTCGTGATGGCGACATTCAAATGCATGTCCGTGATTGTTCGCGACGTGAAATATTTCAGCATCGACGCCGATCAGTTGAAGATCCTCATCTTATACGCGGAACAGGATCTGCACGACAGCGATAAACACGCCACTGCGTTTACATTGCTCAAGGCTATAATTCATCGAAAAATGATCGTTCCTGAAATGCATGCTGTCATGGAAAAAGTCGCTAAACTAAGCATTACCACGGAATTGGAGCACGTTAGATTGCAATCGCGTTCCTTATTCTATACGTACTTGATGGAATATCCACTTGGCAAACATTTAGACAAACACATATACTTTTATCTCAAACAATTGAGTTACGAGCTACAGCCAGGTCGATTGAGCGCATTGGAGATGATTCATACTATTGTCACAGGATTTCCGTTAAAAATTTTAATTAAAAGAGCGGAGATTATATTTCTAATGACGAGTCCAAGATTAATAGACGACGATGATCCGACCTGCCGTAAACTTTGTGCGAAATGTATAACAGAAATACTCACCCGGATATCCTACAATGAAAAGAATAAGCTATTCGACAATTGGCCCGTTCAGTGGCTAGGTAATTCCAACATAAGATACCGAACGTTGGCGGCACAATTATGCGGCATATTTGTGACTGTTGAAAAACATGAATTTGATTCACGATTACCTCAAGTTTTGCCGTTGTTATTGAAGCAGTTTCACGCAAATGTCCCCGTTTTTGGCAATGAACAGTCTGGAATATCTATGAAGTTAAACAATAAAGACCGCTTACAGAAAAATGTAAAGGATTTAGAAAGAGCGAAAGATCATCATTTAATTCAAGTTTTACATTTATTGTTGAAGATAGCACGTTACACATCATTACTCACGAATGAAAAGTACAAAGATTCCATCGATTCTTTTGCCGGTAAGAAACATTCATTATAACTAAATAAGCCTTTTTTCCAGCAAGTACACATATATTTTATTTTATTTCACAGAATATAGTCAATCTTTGTTGTCTCACCCACATATTTGGGTTCGATTATCTGCCGCACAATTTATTGGATTTATCTTGACTACTCTGGACGTTGATAAAATTGTGACGCTTTTAAATAATCCAGAAAATGACGAAGAACAAGAGGGATACATGTACTCAAATCCTATCGATACTTTAAAAAGTTTGATTTTAGACTTAATAGCGCAACTTTATCCAGATATGACATTTGAAGAATTAGCAGATCAAGTTGTGAAAAATCTAATTTTTATCGCACAAATATTAAAATCAATGAAAATATCGGATGTGCAAGGTGATAAACAGGATGATAAAAATACAGCAAAGGATAGCAATAATTTATCTCTTTTTTGGCTTATCAGAAAATTGAGAAAAGCTGTTAATGTAGAGATAACACAAGCTCCCAAATCGACATCAGTAGTAAGGATATATTTTTATTTCTCGATTATTTTCTATGTTGAAAATTTATATATACACAGAAATTATATGAATTCTACATTTTCAGAGAACTGCAGCATTCAAATTTATTGCTGGTGTAGTAACTACAATTCCCATGGAATATTTAAATGCGATACTTTTTAGTATCATGTCTCCATTGGTACGAGAGATAGCTATAACAGAAGAAACAAATGTTGAATTACGTCGACTAGCTAAAGAAGTACTTGCTATGATTAAAAAATCTATAGGAAATGAAGAATATGTTAAATTATTAAATCGAGTACAACAAAAACTTGACATTAAGAAAGCAGAGAGGAGAAAAGTTCGCACACAACAGGTAAATTCACTTATTATTTATCTTTTCATATTTGAAATAATTTTTACATGAGATATAAGAAAAAATATTTAGGATCACATACAAACAAACTTAATATACATGATATTTATTACAGTTTGTAGTTAATCCTGATCTAGCAGCCAAGCGCAAATTGGCTAGACAACAAAAAAAGAAAGAATCGAAAAAAAGGAAAATAAATAATATAAAAGCAAATAAAGTAGTCAAAAAACGCAAAAAGAAAGTAGACCCAGACGAAGTGTAATATGCGTAATTTATAAAAATTACAATTTCACAATGATTAATTACTATTTGTAAATATTTGTAAAATATATGTGTATAAATTATTGTAACATTTTTACAGAATATACAAAAGTATACACAATGTCAATGTGTAAAGTTTATAATTGTGTGAAGTTAAAAATAAAGACTATAAGTAAATATATATTGCGCAAAGATATATGTCATTTATATATATATGTATATATTGTGTATTTATATATATGTATATCTTTCTTTATATATAAATATAATTATAGATATTTATATAGATATATATAGATACATTTTTGAAGAAAATTTATTATAATTTTAAATAATTTGTTTATACAAAATATTTATAATACAATCGGCGAAAATAATATATAAATTTTATTTATTTATATATATAAATTTTATATAATTTTCTATATAACTTTGTTTTATTTTTCTTTTTTATTGTTTTATTTTACAATTTACATTTATTTTTTGTACCTTATATAACTATTGATACTATCGCAATAAAATAATTATGTAAATATTAATTTTACAGAAGAATTTGAGAAATTATCTTTGAAAATAAGAAAAACTTAATTTTTGAACGCATTGAACATCGTTGCGCATGCGTGAAGAATTTATTTTGGGTGCGTTCCGTTATGCACTGCAAGTACTGGCACAGATTAATAGACAGATCGCCAAAGGTCTGGATGAAGGAGAGACCAGCATTTCTCACTGATTTCAGCGCCATATCGTAGTAGTAGTCAATGCAGTAACTATTAATACGTTCCCAAGATAAGAGCGTCTCATGCTCATGAACTCGTCCGGCGGCATGTACGAGATTTATCTTTTCGTAGCGTTCGCGTATTTCGGAAAGGACAGAATTTTATGATGTTATAAATAAATAAATAAATAAAATATTAACCTGACCTATTATAATTATTTTTTAATAAATGTTTCATTATTATTATCATCTAAGTCTAAGTCGTTTAATTAATTTTTAGTTTTTTAATAATTAATTTAATTTATTCTAATCATTTTAATATGTGAAAAATACTAATACGTATACGTTTTATAATGAATTAATATATTTCGAGAGTCGAATTATATATTTTTAATAATATAAAAGTGTTCAAAAATTATATTTGACTTTTAATTTTAATTATTTTAGCAAAGAGTTCCGAAATCTCTTACACACATAATAAAGATTTTGTTCATCCATATAATTCGCAATTAAGTATATATGTTAATTATTAATTTTAATAAAATACAAAATTAAAATTAAAGGTCAAATATAATTTTTGAACATAAATATATTTAATTCGTTATAAAACGTATACCCGCGTGATAGTATTTTTCTCGTACAAAAATAACTAGAACAAATTAAATTACTCATAAAAAAATTAAAAAATAATTAAATAATTTATATTATATATGATAATAATAAAACATTTTATAAAAAAAACAGATTCAATAAATATAAGTATATATATAACATGTACTTATATTTATTGAATCTGTTTTTTAATAAAATGTTTTATAAGCTTAGAAAACTTGACTTTGACGTAACTAGCAAATTTTATTTAATTATTTCACGACGGTTTGACGTAATAAAATGTTTTATTATTATTATATAAAATATAAGTTTAAATTCTTTAATTAATTTTTAATCTTTTATGATTAATTTAATTTACTCTAATTATTTTTGTACGAGAAAAATACTATCATGGGTATACGTTTTATAATTAATTTAATATATTTGTGTTTAAAAATTATATTTGACCTTTAATTTTAATTTTTATTTTATTAAAATTAATAATTAACATATATACTTAATTGCGAATTATATGGATGAAAAAAATCCCCATTATGTGTGTAAGAGATTTCGGAACTCTTTGCTATAAAATAATTAAAATTAAAAGTCAAATATAATTTTTGAACACTTTTATATTATTAAGAATATATAATTCGATTCCCGAAATATATTAATTCATTATAAAACGTATACGTGATATTATTTTTCTCATATAAAAATGACTAGAATAAATTAAATTAATTATTAAAAAACTAAAAAGTAATTAAACGACTTAGACTTAGATGATAATAATAATGAAACATTTTATTAAAAAAAGATTCAATAACTAGTAGGTCAGGTTATAATTTTTTTATTTATTTATTTATAACATTATGAGCTATTAAGCTCATCATCTCGTTCGCTCTCTGTCTTGCTTTCATTCGGCAAGTCACAAACGATATATGATACTCGTATGTTCCTACTTCAACTCTCGAGAATCTGAAACAAACGAAACTCGTGTCCAATATACAGGGTGTCCGGTAACTAACAGACCAATGATTACAAATGGATTCTTTGGTCAATTTGGGAACGATTTTTCCTCAGCGAAAATGTCGAAAAAGGTCATCATTTTTTACAACTTTCCAATCTTTGTCATTATGTATCTTTATAACTAAGCCTTAAATTAAAATTTTATTATAGTAAACTCTACCTGAAATTAACTGAAGAATGTAATTATGTTAGACTTTTAACTCCAAAACGTTTAGTTTTCAAAAAACCTATTTTTTTTAATCGCTTATAACTCGAAAATTATTGACTTCTCAACATTTTTGCTAAGGAAAAATCGTCTCCAAATTGGCCAGAGAATCCGCCCTTAATCATTGGTCCGTTAGTTACCGGACACCTTGTATATATTATATAAAAGTGTATAGCACGTCAGAAGCTTGTGAGCTTACAGCGATAAGTAAAAACAATTGCGTATTTATTTCATTGCGTTTATCTGTTTAAACGCGCGCTTTAATTTTTCCAACGTTTTTGCCTGTTTATATTTTAAAGGTCCTCTCTTCTAAAAATCTTGTTTTAAAGATTCTCTCCGCGAGCAAAATTCGAAAACATAAATTATTTAATATTTTTACTTTATTATTTGTAAATCCTCGGTAATTTCAAAATTTTTCTATTTAAAAATTATTAATTTTCTATTGCCAATTAATTTTATCACAGACTTTACTCTTACTCCCATTGCACTTTCGTTTGCGGTTTTCAGTATACGATTTTTTATCGTAGTTACTGAAAATTATTATTGTGAATTATACTTGTGCAGTGATTTGAAGAATTTACAATTTCGTTGAAATTGTTGATTTTTCAAAAAAATTACGAGATTCGCGGAAATTGCGTGCTTTCTTGGCATTTTCCGTTCGCGGCAGGCGGTTTATTTTTTATTGTTGCAAGTGTTTTTGTTTTTTTTTATTAAAATAGATAATAATAATGTGAAATAAATCACGATATTTGACAGATGTGCATATATATAGAAATTGTAATAATAATAATATTATATCATAAAATTGTAAATTGTTTCAATTTTTTATAGACTGCGATAAAAGATTTTACATTTGGATAAGAAACTGCGGTAAGTAAAAATATAAAATTCTTGAAAACGTAAAAATATTTGATAACGTAAAAAGGTGAACTTTGAAAAATAAGGAACTTAAAAATTGCACTAATAAATGGGCTATATATATGTGAGCCGTGCGCGGATGTAAGGTGTGTTATATCGAAATTTAATTAATAGAATTGAGAATTAATCCCAATTTTAAGTCTTACAAATGTCCAAGCTAATTTTTTGTACCTCGTGTACATTTTTGAAAGTTATATCGAAAAATTAAATTTCAATATGCGTCTTACATCTCACATTTCGCATACGGCTCACATATAGCCTATTTATCTCTTATACTTTATTTCAACCCTTATAGAAATTTATTACTAGTAACGCCAATTTATCACTTATTTCGAGTAATTAATCACTTTTATTTCGAATACTTAAATTACTGTATATTATAGTATTTTAAATACTCAAAATAAGTGATTAATTGGCGTAGTGATAAATTTCTACAAGAGAATAAGGAGCCTTTAAATTCTTAATGTAAAAAATTTCAAGTAATTTTCTTTAATAAAATTTAATTAAAAAATTTAATTAAAAAATTTTTGAACACTGTGTTATATCACATTTAAAATCGTGATTATTTCAATAAAAAAACATTTTATGTGTAAAAAATATATTTTTTATATTTAATAAATTTTATATATATATGCATATATGTAAAATATTCTCTCTCTCTCTCTCTCTCTCTTTCTCTCTCTCTCACACACACACACACACACACACACACACACACACACACACACAACGGGGGCCAAATCTCTCAAATTGGTCTCATGATCAATTAGCCTGGATTCGCACCAGGGGCAAAGTCTGTTGGTAATGTCAAACGAATTTAGCCTGGACTTGCACCAGGGGCAAAGTCTTTTGGTCGAGTCTACGAAATTTAGCACGGACTCGAACCAGGGGCAAAGTCTTTTGGTTCAAGTCTACGAATTTAGCACGGACTCGAACCAGGGGCAAAGTGTGTCGGTAAGGGGCAAAGTCTATCGCACGAAGATGGCGGTCTCTTCTTTAGGCAGGCCTTTGGCGATCTGTCTATTAATCTGTGGTACTGGCACTATGACGTCATGCAAGTGTACTGTTGACAGCGTTCCTTTTTAATTTTGTGCACTTTGAAGCTACTGCAAAATAGTAAAACGGAACGCACTACAGTACGCTTTCAGCAGACTTTTAACTAACCTTTTTCGCTAATAATCATCGAGTGAAAAATTGGTGAAATGGATAATACCATTATTGCATTAATTACATATAATTTAATCGAGAATATATATGATTCGAGTGAGTCATCAAGTGAAAGCGATTTGGAAATGGAATTAATAAATGAAATGAGACGACAAATTAAAATACCTAGAATAAAATGTAAAAATTACGTTAAAAATATTGTATCATTATATTCAGATATGGAATTTAAAAGT
The DNA here is from genome assembly GCF_048542155.1 of Nylanderia fulva. NCBI lineage: Eukaryota > Metazoa > Arthropoda > Insecta > Hymenoptera > Formicidae > Nylanderia > Nylanderia fulva. The sequence continues at coordinate 186,442 of NW_028190807.1, read as the reverse complement.
TAGTTCCACCGTACACATGGAGGTAGCCATCTTGATTACTGCGAGTGCTTTACCTCGCCGGTTGCAGTAATCGCAACAGGAAATAACGTCAAAATTAATGACGTCATATACTCATGATAGTACTTTCGCAGTGCACTGCTATCTATATCGGAACGCTATTGATAGTACTGTCAGTACTTGCAGTGCATAACGGAACGCACCCATAACCTGAAAGAATTCAGTATTGGAATGAGTAATATTTTCATGTATCACGTCACAGATTAATAGACAGATCGCCAAAGGCCTGCCTAAAGAAGAGACCGCCATCTTCGTGCGATAGACTTTGCCCCTTACCGACACACTTTGCCCCTGGTTCGAGTCCGTGCTAAATTCGTAGACTTGAACCAAAAGACTTTGTCCCTGGTTCGAGTCCGTGCTAAATTTCGTAGACTCGACCAGAGAGAAGGATGAGAGTGGTCATCCCTTCGATTTAGCTGCAACCGGAATTCAAAGCGCCTCTATGTGCACAAAACGTGCACATTGAACTACGTAGCCATGTGCACGATGCTCCCGAGTGGTAACAGGCTATGTGCACGGTACGTGGTTCGATTCCGTGCTATGTGCACAGATGAGCGCCAGTAACACGTAGCTGTTAAAGGAGATGAGTTCGAGACCTCGCAGGGCCAATTTTTTTTTTTTTTTTTTTTAGTACGACTATATTTGTCAATTTAATGAAATCCTTTTAATTATTGTGGAATAAAGAGATAAAATGCATTTCTCAAGCGTACGCGAGAAAATCGAAATCAAAAATAATGAGTGCCGTATAAATACATATGGAATAGAGCGTTATATCGAAGAGCGTGTGGCGTAGCGTTAAGGGGCTAGACACGTACCGTCGAGGTTAGAGGTTCGATTCTCAAGGAGTGACTTTTTTTTTTAATATTTTTTTATTTTAAATAAAATTTTTTTTACCATAAAATGTAATTTTTACACAAAATAAATGTAAATAACACGATTTATTTACTTATAACACGTATATTACAAAAATGCATTTTTCTTTGCCTCAAAAAGCCGTGAAAAGCCGTCTGTAGAATAGCTGTATGCGATAGGAACTTGTATGATTATCTGTTTAATTAAAAATTATCCGATTTATGTCGTGTTTGCTGTCGTTGAAATCGCAAAAATCTCAATAATCCATTAATATTATTTTCGAATAGATAAAATGCAAAATAAAGGTTTTAGTTTTTCACTTATAAGATGTTTATATTTGTGAATTGCCATGGATGGGGAAGCCTATTGTTCGAGAGTTCGGAACGTTCTTTGATCTCGATACTCGGGCGCTCGGGCCCGCTTATCTTTTCGAGCTCATCTCACAACTCGTCGTGTGCGAGAGAGAAAGCGAGACTGCGAGTATAGAGCGAGCGAGAGGACCTATCATCAAAGAAAGTTCCGAACTCTCGATATATAGGCTTCCCCATCCATGGCAATTCACAAATATAAACATCTTATAAGTGAAAAACTAAAACCTTTATTTTGCATTTTATCTATTCAAAAATAATATTAATGGATTATTGAGATTTTTGCGATTTCAACGACACCAAACACGACATAAATCGGATAATTTTTAATTAAACAGATAATCATACAAGTTCCTATCGCATACAGCTATTCTACAGACGGCTTTTCACGGCTTTTTGAGGCAAAGAAAAATGCATTTTTGTAATATACGTGTTATAAGTAAATAAATCGTGTTATTTACATTTATTTTGTGTAAAAATTACATTTTATGGTAAAAAAAAATTTTATTTAAAATAAAAAAATATTAAAAAAAAAGTCACTCCTTGAGAATCGAACCTCTAACCTCGACGGTACGTGTCTAGCCCCTTAACGCTACGCCACACGCTCTTCGATATAACGCTCTATTCCATATGTATTTATACGGCACTCATTATTTTTGATTTCGATTTTCTCGCGTACGCTTGAGAAATGCATTTTATCTCTTTATTCCACAATAATTAAAAGGATTTCATTAAATTGACAAATATAGTCGTACTAAAAAAAAAAAAAAAAAAAAATTGGCCCTGCGAGGTCTCGAACTCATCTCCTTTAACAGCTACGTGTTACTGGCGCTCATCTGTGCACATAGCACGGAATCGAACCACGTACCGTGCACATAGCCTGTTACCACTCGGGAGCATCGTGCACATGGCTACGTAGTTCAATGTGCACGTTTTGTGCACATAGAGGCGCTTTGAATTCCGGTTGCAGCTAAATCGAGGGGATGACCACTCTCATCCTTCTCTCTGACTCGACCAAAAGACTTTGCCCCTGGTGCAAGTCCAGGCTAAATTCGTTTGACATTACCAACAGACTTTGCCCCTGGTGCGAATCCAGGCTAATTGATCATGAGACCAATTTGAGAGATTTGGCCCCCGTTGTGTGTGTGTGTGTGTGTGTGTGTGTGTGTGTGTGTGTGAGAGAGAGAGAGAGAGAGAGAGAGAGAATATTTTACATATATGCATATATATATAAAATTTATTAAATATAAAAAATATATTTTTTACACATAAAATGTTTTTTTATTGAAATAATCACGATTTTAAATGTGATATAACACAGTGTTCAAAAATTTTTTAATTAAATTTTTTAATTAAATTTTATTAAAGAAAATTACTTGAAATTTTTTACATTAAGAATTTAAAGGCTCCTTATTCTCTTGTAGAAATTTATCACTACGCCAATTAATCACTTATTTTGAGTATTTAAAATACTATAATATACAGTAATTTAAGTATTCGAAATAAAAGTGATTAATTACTCGAAATAAGTGATAAATTGGCGTTACTAGTAATAAATTTCTATAAGGGTTGAAATAAAGTATAAGAGATAAATAGGCTATATGTGAGCCGTATGCGAAATGTGAGATGTAAGACGCATATTGAAATTTAATTTTTCGATATAACTTTCAAAAATGTACACGAGGTACAAAAAATTAGCTTGGACATTTGTAAGACTTAAAATTGGGATTAATTCTCAATTCTATTAATTAAATTTCGATATAACACACCTTACATCCGCGCACGGCTCACATATATATAGCCCATTTATTAGTGCAATTTTTAAGTTCCTTATTTTTCAAAGTTCACCTTTTTACGTTATCAAATATTTTTACGTTTTCAAGAATTTTATATTTTTACTTACCGCAGTTTCTTATCCAAATGTAAAATCTTTTATCGCAGTCTATAAAAAATTGAAACAATTTACAATTTTATGATATAATATTATTATTATTACAATTTCTATATATATGCACATCTGTCAAATATCGTGATTTATTTCACATTATTATTATCTATTTTAATAAAAAAAAACAAAAACACTTGCAACAATCAAAAATAAACCGCCTGCCGCGAACGGAAAATGCCAAGAAAGCACGCAATTTCCGCGAATCTCGTAATTTTTTTGAAAAATCAACAATTTCAACGAAATTGTAAATTCTTCAAATCACTGCACAAGTATAATTCACAATAATAATTTTCAGTAACTACGATAAAAAATCGTATACTGAAAACCGCAAACGAAAGTGCAATGGGAGTAAGAGTAAAGTCTGTGATAAAATTAATTGGCAATAGAAAATTAATAATTTTCAAATAGAAAAATTTTGAAATTACCGAGGATTTACAAATAATAAAGTAAAAATATTAAATAATTTATGTTTTCGAATTTTGCTCGCGGAGAGGATCTTTAAAACAAGATTTTTAGAAGAGAGGACCTTTAAAATATAAACAGGCAAAAACGTTGGAAAAATTAAAGCGCGCGTTTAAACAGATAAACGCAATGAAATAAATACGCAATTGTTTTTACTTATCGCTGTAAGCTCACAAGCTTCTGACGTGCTATACACTTTTATATAATATATACAAAGTGTCCGGTAACTAACGGACCAATGATTAAGGGCGGATTCTCTGGCCAATTTGGAGACGATTTTTCCTTAGCAAAAATGTTGAGAAGTCAATAATTTTCGAGTTATAAGCGATTAAAAAAAATAGGTTTTTTGAAAACTAAACGTTTTGGAGTTAAAAGTCTAACATAATTACATTCTTCAGTTAATTTCAGGTAGAGTTTACTATAATAAAATTTTAATTTAAGGCTTAGTTATAAAGATACATAATGACAAAGATTGGAAAGTTGTAAAAAATGATGACCTTTTTCGACATTTTCGCTGAGGAAAAATCGTTCCCAAATTGACCAAAGAATCCATTTGTAATCATTGGTCTGTTAGTTACCGGACACCCTGTATATTGGACACGAGTTTCGTTTGTTTCAGATTCTCGAGAGTTGAAGTAGGAACATACGAGTATCATATATCGTTTGTGACTTGCCGAATGAAAGCAAGACAGAGAGCGAACGAGATGATGAGCTTAATAGCTCATAATGTTATAAATAAATAAATAAAAAATTATAACCTGACCTACTAGTTATTGAATCTTTTTTTAATAAAATGTTTCATTATTATTATCATCTAAGTCTAAGTCGTTTAATTACTTTTTAGTTTTTTAATAATTAATTTAATTTATTCTAGTCATTTTTATATGAGAAAAATAATATCACGTATACGTTTTATAATGAATTAATATATTTCGGGAATCGAATTATATATTCTTAATAATATAAAAGTGTTCAAAAATTATATTTGACTTTTAATTTTAATTATTTTATAGCAAAGAGTTCCGAAATCTCTTACACACATAATGGGGATTTTTTTCATCCATATAATTCGCAATTAAGTATATATGTTAATTATTAATTTTAATAAAATAAAAATTAAAATTAAAGGTCAAATATAATTTTTAAACACAAATATATTAAATTAATTATAAAACGTATACCCATGATAGTATTTTTCTCGTACAAAAATAATTAGAGTAAATTAAATTAATCATAAAAGATTAAAAATTAATTAAAGAATTTAAACTTATATTTTATATAATAATAATAAAACATTTTATTACGTCAAACCGTCGTGAAATAATTAAATAAAATTTGCTAGTTACGTCAAAGTCAAGTTTTCTAAGCTTATAAAACATTTTATTAAAAAACAGATTCAATAAATATAAGTACATGTTATATATATACTTATATTTATTGAATCTGTTTTTTTTATAAAATGTTTTATTATTATCATATATAATATAAATTATTTAATTATTTTTTAATTTTTTTATGAGTAATTTAATTTGTTCTAGTTATTTTTGTACGAGAAAAATACTATCACGGGTATACGTTTTATAACGAATTAAATATATTTATAAGACTTTTAACAAGGCTCTGTAATATAAATATAAATTTAACGTATAAGACGGGCAACAAGAGCCAAATCGCGGATGACAATGCGTTATCCTAACGGAACTAAATAATTTTTCGTTAGAATTAAATACCGGTGCACAAGGCACCAAATTTTTACTTGGACACGGCCAAGATTTTAAATATGAAATAATCTCATATTTTGAGATTTAATTTCAATACCCCTTTAACCCCCCTACGGAAAATAAATAAATGAATGCAAGAGAAAAATATAGATCCGAAATTCGTTGAATCGGGAATCGAACCCGAGACCTTTCGCTCTCGGGTTCGATTCCCGATTCAACGAATTTCGGATCTATATTTTTCTCTTGCATTCATTTATTTATTTTCCGTAGGGGGGTTAAAGGGGTATTGAAATTAAATCTCAAAATATGAGATTATTTCATATTTAAAATCTTGGCCGTGTCCAAGTAAAAATTTGGTGCCTTGTGCACCGGTATTTAATTCTAACGAAAAATTATTTAGTTCCGTTAGGATAACGCATTGTCATCCGCGATTTGGCTCTTGTTGCCCGTCTTATACGTTATAAATATATTTATGTTCAAAAATTATATTTGACCTTTAATTTTAATTTTGTATTTTATTAAAATTAATAATTAACATATATACTTAATTGCGAATTATATGGATGAACAAAATCTCTATTATGTGTGTAAGAGATTTCGGAACTCTTTGCTAAAATAATTAAAATTAAAAGTCAAATATAATTTTTGAACACTTTTATATTATTAAAAATATATAATTCGACTCTCGAAATATATTAATTCATTATAAAACGTATACGTATTAGTATTTTTCACATATTAAAATGATTAGAATAAATTAAATTAATTATTAAAAAACTAAAAATTAATTAAACGACTTAGACTTAGATGATAATAATAATGAAACATTTATTAAAAAATAATTATAATAGGTCAGGTTAATATTTTATTTATTTATTTATTTATAACATCATAAAATTCTGTCCTTTCCGAAATACGCGAACGCTACGAAAAGATAAATCTCGTACATGCCGCCGGACGAGTTCATGAGCATGAGACGCTCTTATCTTGGGAACGTATTAATAGTTACTGCATTGACTACTACTACGATATGGCGCTGAAATCAGTGAGAAATGCTGGTCTCTCCTTCATCCAGACAGTGTTGTTAGACGGGCTAGGTTTTTTCGCGCATGCGCGTATTACCGTGACGTAACCATGACGACTACAGTAACGTATGATGTTTGCGCGCGCAACTACGGACCAAAACCCTGGACCACGGAGTTTTGGCGGAATCGCAGGAAACAGATAAATTGAACGTACGTAAAAATAAATAAATTATTACAATATATGTAATATAAAAGTGTATTATTATAATTTATGTATATTAAAATTAATCAATAATTCAAATTATAAATTGTATAAATAAAAACTAAACTCGTAATTTACGTATGTTATAACATAGGTACACGTATATGTATATATTTTATAATTTCATTATTTGTTTATTGTATGTTTATATTTAACATTTTTAATTAAATTTATTATATTTATAATAAAAATTATACGATTCATTAATTATTTTAAAAAATTTTCAATAATTTAAGAAAAATTAAACAGAGGGGGAAATCAGGACCCCATTTCATGCGAGTGACTACTTCATTAATACTACATTCAATGCGCATGCGCGAAAAAACCTAGCCCGTCTAACAACACTGCATCCAGACCTTTGGCGATCTGTCTATTAATCTGTGATCACGTGAAGTATTATTGTAACTATAATTTTTAATTACAACATTGCATTCATTTATTTATCTCATTAAAACAGGCAAACGTCCAGTTATAAATTTTACTTGATATGGTAAGAAATCACACAAATATTTATCAATTTTTAAACATATTTGTGTTATATATTATATGATTTAGGTTAAAATTACCGGTAATTTTATTTTTATGATTACTGATTTATATATATTATTTTTAAGGTAAATCTGTACATAAATTGTTTTCCTTTATGTTGGTGATTTTAATATTCACCATTTAATAAACATTACTGAAAATGGTACGAGCAAGTGAGAGCGTTATTTTAACCATAGGCGGAGTCTTGAATGATTCTGCCAGGCCTTTGAAAGAAAGATTCCGAGCGTTATTTACCCTGAAGAATATTGGTGGTGCAACGGCAATAAATCAGATCAGTAGATGCTTTAAGGACGAATCGGCGCTGTTAAAGCATGAGCTTGCATATTGCCTGGGTCAGATGAAGGATCCTAAAGCGATTAGCATTTTAACAAATGTATTGGAAGATCTGTCACAAGAACCTATGGTACGTCATGAAGCAGGTATGTGTGTATTTGGTATGTCACTTAATTAGTGGCCTGTTTTGGAATTGATAAAAAAATTAATGTGATTTATACAGGAGAGGCATTAGGTGCTATTGGTGAGCCAAGTGTAATTCCATTATTGGAAAAATATCGCAAAGATCCTGTACCAGAGGTAGCAGAAACCTGTGAGTTGGCCTTGGATCGATTGAAGTGGTTGGAATCTAATACTAATACAGAGAACTTACAAAATAATCCATACTCGACTGTCGATCCAGCACCTCCGGCTGATATAACAAATGTGGATAATTTACAAGAAATTTTATTAGATGAAAACAAGTCATTGTTTGATAGATACAGGGCAATGTTTTCATTGAGAAATTTAGGCACCAAGGAAAGCATCCTTGCTCTTACCAAAGGTAAGAAATTATATTGTTCCAATATAAGGAAAGGTAGTAAGCATGGAGTAATAATTAATCATTTGCCTTTATGTGATACAGGTTTGAAAGCTGGTAGTGCTTTGTTCAAACATGAGGTAGCGTTTGTTCTGGGACAACTTCAAGAAGAGGCATCTGTGCCAGGATTGCGAGCATCATTAGAAAATACAGAAGAAAACGAGATGGTCAGGCATGAATGCGCGGAAGCCTTGGGTTCCATTGCCACTCCTGAGTGCTACAAGATATTGAACAAATACCTCAATGACAGTAAAAGAGTCGTTCACGAAAGCTGCGTTATCGCTTTGGACATGTGTGATTACGAAAATAGTTCAGAGTTTCAATACGCGGATACACTGACCAAGCTTCCTACTGCGTGAAAATATCCGTTTTTACAATGTATATAAATACTGTATATTTATTACATTTCGAAAAAAAAGAAAACTAAGTTCTTTCTTTTACCATTGAGGAAAGATTTTTATTAATTATTACTGGCGAACCTTAAGGATTATTATCTGTTCTTTCTTTTCCATAGTCTATATATTTTTTCGTGCGTTCAATGCAACTTTCTATTTTATATTATGAATGCATATATTCTTCCTGCTTTCCTCAGTCTTAATTTTCTAGTAATTTGCGGCATTAATTTTTATAGTCCATTTTTATTCGATTCAGATTATGCGAAAAATCTTTAAAGACTCTAGCGAATCGATCGTAAAAGAAGTTTGTATTTTGTCACGTTAGACGATTTTTTTTTCTCCAAGAAAACGGTAAAATCAACAGATTGTATTGCAATGATGTATATGCGGGTGTACCGCTAATAGCATAAATGAGTCCGATAAGAGACTCCGCGCGATACGAACCGGGCCTTTCCGAGCGGAATCGATCAACCACGTCACGGTCCAATGTTTTTACATTCGCCGTAAACCTCATTTATTCGAATCATTTCTCTATAATCACGTTTGTAAATATATGTATATGTGTAGCGCGTTGGCTTATATACCTGTAGCGGAATTTCGATATTGTCGGTGCTCAATTTCATGAATATCGCGTGCCGCCTCGGGCATTCATTGACATATATAGTCGTAGCTTTTATTGCTGTAAATACACAGAAACCTTTACGACTTGTATACTCCGTCAAGATAAATATTTCTCGGTTCTCTTACGTTGTCGGGATGTCATTTAGATGGTGTTATGCAAGGGGGAACTTGTAGGCATAAAAAACGTCTCTCCCTGATAGGTCGTAGGGGAGAAGCTCGACTTAAACTGAATAATGAAACGATTAATCAGAGTCTAAAGCAAGATTGACGCGTTGTAAATATTGGACAAGTAAGCTATAGTTCGTCAAATCTTCAGTAACTTCGCGAATATATATACAGAATCACGTGCTTTGTTTTCATCATTAAACCAAAGAATTTTACCGTCTAAAAGAGACGCGCGCGATGGCGCCAGGTAGAACATAATGGCATAATGACGTCACTTAAGTCATTTTGGAAAACAAAATTTTGAGAATTATATAAAGCGATTATATATCTTATATTAGGGAGCTTTTAAATCTATAATTCCTTTTGTCAACTTTAAATAATCTTTTTATCATTTTTGTCAAGATAACTTTTAAGTGATGAATAAAATTATTATGACGTCATGAATGTTATATTCTACCTGGGGATATATATACACAACATTTAAACGTAATAAAATTTAATCAAATATATGACATCTTTTAACAAAATATTATCGATGTCGCGTCCGCACATTCATCTATCTGCGTTTTCATCATCGATCTTAACATAGCATTAAAATATAATCCATTAACACGCCATTAAGGTATAAAAATAATTAATCGATCGCGGCGCGAAAGCGCGCGCAAACTTTTCTCCCGCCACGAGACTTTATCTTTTCATACGAAAGAAGAAGATAGTTTGGGGTAATAATTTATTTTTGCAATATATCTTGCGTCCAGGCACTTGTATATGCGACGCTATCGCTCGCTGTAAAGTATAAGACGATTCTCGCCAAAGTGCGAGGCGGGGGATGGACGGGGGTGGTCGATATTAACTCCGCGAAGCACCTTACCTCGCGGAGAACCGCGGTGGCTGAAGTTAGTCACATGCCGGCCGCGGTCGAGTGTACTCGCTTATTTGTACTGGAGCGTCTCTCCGCTGCTTCATCTAAAGTAAGCGCTTCCTCTCTCTCACATCTCAACTTTTTTTTCAATATTTTTCATTATACTTATTTCAAGTAAGCACTTGCTCTCTTTCTCATCCGTTCAAAATATTAATCACAATAATATCGTCAAAGGTTTGACGATAGCGAGAACGAAAGTTCGTAACATTTCGAGCAACATTTTCAGATATTTACAATCAATTTTCCGATTGCTATTTTACTTGAAATTTTTTTATTTCTCATTATACTTGTTTAATAAAGTAAGCGCTTCCTCTCATTCTCATTTATTTAATATATTAATCACAATAATATCGCCAAAGATTTGACGATAGCGAGAAGAAAAGTCACATTTCGAGCAACATTTTCAGATATTACAATAGATTTTTCAATTGCTGTTTTATCTGAAATATTTTTTAAAAATATTTCTCATACTTATCTATCAAATAAGCGCTCTTTCTCATATCTGTTCGAAATATTAATCACAATAATTCGCCAAAGATTTGACGATAGCGAGAAGAGGAAAGTAACATTTTGAGTAACATTTTCAGATATTTACACTCAATTTTTCGATTGCTATTTATATATCTGAAATATTTTTTAAATAATTCTCGTTACCTAGCTTTAGTTTTCAAGTGGTCTTGTATGAAATTCATATTAAAGTGCACTGGTTCCTATAAATTTTTATAAAAGAGATGTAAAAAAATAATTTTCCTTAAACTAAATTAAGTTACAATTTTTTTCATCGTCGAATTGAAAAGTCACATGAAAATTCCATAACTTTTTAATGCATATTAAAATTGTATATTTCTTATTAATATTAATATTCTTCGATTTGATGTGCTAACTAATTTAGTTTTATGTATTTTTTCTGTCTTTCTATTCTCTTTTTTCCTTATATAAAAAAATTTTGAATTTTTAAAACATACAGATTTACAATATTGTCCACACACACACACACACACACACACACACACACACACACACACACATGAGTATTATATTATATATAACATAAAAATATGTTTTGTTTCTGTAACGCTAAATATTTTGCGAAAACTATACATATGATATAAAAGATAAAATTTAAATAAATGATTTTTGTTAAATCGAGTTTAAATCTTTAAAAATCAAAGAATATCTCCAAAGTCTTTAGACCTTTTTCCCTGTTTTTCCAAAATTTTAATTCTTTAATTTAAAATTTTAAATAGTTAGGATTAAAAAGGATAGAAAGATAATAATTAATTATACAGTCGAGTTTATTATCTTGCAAATTTTTGTTGATTCTTACAAATTTATTAAAATAGTAGATTATCAGTTTCATCTCTCGATTAATATTAGTAAAATACACATTCATTTGACTAAAATTTATGATTATTATAATCATTATCAAGCGTGATTTCGTTGGTCTCCCACAATTTTGAGCCAGCGCATGTATAATATATTTTAAAAAATACGCACGTTCTTTCTTCGAATTATGCAATCGCTTTTCGTGTGTACTACTTTTTTTACTTGAGAGTTTCGTGTCGTGAGAGATTTAATGATAAACTTCGCGGTTTTCCTCTTGCGAGACTTTTAACGTTAAAAAAAAAAAATACCAATATAACGTGCCGAGCGCGATGTCGTCCCGATATATATATATATTTTATTCAATCTTAAAATTATTCGAACATTTATTATCTCTCGACAATAGAGGAGAGACGGAAATCTCATCTCATAAATCGCGGATATGAATATACAGCGAGCTCATGACACGAAACGATGAATGACATCTCGTGCGGCTGACGTGTTTTGATCAGTCTTCCTTATTTATGATCTATTCGTCCGTGAAATATGCATATCTTGCTTCGAAAGTAATCGCTCCCGACCTGTTTGACTGTCTTTTGTAACGTCAATCGCGCCTCTCTCGATATGCCGGAAGCAAAACAAACGTCAATCATTCGCCAATTCTTGATTCCGGGCAGAGTCGTCGCAAATAAGGAATCGCGGAATAAGCTTCGACGGATGTTTAGGAGGAAGTAGACTTGACATCTCGCGTTCGAATATTAATATCAAATGTTAGAATATTTAAATTAAATTTTAATGCGCGATTTGCGCGGGCAAGTTGCATGTTTTCCCTTTCCGGTTTCCCGCTCTTTTGACGTCACAATCTCGTACACCTGCAAACACGACAGAGCGTTTAGTTTCATTCTTATATTTTGTAAACATTAACAAGATTGTTTATATTTGACAATTTTATATTTTGTGCAAAGTGTGTAAATTATAAATTTAAAATTATAAATTATAAATTAAAAATTAAAAATTTATTACGTAGAAAATAAAACTGCATATTTGCCGCAATTTGGAACAACACGATGGAATATATGAGAACTTCGGCATTACGTGTCGATCGTTAAATTGGCATACCCTTATGTCAGCATATCCGGTCTTTACAATCCTAGTTAATTAACTTTGTAGAAAGAATCGATCTATTCCTTCCTTCCTTGCATAAACCGTTATCATCATTATTGATATTCAGTTTTAAAGCTCGGGCTTTTTTTGCGATATGTTAATATAAACCACGAGTGAAAAAATATATGCAAATATTAATTTGAAGTTCAAAGGTAAAGGTTTTTACGATAGAAAATACGAGTGAATATATATATCGATATCATAGAGCGATTTTATACGACTTTATATGCACAGAGGGAAAGGTAAGAGGAGATATTTGCCTCCTTCCCTGGAATCAGCAAAAAATTGAATATTTCTCCTTAAAAAAAGACATTTTTAAAAATTTCAAATTCTATAAGTATTATAATTCTGTGAATAACTGAAAGTATTTTGAATCATCTCAAATATATCATTTTGACATCGAATGACGTCATTAGATGTCAAAATGACGTTATTTAACGTCTAATGGCGTCAGTTTGCTACTTGAAATGTCCCCTCCTGAAAAAATCGTGCTCTTGTTCATATGCAATTTCTAGCACAGTGACTTGCATGTGCGATTTATGTGTGTATATGTACACCGGAAGCATCGATGAGCGATCAGGCGTCGTCGGATTCGCGATCGCGGGAGATGATGAGGGATAATCGGTGGTTCCTGAAGGACGAGACGTAGGGGGATATGTCCGGCTGCTTGTCGTCATCTATGACAGGCTCGACAGATGCGGGGCCGCTGCAGCCCCAGGAAGATCCCGTGCCGCCATCGACTTACGACCTTAGACCCTTGTCCGAGGGCGATGGCTCGTCGGCGAGGCGAGGCTGTCGTCATCGTCATCAGTTACGACGTCGGATGACGTCCGCTCCGCCGTCCGGACAAACGATACAGCTGACTCCACTCTGGGAACACGTAGTACGCGTCGAGATCAAATATATTAAATTAATCATATTTTATTATATAATAATATTTTTTTATATAATTATACATAATTATTTATAATTATATATAATATGTGTTATATAATTATATATAATTTATATATAATTACATTTATTATATTATTATATATTTTATTATATTAATTATATTTTATTTCATGTTTTATGCTTGTATTTTTTAATTCTTAAAATTGAAGCACTTTGGTTTTTTATTGGAGATATAATTGAAATTTGCAATTCGCGGTTTTTCCGGCCAGGTGCGAACGCGTAGGTTTCCATCCGAGATCGACACTCAGGCCACCTTCATTGAGATCTCCGAGAGACTTCGAGACCCGGAATGGGAGGTGCGCCAGCACGCTCTGCGAGTGCTAATGGACGTTCTACCGACGCTGAATGCCGATGTCGTTGACAAGGTCATGCAACCGGTGGTGCCGGAGCTGATCAATAATTTGGGGCATCCAGCGCCGGCGGTACGCAAGGGCGCCTTGGACGCGCTGCGGGTCTACCTCATTCACACCCCCAACAAAGACAGCGTGGTCAAAAACGTAAATAGCCGCAATGCGCTGAAAAAGAAGCTTTTTTTCTATTTTCTCTAATATTCAATATGAAATTAAAATCAAATTAAAGATTAAGTTAAGTTAAACAATAATTGGATAGCTAACAATAATAATTGTGAATAAAAATTAAATGCAAAATTCGTTTCGTTACAGATCCTTCACGACGGCTTGAATCGACCGGACGCTCACAATCCATTTCAGACGAACGTGACAACGGGGGTGATTCTGAGTGCTCCGCTGCTGCTTTTTCCATCCTCCGACAGTCCTCCACCGACCACGCAGATCCTGAAAGACGCCACGATCGCCTTTGCCGCACGACTGGTCCAGGTACCGCACCAGGAGGCCGTTCTCAAATCCCTCATGAAGATTCGCGATGAGGTCGGCGACGAAGAATTCGAGAGCTACCTGGCGGATTACGACGACAAGCTGAAAAAGAACATCGACGTTCTCTCCAAGATTTACAACATCAAGCCAACGACCAAGAAGAAGCGAGAGAGAAATCGCGCGCGGGATATCGTCAAACCCGACACGAAGGAACGTACCTTGGACAAGAGCTGGGACAGCGACAGCGACACTTCCGGTATTGCTGAAGAAGAGGATGAAGGCGCGATACCACCAGCGAGAGTTGTTCTGGAGACCGAGATCAAGTTCAACGAAGAGACGGCCATCACGATGACGATCCTGGAGGAAAAGGAGGAGGATGAGAGCGGGAATTCGGCCTCCTCGGATAAACGGAAGACGCCGAGACGCGTCCGCTTCGGCGGCGAGATCGTCAAGTTGAGGACACCCGACAGCGACGAGACGGAATCGATCGAGATAACACCTAAGACGAGGATCCCGCTTCCTGTATCGCCAGCTACCAAGATGCCGGAAACGACGAATCGGAGACGACCATCGTCGCAGCCCTGTAGTCCCTACGCGGGAGAGAAACGAAGATCGAAGAGGGTTTCCAGGTCGGCATCCAGCAGCCCCAAGAGAGAATACACTCACAACGCGCAACTGAGTCCTAAGAAGAGTATCCTCACACGAACGGACGGTCCTCTCATCGTTATCGATTCTACGGAAGAAGCTAAGAGAAGTAAAAAAGATAGGAAAAGCGGCGAAGCAGTTTTGGAGGATAAAGCTTTTTCCAAGGTGAATGATAGTTCGAAAGAAGTTAACGAGACGTCGAGGAAGGAAGACGCTGCTTTAGCTCAAACAACTTTGTATTCAGCGAATAAAGAGGATAAACTGATCAAGGATAATGAAAATAACGTGTCCAAGGCAGCTCAAGTTGCAACCCCGAAGAATGCATCATTAAGGGGAGAACAAACGATCCTTGAAGGAAATCACGTGATCGATGAAAGCGTTTCCGAAACCGCCTCGCGACGAGAGAAGACTTCATCGCCGACAAAGCTGTTGAATCCAAGTCGTTCGAAGACGACTGAAGAAAATAAGGACGACGAAATGGAGAGAGGACGCTCGAATGAAGACGTTCGGAAGGCATCGATCGAGCAGAGCAATTTTACCCGCGATTTTTCCAACAATCTGCCATTCGGGTCGCCGATTAACGGCGAATGCGAGGCGCGAATAGATCGCCTGGTTGGCGGCGATTTCGTCGACGACGAACGGGAGGACGTGCGCATTTTCGACGACGGCGAAGGACGAAGGGGACGAAGCGGTCAATGCTCCGGCGACCGGAAGAGCGCGTCGGAGGGGAACGGAAGTGTCACTTGCAGCAGCAGCGAGGGCGAGGGAAAACCGCGAGAACCTAGCTGGGAGGAATTAGGGTTGGTCGGTCAAGAGGTGCTGGACGATCTGCACAATAAGGTGAGTGGATTCAGAAAGCAAAATCATTTCCGAATAATCTCGAAGTTAATATAAGTACACCAAATATTTTATATTAAGGTATTATGTAAATTTATTGTATATATATATATATATATATATATATATATATAATTAATTTTTTTATAAAAGTTTTTATAAAAGTTTGCAACAGTTAGACCTTTTACGGTTTCATATTGAGATGTCTTTCATAGTTCTTTCTTAAGATATTTCTAAAAAATAATTAGCAAATTATATACATTTTTAAATTTCTATAAAAAATTTCTCAAATAATATAAATTAAGTCAAGTTAAATTGACGATATTAAAGCGAGGACGAGAATAATTGATTTATTCGTGCATGAAATTCGGAGAGAATTTCCTCTTAGAGTTTACGTAATAAAAAATATTAATATGTGCATAGTAAATATTACTATATACATGTTAAAATTAATCGAACATATTATATATCTTACTGTGGTAAATATTAATATTTTTATTATAGTAAATATTAATCAGAGAAACTCTTATAAATATTGTCCCATAATTTTCAGGGCAAATTCTAAAAGAAAATTCTCTCTGTGTAAATTAATTTTCGAATTATGATAGCACTAATATAAAGTGCAAATATATAACTAAATATATCATATCCGTATTTATTAATGTATCTCAAAGACATTGATGTCTTTTTTACGCGAAAATTTGGTATCATTTCCGCCAGGGCAGGGTAACGCTCGGCTTCTGGGACTCGCGGCGAGGATTAACATGCTCATTCGGGGGACCCTTGACTTTAGGACAGGTCGCCGGTCCGATACATTAGTACACGGGTGAGAAGTAGGTCGATCGATTCTCGTCGACAAAAGTTTCGTCGCGTGACGTAACGTGATTTAAGCTCCATCAATTATCGGGGTTACGTGTGCGCGCGTACACAGAACCTTAACGTATCTTTTTCTTCCTCTTTTTTTTAATCTCATATACACGAAGAACTTGTTTTCATATCAAGCATCATATCGCGGCACTTTATGTGTCGTTATTAGAAAATTACGTCATACAGATAGATCGCTAGACGCTATAGTGCAGAGCTTCGCGCGGAGATGTGTGACCTCGATTTACATTCGATCGGACTTTGAATTAATCCGTGGACGTGGCGTACTCGTAATAAATATCGGGCGAGTAATCGAAAAGCTCGAAGTCCAGTCTTAGCTTCTCGTAAAGCTTTCGCACAGTCGCTCCGTTTAATTGACGGAAGTATATCCTGGAAGCGTTGACGTGACCATTACTATGCCTCCATCTAGGCTTAATCTTGTCCTGCAATCCCAACTTATTGATCGCGTACACTTGATCTCGCCACAGCGATTCCACCTACAAAATTATGATACATTTACAGAAAATTTAATTTGGAGCAAGAATTTTTTTATTAAAAAAAATTTATTAAAAAAATTCGAAGAAATGTTTAATGTTAAATATTACAGACGATGAATACGTGGTTTCGCGGATTCACTCACATTCGCGATAATGTCATACTTGACGAGGCAGGGAGTGCAATAAAGATAATACGGCATCCAGTGATCATCGCCATAACTTCCTAGATCAGTATCGATCATGTAATCGACAAACTCTCGAAAGGTCGGTTCCACACCTGCTGGAGGTGGAACATTATCACGTCGGATCACTTGATCTGGTCGTGGTTCCGTGAAATTTTCCTCTGAAGATTAAGAAAAAAAATTCATCATCACTCTCTATCTTCCATATAAAATTCACATTAATCGCACATTTTTTTCGTTATTTAAAATGATGAAAAAAATGTTAGAATATTATATTTAAATCGTTGAATGTAAAGATTTATTTATAACAGTTTTTGCTTGCATGAAGAAGGGATTCGAGCTATCGCGATCACACACTTTTTCCCTCTCTTCTTCTCCCTTTTACTTTCTCGTGACTTACTGCGATACTTCCGCACGATCTTGGCTCCGTGCTTGCGATAAAAGTGCAATGTTCCGTGCTCCCGGCCGGCGACGGAGTTCTCGAGTTTGTCGCGATAGGCGCTCAACAGCCTCTCGAAGGGATGTCGGACGACCAGGAGTCTTCTGGTCGCATTTAGGACCCGTTCAGCCTCGGGGTACTCGAGTTCCGGCATCGCCCTTCTAGCGACAGTCGACAATTGTTCCTTGCCGTTATCCAACGTCTCCGAAGGCACGTTCATCAATAGGCAGAGATTGTAGAGCCAGGTCGTGGTGCCGGCTTTGTACACCGGGCAGTAGGATATGTTGTGTACCCTGTTGCAGCAAATTGCATAATCCATGGTCTATCGATTTAATCGATTCTTTATTAATGTCAAAGTATTTTTTTTTTTTATAATGAACCTGTCCATGTAGAAGACGGTGTACTGTGGCGCAGGCGGATGTTTGAACGACGAATCCTCGGCGAGCTTTCGATAGGAGCCCAAATTGTACTTCTTGCATACTCTTTCGACGTTCAACAATCGTCGTGTGTTGTCCATCTCAGCTTTGATCTAAGATGATTGATGTAAAATCGCGAGATTTAAAAGCATGGCAGATATAAAAAGAGTCTATTTTTATCGAAAAAATATAACGTAAATTGTACATATATCATTTTGGCTTTATTTTAGTACTTTAAGATGTAGTCACTTTCATTCAGAATGTTTAAAAATAAAAAATTATATATAATATATAATATATAATATATAATAATTATATATAAATTATATATAATAATTAAATTATAAATTAAAATATATATAATATAATTAAAATATAAATAATTTACGTTATTCCTCTTAGGCAGAGATCGGTTTTGTTTACCTATCATTTGTTCTCATCGTCAATATCGTTAATAGAATGCAACGTGTGTGACTCACCAACAGCTTTCTCAACTCATCGGCGGCGGGAAGAGGTTTATCTTCATCTCCGATAGTGATAATAAACAATTTTAACGTCGACAAGATAACGCCGAGGCAGACGACAATTTGAAATAATCGGAAAAATGCACGTTTCTGTTGCCTCGACATAATCGAGACGCGATTTATTCATAAATATATAATCACTTCGCGTTTATACTTTATACTCGTAGAAATGTTACTGAAGCAGAACGATCGAATTCTTCCTAGAGTTCTCTCGCAAGGCAAACACATTCTCTGCACTTCCTCTACCAATTCTATACACAGACTAACTGACCGGTTTTGTGTTCACCAATTGCGATGGTGATGGATCTAGAGTATCATCGGCCCCGAGTTGATCACTGATCATCATAATTATTATAAAATATTACTTAGAGCGTCTCAAAATGATCAAATGTCTTTTTTCGAGCAGAGTTAATTTCGAGATGATTTTTCCAAATGAAAGATGATTTAGCAAAGTAGAAAAAATGAATAAATTTTTTTCGGTATCGATGAACGAAGGTCCACTCCTGAGGTTTGAGTGGGGAACTTCACGGCCAAAGACGTTCTCCGCATAAATTAATTCCGTTAGTTCAGCTGTTGAAACTCGTGTGACACCTTCTTTAAAGAGAAAGAAATCATTCGGAAAATTCGAATGTAAAATCGATACGTCAAACTCGAAAGAGTGATTTCAACTCGCTGACAGATCAATCTCCATTAAATTCCTCTATCGTGCCCGCGAATCTATCTAGATGTATGTACATACAGCTATCCCGAACGACGATCGCGATTGTCACAGGTGCGCCTTGTGTTCATTCAGCGACCGACGTCAAGGTCACTGCACTAGACCTTTTTATGAATGCACGCGCGGCCTCGGCCTCGTCTGCGCGAGAGAGGTCTATGAAAATAAATACCTCTAAATCCTCCCTCCCGCGCAATCGATTTCCACGGGGTGTCGTTTGTGTATCCGGAAAAACGAAATATGTTTCCCGCAACTTTGGACTTTTCGCGACACATCCTATAGGCGCTGCATAATTGATGCGATGTCACCTGCAGGTTCCTACTTCCTACTCGCGTATTACTTTAAAGTCGGTTCTCTATACCGGATAAAAGTTTCATAAAATTTTGTTCGCTATTTGTCGTTGAATGTATATAATCTTCCAATTTTCCGCGAATCGATGAGTATCTCATTTGAATACCACCTAATCAATTTTTCATACACGCTCTGAAAAAATTGTTAACTGGATTAGATCTTTCAACTAAATTATTATTTTGTTGTAATTAAATATATATTAGTATTTAAGTCAAATACATGCACGTTTTGTTAGATTTAATATGTTATATTTAATTTAAATATTTTTATATGTTCAATTAACAAAATATTATTTAGTTGAAAGATTTAATCACCTAAACATTTTTCTTTTCAATGCGTGTCAAAGTAAAATTTATTTGAAAATTAAATCTTCTAATGATCATTTATAGTACATTGTATATAGTTTCTCTCCATTAAATCACAAATGAATAAAACCCATAATTCGTTAATAATTCCGAAACTGATTCATGAAAAAGAAAATAAATGCAAAATGAATAACGCATTTCGTCGAAATTATTACGTCGCTTTTTTACAGCAGAGTAAAGTCGAGTTTATGCCAAAGCAAAGTATGAATATTCTACGATGGGAGGGGAAAGAGTGAAAGAGGGTGAAAAACGACGGGAGAGATTTCCCTCGCATTACATGGAAGAAATAATATAGACAGAGAGAGGGGAGAAAGGTGCAAGAAAATAATTAGCCACGTATTGCGTGCCACGTCGCTCGGTCCAGGAAAACGTTCCCGTTCCCGTGTATATGCAAATCAAGTGGCAATTGTACCACCACGACCGAATGTAATTTTCAAGCCGTTCTCTGATTCATTGTAAGCGCCATAATCAGCCGGTCATTTGTTCGCCATGTCTGACGAGACGTTTGAGAATATTAAAAAATTATATTAAAAATATTAAAAAAGACAGAATATTAAAAAGATTCTACACAGAGAAATTCTACGAGAGATATCGAAAGAAGAAAAAAAGATGCTAACCCTGGTATCGATTCCGCGGTTAGGGCTCGATAGGAGAACACGCGGTGAGAATGCAGATGCACCGACTGCATTCGGTCTCGCTTTGACGATCAATAATGTCGGACTCCAGTGAATTTCCAGCGACAACGTTCATTCGCTCTCACGTAATTGGATTTCCCGCAAATAAAAAAAATTTCTTTTTACATACGGCAATTTTATTTTATTCCCTCGACAGAGACGAATGGTTAGGCGGGCTATAGAAATGATTCGAGTGAGATCGACGGAAATCAATATACATATGCACGTAATTAAAGATGAATCACGCGAGTACAATTCACCTAGCGTTTTTATAACGATTCAGCAATTTGGCGAAGTTAATTCAAAGAATAACAAACACAGGCAAGTGCGGCTTATATCCTTATTACGTGTAATTGGAAGACTTGCACGCGAGATGAGCACAGATAGAAAATATAATGTTGGCTATATGCATATATATAATGATAAGAAAAATCAATCTTGTTAGGCAAAAAAATTAATCTTCTCGAGCCTTCCTGAATCGAAGGCTTTCTCCTCTCTAACAAATTATTTATTATATACGGAGAGAATTTTCTCTTATAATTTACTCTGAAAATCACACACACGGAAGAATTTTATAAGAGTTTCTCTGATTAATTATTAATAGTAAATAGTAAAATTTACTATGTATACATATTAATATTATCATATTTATCTTATAAAATTTTTCCAGTACCATATTATCTCACGATTACCATGATTTTCCGGGTAAATTCTAAGAGAAAATTCTCTCTGTGCATTAAAAATAATATTTTAAACGAGATGTAAAAATATAGAAAATACAAAGAAAGAAGAGCAAGAGCGAAATAAAAAAAAAATAAGATAAGCAACTTCTTGCATTTAAATATCCGACAGTGTTTATTAAATCGTAATAAGATGTCTGGAGCACATCGTGGAAAGGAGAGAGAAATGTAATCATATGATATCACATGACTATTACGATGCATTATGCTTGACGGGGCTTTTAATCGTCTTCTAATTAGACGTTGTCTTGCTCTTTCAGGACGATTGGCGGGCACGCGTGAGAGGCTTGGAGAGAGTCGCGTCGGCTCTGCGGACGTCCTCGGCGCTGATCGCGATAGAGTCGCGATTAGGATCGCTCTTGCATGCGGTGCTCGGTGGCGAAAGGAGCTGCCGGGTGGCCGCCGCCGGCTTCGCCGTGGCGAAGGTAAGCTCCTCGTAACTTTCGTCAAGATCAAGCCTTAAATGCGCGAAGATCTCGGCTAATTTATTGCCAGGACGAGGTAATTGTCGGCGGATAACGCCGAGCCTCGTTATTATATAAATTATATGTATGCGCATGTATATCGCGCGCTAAAAGTATATCTCCAATCGAGAAGCAACTCTTGACAATTAATATATTTTTTGTATTTGAAAAAGACGATATACAGAGTGTCACACCGAAAATATACAAGTATAGATCTTGTTATTTTGAGACAATTTTCCTTCAGAAAAAATATTGAGACATCAATAATTTTCTCCAATTAATTTCAAGTAGAGTTTACTTTAATAAAATTTTAATTTAAGATTTAGTTATAAAGATACATATAATGACAAAAATTGGGAACATGCAAACAATGATGGCCTCCCTCGACATTTTTGCTAAAGAAAAATCGTCAAGGTTCCATTGTTCAATTTTTAAGATTAGCTGAAAATGTTTTAAATTATTCAATTTTACTTATTTTTTCAAATTAATTTTTTTATATCGCGCACGTAAGAGATTCCTGAATGAAGCTTTCGTTATCGATATTCGATCCTAGAAGCATTTACAATTCTTACAGTATAAAAGTTGCAAGGACGGCTATGTTTCATGTATATCCTATCGCAAGTTGCGTAGAAGACACTTTTAGCTGAAGAATATGTTCTACGATTCTTTCGTAATGTCATAGAGGCTTATGACGCAGCATAGACGCGTCAAACGTTAGCTATATTCCATAGTCGTCGATTTTTCGCGCCACGTGTCGACATTCTTATATAGAGACTGTTTCGTAATTTCTACCTGTAGGTCGTGGTCGCCGGTGTCTCGGAAGACGCCTTGAGGAAGAGATTGCCCCAGCTGGCCTGGGGCCTCGCCAGACAGGGTGGTCCAGCTGCGGCGCAGCTGGCCAGGATCGCGATGCTCAGACTGAAACCCAGCCTCCTTCTGGAACAGCTGCTGCAGCCTCACTGTCTAAGCGCTAGAAACGCCAAAGTAAGTCCATCTCACGTAATTAGTTTGGCGAAATATCTAAAGAAAAATTGCATCGCTCCCCGTTCTTCGCAGACGAGAGAGAACGCGCTGCAGCTACTGATCTTTTCTCTGGTGACGTTTCCGAGTACCGAGTTCAAGCTGGAATTTGTGGCTAGTCGAGTCGCCGCGATGGTCCCGGATCGTCGACGCAGAGTACGTCAAGCTGCTCTCGATGCTTTAGCCGTTTTAGGACAGATTTATGATTCCGAGGTATGACTCGAAAACAAATTAGGTATACTAGCAACTGATATTTTTTAGCTACAGAATTCTTCGTTGAACTATAGGTAAAAAATATTAGTTAAAATTTAGGCATGATAACTAAATTTCAGGTGGTAATATATAGGGATGAACTTCTACATCTTTCAGTTAATTTTAGATAAAATTTATTTTAATGTGAAGTTTAATTTAAGACTTACATTAGTTACAAAGTTATATGATGCAACGCATTGGAAATTGGCCAAAAATGATTATCCCCCTTGACAATTTCGCTAAGGAGAAATTGACTTTAAATCTAGAGAGTCTGGAATATTAAAAAGCATCCAATAATTTCGGAATATTCGATATTTATTGAGAAATTATTATCAAATAATTTACAATAAAAAATCTATTGTAAACAATAAAAATTTAAATTTTGTAAAATTTAGCTATACAGTAGCTAATATTTTTGTATGAAAACCCGAAGAACTAACGCAAAATTTTATGAATAATGCAATTCGAATTCTGTAGCCTGGCGTTTCATATAGAAAAATACATCTGGGACCAGCTTTATTTTTAAGTTTCGATTTTAAATACGCGCAACTAATCTTTCAATTAGAGTAATTTATTTGACAAGGTCTATTGTTTTTGCAGGAGGTTCTCGAGGCAGGAAGACAAGCGGCCGATGGACATCCCGATGCCGAGGCAATGCTGGCTGCCGTCAGAGCACGGTTGGCCAGGAAGTTGCTACCCCTGGTGTCGGCCGATGGCCTTGTGGTGTACGGTTTGCAAATTTCATCGACTGTTCAGATCACTACGGGTAATAATAACCGGGAACAAACGAGAGAAGCGTAATACGTGTAGATAAAATAAAATTATAATGAATTATCGAATTTTCAAATCGAATAGAGACTGAATTTTATTATTAAGCTGGATGCATCTCAAAATCACTCCGACTTTCCTTTTAATAGCAGATGATTCTCCGATCAATTTGGGAAACGATTTTTCCTTAACGAAAATCTCGAGGCTTCTATTATTTTCTTAAAGAATTAGAATTAAAAAAGAAACTTTTCGCAAAACTTTGTGGAGTCAAAAGGTGAACTACAATTTTTGATATAAAATTTATTTCAATGGAAGTTTAATTTAAAACTTAGTTATAAAGGTGTATGATACAACACATTGGAAATTTGCCAAAAATGATAATCTCCTTTAACATTTTCACTAAGAAGAAATCGACTTTAAATTCAGAGAATCTGGAATATTAAAAAAAAGCATCCAATAATATTGTAGAATATTCTATATTTACTGAGAAATTGTATTATCAAGTAATTTAGTACAGTAGAAACTCTACTGTACAATAACATTTTTTATTTTATAATAGAATTAGAAAATATATTAAAAGATAATAAAAACTTTGTTCTATTGCTATTCGTTTTATAATAGAAATTAAAATTTTGTAACAAAAATAGATACTGTAAAATAATATATTAGAGTATTTTATGTTGATTCTTCTTACAATCATATACGTGAAAAAACCATGTAGTATTTGTATGTTTAAAGAACATTTTAAAACCTCATATTTAGCCGCGTGATATTTCGATGTAAAACACGAGATTTAATATTACATATAATACATATTTTGATTATCTACACGCAATCGTAAAGTTTGTTCTATTCAACTACATGTGTTATCTTTTTTCTTTCTCTCTCTTTCTCTGGTGAGAGCACACATAATTTTGTATCAAGCGCAAATATGCAGAACCGCGTTTAATCGAAAGAATATAATTTTTGGACAAACCATAAATTATAAAATGTACATTTTATGACAAATGCATGTAAATACTTAAATGTACATTTATCCTCGATTTTCTTTACGAACAGGTCCCGATGTCGATTGGATCGTAGCGGGAAGCGGCTCGGTCTCACCTGGTACCGGTCGCACCAGAGGTCAGATCATCGCCACATCTAGATCGGCGCAAGGAAGAGCATCCCGGTAAGTGCCTAAGTAGCAAACTGACGTCACTGAACGTCAAAATGACGTCACTAAACGTCAAAGTATGCTTGCTACCTAGGTAGTTCGGAAGAGGACCGTCCGAGATATTCAATACAAAAAAGTATATATTTATGTAAAATCGAAATACATGGTTTCTTCTAGGAACGAAAACAACCGCGAAAACTCTTGGATGGATAGACCAAATCTCGTCGCGCTTGGTGTCAGTTTGCAATCTAAGACCGAATCGACCGCTTGGCAGATATTACCTTCGCAAACTAACGTAAGATGACCTACATTTTCCATTATATCTCTCCATACATCTTCCATTTTACAATCCTCTCACATAAAAATAATATATGCGGTCATAAAGATAAATATACATATATGTATATTAATAATAGAAAAAAATAGTAATATAAGTGATAAATGTTGGAACTATATTTTTAAAGCGTTTGCAATTTTATAAATTAATTTTTCAAGTAAACCCAATTAATTTTATATCACAAAAGGGTTCTATAACACACAGAGATCTCTTAACGTATTTCTTAAAGAATATGTATGACTGGTCGATACTAGTAGATTGTAATAGATTAATGAAAAGAGATTATATTAATGACTTTTGACATTATTACGTTATTACTTTCATAAAATAGTATCGATTCTCCATATATAGCGGCGTTTACGTACTGCCAATTTTTCCTGATGTCATCGTAACATATTATTCGTCGGGTTATTGAGCTTTGCAATTCAAATGCTGTAATAGCAAACACTTAAGAGAGTAGAAAGCAAAAAACGGGGAAAAGTGCGATACATTTTTTTCCATCGAGTTTTACTTTGCATATCTTCCGCCGCGACCCTTTATAATTATTATTCCTCCGTCGAGTGTGAGAATTGAGTAAGGAGCTTTGAACACGAAAAAGAAACATTGTACTCTTTGCGTGCGATTCAATAACATAATCTTTTCGCAATTTGTATTTGCATATCAGTTGATTTCGTCGACGAACTTTTAATAGAGATTATCAGGCTTAATAAGGTCATTGATATATAAAAATATCCTGTATAAAATGTCTAGTATATTTTTAACATTTTACGGCGACACGTTCATTTGTTTCTTTAATTAATTCCGATGGTACGTCACGGACAGGAGATAATTGTCACAATAATATAGGTTATTATATCAATTTTCCACTCAATTTTTTTACACATAAGTAAGAGTCCATACTTCAAAATACAAAATTTTTAAAAATAATATAATTGTGTAACGCGTTTAAATATCAGTTCGTGGAAATGTGTCCCTGTCAAAAGTGCCGAGGGTTAGAATATCCCACCGTGATTTATCTCAGATTCGATATTTAAATAATTTTTATACAATTTTCTTACAGGACGACAATGGAAATGAGATAAAAGGCTCGAACGGACGGAACGTGAATGCGGGTAATGTAATCCTTCCCTAATTCCGATTTTAATTAACTAGTTTGATTGTGTCTTTTGTAACAAAGTTTTGTAACGACAACTTGATTTTCCACAGGAGTGTTCTCAAACGTCAATTTAAGATTCGAAGAGCAATTGCGATCCTCTTACACATCATCGAATCAGTACGATTTCGGTGAGACTGATGCTAAAAATCACAGAGAGATTTCTGACAATAATTTTGAACAGAAAGCGCGAAATCGTAAAAACGTTAATGAAGTTGCTAAAGAAAAGGTAAAAGGCTCATATAATCGTATAAAAAATACAGAGAGCTTAAATAAATTGTATTCTATATTTTCAATTAATTTCCTTCATGTATAGAATCACTACTATACTTTTACTACTAATCATAGAGCCTGTATATAATAGATACAAGTGTATAATAAATATACACCAGAATATAATAAATTATTTTTTACTATATGAGGTTTATGAAATTATGATGCAATATATTATTACAAATATATGGAATATACATTTATTAATTGTGCAAAATGTGCGCTTACAGGAAAGCACTGCTCTCCGAGGAGAATCCAAGATTCCGATATTGTCAACACGCGAGCGGCCTAAAATAACTACGCAAAATCGTGAAAAATCCATCAATCTGGAATACATCAATTCTAATAATTCGCGAAAGCAAATGAAGGATGCGTTGGACAGCAATAGCAACCGGATAAATTCGCGGCAAGAAAATATTCGGTGAGGATTATCATTGGCTTCACATCGCGAGAATTTGCAATTTACACATCTCAAATTGAATTAACATTTGTTAATTGTGCATGCAGGTCATATGCGGCTGCGTATCAAAGGCGAAAACGTCTGCAACAAGAGGCGAATCAGACTTTGAATCAGACATTCGATTCGCATTGCGGTAGTTACCGTTCATCTTACGCGAAAGCTCCGGAAATAACAAATAGAGAATATAATGTAAGTTATATTTCATTCATTTTTCTTCATTTTCATTGTTATTTTCGTTATTTCATTCATATTCCGTTGCAAAAACAAATTATATATACATATATTTAATGTAATACAAATTTATCTACGAAAGTAACGCGAGAGGGATTAAAGATATTAAAATCTAAAAAATACCATAAATTAAATTATAACAAATTTTAATATAAAATTATAAAAAATCTAAATATTAAATAAAAAAAGGAACCGCGTATGTATCTTTGTAAAAATATATTCAAATTTCATTTATATCTCTCTATGATTTTGCAGAGCGTTGCGGGAAGAGAAGCGATTTTCTCGAATGACAATTACGGCAGATTTGTGAACGACGATTTTACGGATAAGAACGAAAACTCGGATCGCGCAGGAGGACGTAAACGATTATCTAGAAATATGCAGCAACAGACGCTTGTCGAAATGTGAGTCATTTTAATCCCTTCTGATCTGCGAAAATTTTTCTCACAATCAGCATAATTAATTTTCATTTCCACAGGTACAGCTCGATTCACGAGCGACAGAGGAAACTTGCGGACAGAACTGTATATAGACGATTACGAACTGCTCCGAATCCATTAACTTGCGTGTATGACGAGAATCTAAAATCACAAGTCTCGGATAACGATAGGAACACGATATACCGGGTAATAAACTGCTTCATTGCTTCACTAATTAAGGACAACGATTGCATGTCTAATTTTCTTAACAATAAAAAAGCGCTTTAAAAGATGACCTATTGATGTCTAGACAATTTAATTTTAAATTGATCTCTTTCGATTTTATATGTTATTTAGAATCTAGATTTTTAAATGTTTAGAATTTTATAAAATTTTAAAATTCTTTAACATTTTGATATTTATGAATACTAACTTATACAAATCGTGTCGCAGTCGAAGGATGGATCGGAAATGGCGGAAGTGGAACGGAAGACCGAGGATCTGACCTAATTTTAAATTGATCTTTTTCGATTTTATATGTTATGTAGAATCTAGATTTTTAAATGTTTAGAATTTTATAAAATTTAAAAATTCTTTAACATTTTGATATTTATGAATACTAACTTATACAATTCGTGTCGCAGTCGAAGGATGGATCGGAAGTGGCGGAAGTGGAACGGAAGACCGAGGATCTGACCTCGTCGGATTCGCAGGAAAACGGACGTTCTTCTGTGGAAAAGGTGAAACCTCATCGCCGAAGGCTACGATCATTATCACCCTCGGAACTCCATCGACCGCGACAGTTCGGCAAATTGACCTCCAGAAGATTTCGCACCGCGTCGATGTACGACATGTAAGTCTCTCGTGAATAAAAAGCTCACATTTTTTCCAAACAAAATCGACGCGTCATCCTGGCGAATCGACTCGACATACACATATACATATTTTTTTAAGAGCACTTAATTTCAGACAGAATCGATTCTGTCCCAAAATAAACTGCGAGCAAGATACCCACCCGGTTTATCGATCACCGGCTGAAATATGCGTATAATAATGAACCCTTAGACCTCGAACTTTTATATTTCGAATCCCATAAAGAAAAATTTGAAGAAAAATGCGAAACTGTGCAACTCGCTCGACGTAATTTTTTTCCATCCGAAAGAAACCTCATCCCGGGACTGTGCGATTACACACATGTTCGAGATAATCGCGAAAGGCTGTGACGGCTCGCGAAGGTGCGCGACCTCGTATTTTCGCTTAATCTCGATCTCGTCTCACGTGGCACATATTATTTTTTAACACACTTAACGCGACGCGTGGTAAGATCCAAATCGCCGATACAGAACCGGTACAGAGGATGAATTATTTCAGGTCGGCGAATTATCGCATGTCGACGATTTTTCAAGTCGATAAACACACGCCGATCAATTTTTTTAATTTATAAAATCCGCGTTCCCCGTCGAGATTGCAGGCTGATCTCAAATTTAATATTTAATAGCTCGCTTACAAAGTATGCCACTGTATCACGAGCGAACCATTTTAACCGGTTCGAATTAGCCGGTCGATAAAATTAAAGGAGAGGAGAAAAAATGTCTCGAAGGAGAGGGAAAGCGTGCGTGCGACACGATATAGAAAAAACATTTCGAGAAGGAGAATTTTATTTTTGCACGGAAATTATACGACTCGAAAGCCCTAATGTTCCCTGGTATTAAAAACCTATATATATGCCATATGTGCACATGTGCACATCATGCGGGACTGTTGTAGATTGTCGAAACGCCTTACGTATATCGCGCGCTATCGTCCGTTCTTCCTCGTTGAATATTTTACGTTTAAGCCGACACGCAGCGACTGATCGCTGTTCAATATTTCCTATCCAGAGATATTTGCTATATAAACGCGAATACAGGCAGGAACTTCCTCGTGCGCCCGTAAAAATCAATTTCTTGTATGTATTTTAATTTTTTTTATAAAAATGATTAATATTTCCTATATTAATTTCGCAAAAAATTTTTCGTCCTAATAATCTCATGTATTTTCCTTCCAAAAATTTTTTAAAAATTAATAATTATTATACGAAAATTTCTTGGAACGTGATTCCACACGTGACTCACGCTATCTCTTTCAAAATATAGAAATTGGATGACAATTGGGAATTTCGCGTGTTAGCAATTAGAATCAATTTTCGCCGAAAGAGAAGGATAAATTATGGGTGAACAATAATCTCAGATTCAGATAAGATTGAAATTTAAATTTAGAAATCCGACACAACTGTACACTTATCTTCTGCGAAATTATGAAAGATTTAGTCCGAATTCCAAGACTCGTGAAGAAAGACGGATAAATGCGGTTAACACTTGCCTCAACCTTCTTTAACCGCGTTTCACCGCGGATCGCATGACTCGACCTGGCAACCCTTTCTTCCCTCGTGACCACGAGGGGAAAAGGGCGAGTTACGGTCAGCCTAGCTAGTAGGAGGGTGATTTGTAAGAGCGTAGAATAAAAGAAAGATAGAGTCTCATTATCATCATATTTTTTTATCCATAAAATTAGACGTTTACTTTAGTTTCAGTTATATTTCATCTTCTTATATTTAAATATTTTATTTTTTTAATTATTTTATATTTTATTTTATTTTTCTTTTTTTACTATTTTATGTTATTTTATATTTTTCATTATACTTTATATTATTATAATAATTATTAATTTATATTATTAATATAATTATATTTTATTTTAATTATATTATATTTTATTATTCTTTTTTACTATTTTATGTTATTTTATATTTTTCATTATACTTTATATTATTATAATAATTATTAATTTATATTATTAATATAATTATATTTTCTTTTAATTATATTATATTTTATATTTTTTAGTTCTCTTTAAAAAAAAAAAAGAAAAAAAACCATTTTAAATTTACATTTTACTATCACTACATTTTAAATTCATAGCTTATACATTCTTATCTTCGTTAAAAAAATACAGAAAAATACAGAATTATAGAAAGACCAAGGAGTCGCTGGAAGACTTCGGGGGTAGGAGGGAGGGTGTCGGGGGCAATGTGGGGGTGGCAACGGCAGCGGTCAGCGTCGGGACGCCTCTATGTAAGCCACAGTCGTGCGTAAGTCGTCGATTGTCGACAGTCATGCCGTGTCGTCCCTCGTGAACGCGACACCATGCATTCTCGTTCACCATCCTTTCCCGCCTTTCGCGGACAAACACGAAATTAGAGAGCACCCTGACCACCCCAATAATCATGCGTTTGACACGCGAGTGTCGTCGACCTCTGTCATTTGAATCGGGCCGCAAACGCATCCCCGAGTGCATCCGAGTGTGTGTATATATCCGCGACGTACACGTGGACTCGTACTATGCAAGTTCGCCCTTGAAAAGTCTCTCCTAGAGATGGTAGCGCGATGAGTATCGTAAAATCTCGATCGAATGCGCGACTGTATAGGATAATTGCGAATAATTCGATCGTCTGCGAAAATATATGCAGAGATTTAATCGGGACGAACGACGACTCGGGAAATGTTAAAGGCTGAGGAAAAAATAGCCGCGCAAATCAAATAGAATGGAATAGTATGAAAAAAATTAAAATATGAATAATGATAATAATAAAGGTATAGGAATGAATAGTGTGAAATAAACGAGAACTAAATAAAAATATAGCAGTCAGTTTGAACCTCGGAAAGCGAGTTTTTCTTGGACGTCTGATCGATAATTAATCGGTGGCCCGATCTAACGCGAGTTCCTGCGTCGCGTCGTTCGAATTATTCCGACGTCATCAATTTCGAATATTTCGCAACGCGCAGAGCTGGTGAACTTTGAAATAGTCGTTAGTATCGATTGATTCTTTCGCTAGAGTTTCTCTGACGCGGCTATTTCTCCTTTTTAATGATTTGAAAAAGGTCGAGACTTTGCGATATTTAACCTTTTACATCGCTACCGTCCCATCATTGTAAGCTACACAACATTAACCATCACTCGTCCATTAGAAAATTAAATAGAAAGTAAGAGAAAATGGCTCGGAGATCAAGAAGTCGAGTTGGAAAATTGATAGAACGAATAAGCGTCATTAGAAGTCAATCGATGGTTAACAGAAGCGATCTTCCTTTGCGGACGAGAGGGTGGACATTCTCTAATGACATGATTCGCGAACGATGGATTGCTACCTAATTAAGTGAAAGAGTACAAATGATTAGTGCGCGATATAGAGGTGTAGAATTATCGCTCGAACTATGAAGAAGTCGCGGAGATCACTCGGACGAGAACCCTGAACCGGGATCGTTGACGAGAAGAAGGATGATCCTGAAATTTTGCTCCTGGCCGAGTAACGCGAAGGAGGAGCACAAGATCGCGGACGCCGTTCTCCGATGCTGCCCGTGCATTTTCCGATGCAGGAAATCGGTCGGCGTCGACAACAATGACGTGGACGACGGCGCCGCGTCCATCTCGACTGTCATCACCACAGCCACCACGCCTGTCATCGCCCTTAGGCTCAACCGAAACGGCGACACGGTGTACGTTGACGTTCATCGTCTCGTCGACGACCAAGTTTCTTTGCGGAAGGGAAATAATAGCGCGATTCGTACAGAATATGAAATAATAATTATTATGAAAATAATGATGTTTAATACACAGAGAGAATTTTCTCTTAGAATATCCCCATTTATTATTTATTATTATATTTTTTTATTATTTTTATTTATTATTTATCCTGATTTATCATGGTAATCATATGGGAATATCATGGTAATCGTGGGACAATATAGTATTGGAAGAATTTTATTATAGGCTTTCTCTGTGATTTAATATTTACATCACAATAAAAAATATTAATGTCTACAATAACATAAAATATGTTCGATTAAGTTTATTATGTACATAATAAAAATTATGTATTAATATTTTTTATTGCGGTAAATATTTAATCAGTAAAACTCTTATAAAATTCTTCCAATACCATATTGTCCCACGATTATTATGATTTCCAGGGTAAAATTCTACAAGAAAATTCTTTCCGTGTATTATTAATATTAATTTAATTACACAGGCAGAGAAAAAATTTTGGTCAAGTAACTCTAATCAGAACAGATGTTTCTTATAGATTTTTAATTAGAAAAATTAGCGATTTAAACGAAAAATATCTAATACAATAAATATATTCATTAACTAAATAAATCTATTTTTACTATTAAAATGTCAAAATTTTTAAGTGACATTAAAACAAAAATTAAAAAGAAAATATTTTTTTATATTAAAATTTAATAAAACTTCTTTGATTCTGAAAAATTTGTTTCAATCATATTAGAATTGTATTTTTTCACATATTTTAAATAAAATTATATATATTTTAAAGAAAAGTAATAATGTAATAAAATTGAAATCCAACTATTTGTTTTCACTTATTGTCAAAGATTAGTGAAAATACTTGCTATTTGTTAGACAATTTTGTATCCTTTGCTAATGAGAAATCAATATGTAAATCAAACATTTACCTACTTTTATTATTTTAGGAACAGTTATAGAAATATCACATAAATCGTTAATTTCTCTTAAAAATTTAACGTGATGGAGTAATTTGGACAGCGGCATTTTTTTGTATAATCGAAAATCTATAAGAAAAACTTATTCTGATTAGAATTACTTGACAAAAATTTTATTTGTCGACCTATGTTATTATTAAAAAATTAATATTAATAATAATTATTATTATTATCAAAATAATAATTATTATTTTAAACAATCACAAAAAGGACGCTATTGGAAAAGCTAATGCTTTTCGAATTCTTATTAAGAAAAGATAAACTTGAGATCGATCAAAGAAGAAAGAGAGAAAGAAAGAGAGAAAGAAAGATAGTGCGATATATGAAAATGATTTTTAATATTTAAAAACACTTTAAGGTAATGTGCAGTCAAAATTTTTAGGAAAGTAAAACGTCGCCAGAGTAAATGTGGAAAACATCTGTGTGGAGATAGAAAAATACATATATTCAAGTATATAAAGACGCACGTTGGCCTTCCTTGTCAATCGTGACACTCATGTTATTTTATTCATACTGCCTGATTCGTAATTCCGCGATACTGACGCGATTGAACTTACGTAAGCATCTATAATATATATATGTATATATATATATATATATATATATATATTATATATATATATATATATATATATATGTGGCTCATGTAAAAATACTGCTTTGCGCGATCGCGCGAGGCATCTCTGCTAAAATATTAATAACGCATTCGTAGAGCGCGAATATACAAGATTGCGTAGAAACTTTCAAGTCGATTTCTATTTCCGTATTCTTTTTTTACAGCGACAAAGCGGTAAAGGAAGAGGAGTACAATGTGCGAAACAAACGTCACTTGTCGCCGGAGGCGAAGAACTATCAGGTGCAAAACTCGAACAAGGAGGAATTCCGGTACCAAGGTAAGTCCTACTCTTTTTAAGAATATTCCACTGTATCCATTTTTTTTAAATTAGGCTCTCTTCTATTATGCTTGATTTCGAAAAAAAAAAATTAATCACCACCCTTTAGAGATTTTCGACTCCTTGATTTTCACGCGAAATTGGATTAAAAAATATGACACACTATGGCGGTTCACACCGATCGGTTAGAAGTTGCGCTTGCGACTGTCTGTCGAGGATTCGGGGGATCATTTCGATGGATTAGTTGGAGATGCGGAACGATAAGGCGATGCCGAATAAACTGCCGAATGAAGCTTTCGGCACGAACGCGCAGCTGAAGACAATGGAAATGGAGCGAGAGGTTCTTCACCTCGTCGTGCATACATATAGGGAGCTTTCGTTAGACTTAGCCGGTGATCAATATTCCGCTGGTCAAGTCTAAGGTACGATCGAACCGCGCGCATTGCATCGTACGAAAAGCGAGATCGATACTAGTCCATCTATCCCTCGAATTATATTCATTTTTGGATAGCTTATATGGAATCAGTAAAATATTTCTCAGACACATCACATGAAGAGAGAGAGAGAGAGAGAGAGAGAGAGAGTCAAATTTTTCTCATAAAAAATAAGAATAAGAGTATAATAATATTTTTGGTAAAAATTGAAAGAATTTTTCTACTTAAACAATTGTAACATAAATTAGACGTATAAGAATTTTGATCATTTTTCTATCATTTTAATAAAGGAAAAAATTTTATAATCGTATCCAGCGACTTAGAAAAGATAAAATTGTGTGTATAAATTTTATGTTACATTTTTTAGCTGGAAATCGATCCTTTTGTGGCCTCATCTGTCCTCAAATTTTGTACACTGAAAAAAAATTATTAAATGTTTATTTCAGTACTGTCTAATAAATCATTTATTTGAAACAAATAAATATTTATCTATTCTGAAAAGGATTTTTTCATGTCAAATAAATATTTTTCAGATCAATATTATTAGTTTCAAATAAATGATTTCTAAGGCAGTATTAAAATATTTATTCCAGTTCAATAAATTTTTTTAGGGTAGGGAAAGCAAACATTATCCGTCTCTTTCACGAAGTAAGAAAAATCTGTAATTCCTCTAAAAATTTTCAGAATTTCTGCGGTCTTTCTCGGTCGCGCGCGGTCACCCCGGAAGCGCAAACAGCTCGTCGTCGGACGTTTCCAGGAGTGATCAACGAGGGGTCGACAAGAATCAGGATGTCGCGGGGTCGCGGAATTACAACGGCAACGACAGTGACAACAGCGGATCGTCGACCCCGCGAAGTCAAAATGACGATCCAGCGTTTGACGTCATCACAACGAATCGTCAGGGTGGTCGCGACTACGTCGACTCCTTTTTCGTAAGAATTAAACGCCTTTCCAGATTATCCAGATTTTTTTTTGTTGACCGACAACACGTCGACGAATCTTCCCTGCCCCCTAATTAATAAATCAGCAAATACATAATTTTCACACATACAGGGTGACTCACCAACAATGAGGATTAATAGTTCGATAATAGATTTTTTCGCATATGTGGAGTCGTTACTTCCTCAGCGAAAATTTAAAGAACGGCGTTCGTCGTTTGACGCGACATTTTAT
The DNA here is from genome assembly GCF_048542155.1 of Nylanderia fulva. NCBI lineage: Eukaryota > Metazoa > Arthropoda > Insecta > Hymenoptera > Formicidae > Nylanderia > Nylanderia fulva. Next base: position 150,125 of record NW_028190807.1, on the reverse strand, counting down.
TTTCCATCATTAAATACGGTAATTAAACGTCAAACTAAAATGAAAGTGTGCTTAAAAAATTGACTTGAGAAATTAATAAATTCTCTGTTTAAAATATACACTTTTTTTTTAATTTTACTTTTTACTGTTTTCTAATTTCTCTCTTTATTATATAGTAATGTAAAGTTTAATACATCTAAAGAAAAAATATTATCATTATGTGTATTAAAATATGTAATATTTAATATGAGAAAAATTAGAGACTTTGCTCATTGAATCAAATGTCATTATTTAACTGGATATTTTTACTGTAATTATTTTGACACAATGCGAATAATCCGGATAACATAATCTTCTCGAACAATTTCAGACGCCGTTGGACACCGACAAGATGGAATACTCGAGCCAGATGGCAAAAGTACCAGACGAGGCGTCGAAGAAATGGAACAGTGAGGACGACGCGAAGCCGGGGAGTCGAATGGGGTCGATTTCGAGGCTTTCGACTCATGGAGAGCTAATCGTGAACGAAAATCGCAGCGAGAGCACAGAAAGCAGTTGCAGTTGCGGCTCGCAATCAGATGATGTTAGATCGAGCGCTAGAAGAAGATCCATCGTACCTGTAACCCCGAACGAACGCGTTTCACCCTATCAGGAGGATCCAAAAATAATGAAGGAGTCGGTGCAAACAAAAACCGCGAGTCCCAAAAAATCGGAATCGCTCTACCGATCGCCCGAGAATCGCAGCAGCAATAACTCGCCAATCTCCGATCAATCGCCGTCCAAAAGGAATTCTCGCTGCGGTTCGCGCAATTTGGTTAGTAGACGGCGAATTGTAGAAAAATTGATAAAATTATTAATAATAATCGGTCCTCAAAAATTGATAGAATTATTAATAATTGATCGTTGGCGCATTTTATTTTATTTTGATAAAATTTTATTATGATAAAAGATATACATTTATTTGACATTTAATCGTGTGGATATCAGGCCGAGAATCCCAGGGATTTCAGCGAGGAGAGAATAATCGCTTCCATAGTACCTGACGAGGATGCTTCCGTTCAATCATCGTTGGACACCATCGCTCGCCCGCTCATAGACATCAATATGACCGGTGAATCACCGGCAATCATCATCGCGTCGAGACCCCATTCTCACGAGACTGCCGAGAATCTAGAGAACTCGCGTAATCAGATTCATACGCAGGAGGTAAGAAATTGTGTGTGTAACTTTGCTAAGAAGACATTAATCTACGGTAATTACGGTTTCAGTTTACGGAAGAGGAGTCTAGCGTGAACGACACCTTGGAGGACAGACAAAGTAAAGACAGTACGAGTGAAACGAATACCGAGCCGGGAATATTGAAAATCGAGGTACAGCTTATGATAAAAAAATGATTCTTTTCATTAGCGTGAAACAAGTAAGACTTTGTTAATGAAGAAGTGATATAAATTAGAATATTAATTTAATGTTTTAATAGTACACTTGAAAAGAACCAACACTATAGTCGAAACGTCGTGAGATTTATTAAATAAAGAATTGCCAATTGGCCGAGAAATATTTATTCCTTTAATTTTTTGACTGGCGGTACGAAAAAATCCAATCAGATAATTTATCATCTATAACATTTGTTAAATTTTTCTTACACAGCCTGAATCTGGGAAAGCTATTGAGTCGCGCAGAAGAATCGCTTCGAAAGTACCGATACGTAGTGTCAGTAGATACCGAGCGCCTTCCAACAAAAGAGCCTCTCCGACCGAGAAGTCCTCTCTGGAAAAATCCAAGAGAATGGTGCAACAATGCTTTGCACAATTGGATAATAAAGATTGGTAAGTCTTGCAAAAAATGTCCTTCTATACTAAAGTACTAATTAACAAATATCCTCGTATTCTACATAAATATACGTTTCAGGGAAGTAACGATGAAGGGGTTGAAGAGCCTGTCTCAGATCTCGAAGCAGCATCCGGAGTATCTGGACGCGTGCGCGACCGGAACGATAAGTCGGCTTCTCGGACGACATGTAAAGAACCTTCGTTCGCAAGTGGCTCGTGCCGCGTGTCTCGCTGCCGGTGATGTCTTCAGCTCGCAGATCCGGGGCATCGATCAGGTAGATATAGATCAAGTCTACACGGGAATAAATAATAACTGGTTTTAACCAGTGATAGAGAATTCAATTACATTCCTAAACAAACCATCGCGATCTATCAATTCCATTGGCGCTATCGATCAACGCGAATTCACATCGATATGTATATGTACATATATATATGTACAAAGTATATCTAAATAAGTGTCAAACATTTTAAGAGATGATTACCGAAAAATAAAGAAGGTTTGTTATATAAATATATGCTCTTATATCCCACCCTGAGGAGATAAAAATCGAGTTTTCATTTTTTTTCTGAAATTTCAAACGAATTAAAAAATGAAACTTGATATTTTCCGTAAGTTGTCTAGAGAAAACAATAAAAATTTCACTTTTACCTCCCTCTGCATAAATCTGATTTCATTTTTGTAACTTTACCTGACGCCTATCATTTTTATCGAACATGCAATTTCTAAAAAAAAAATTATCGAAATTCTAATAAAAATTGCACTTGCTAGAAATAGCAATTTTAGATGTGAAAGAACAGTAAAAAATTTTTTTTTATAGGATTTGGATGACATAGCTGGACCGTTGCTTCAAAGAACAGCTGATACGAATCGATTCCTTCGAGCAGACAGTAACGCGGCCCTGGATCAGATGGTGCAGTATCTTCCGCCTCACAAAACCATCGGTATTATCGTACTTCGGGGAGCGAGGTAAACTTAAAGTTACTAGAAAAAATTCGTATATATTGTTCATATTTTTTATCGCTTTCCTAATTATTGTTTCATTTCTTAATTATTCTGTCACAGCCATCAAAACGGTATCGTACGCGCAGCGACCGCTCGATTGCTATTCGACATCACCGATCGCATCGGACCGGATCACATTATGATCTTACCACGTGACGGGAAGGATAAACTATTAAATGCAGGCGCAAAATTGTTGATGGACGGAAATCTAGACGCCAGGTAAAATCGACTCTTATCGTTCTTTCACACATCTAACAATAAAATTGCTATTTCTATATTAAAATTTCGATTAAATTATCTATTAAATTTCTATTAAAATGTCGGTAATTTTTTTTAGGAATTATGCGAAGAAGATGTTTCGACGCCTGGCTCGCTGCGACGGATTTCGGAAAGCGTTAACGGACGCAGTACCGGAAACGACGTTGAGACACATCGACAAAACCATGAAGACCTTGTAACCCCTATCGTTCCGTCCGAATTAAATCTGCGTAATGTTATTTAGCCCTTTGTTGTCGTTAAACAAACTACCCCAGAAGACTGCTGTATTACGCAGAAACGATTTTAATGATCCGTTTAAAAGTCGATTTAGGACATGACAAGAATTTTCTACAACGTATATACCAGAGACAAGCAAGCAGCCATTTCTCCCCTGCGTATTATCTGTATATTTTCCTTCTGAAAATTCAATAGAGCGAAATGATGTGATTTTAGTGATTGTATAATGTCAGGGAAAAAAACGAGAGAAAGAGCTCATCTCGTATCACGATTTTCGTCTCCCTTTTCTCTCATCACAAAATGAACCCGGCGAAGTTTTGATACTTGTAATTTTAATACATATACGCATGTATATTAGTTTTTTATATGATTGTATAAAGGATGTGCACTTTGACGTAAGTGCAAGTTTGGAGAACTGTAGTGCCTTCGTATTTGACGATTGTTGAAATTTCGCGATCGCAAAATTTTAGCTCAATTCTATACATTAATTGTAGCGCTCGTGACGTAAATTGTATCGACGCCATTGTGTGTTTCGAAGAAAGAAAAAAAACATTTTTGTCTCATTGTTGTCTTCACCAACTCTATATTAATGAGTTGCAGGAAGAGAAAAATATAAAATATAGCTGACAAAAAGAGACCATTGCCGATAGCGATGAGTTAATTTGCTTCGGAATCGACGATGCTTTCGACGTGAGTCGAAAGTTTAAATTCGTTAGTTCGATACCATAATTATTGTTTGTAAATCCAATTGTAACTTCTGAATATATAATATTACTCTAAACGCGCTACAAAGGAAAGTATTGACGAATGTTTATAAATTTTTACCGAATAATAAAATATCAAGTGCTATAAGACTAGAATTTGTTTATGAAAATGATTATTGAATATTATTTGAGACTTTTCTCTCTCTCTCTCTCTCTCTCTCTCTCTCTTTTCTGTGATTTGTAAGCCGTCCATTAGAATTGTATATCAGAGAATTCATTTATATGTACAATATAATATAAAATAATTTATACGCGTACACATATGTGTATGTACCAAAGATAATTGCTTGTTATTTATTATTGAGAGAAGGCACACACATATATATATATATATATACTATTGATAAATAAAATTAATATTGTTATATCATATAATAGTCTACTTATTTGGAATGAAATTTTTTGAAAATACTCATATTATCGTGATTCAGAAAATTTTTCTTCTCTTTCGACTTGAAGTCTCTTTCGAGGCATCAACAAACGATTGAAAGTAAACTCGCAATTATCATTTCTATCAATATCGAAGAGTAGGCTATGTTAAGTTATTTTATTACACTCTTATGAAAAAGTATTAAAAAGTTAGATTTGTTATCTTGCATTATTAATAATTAATTAAAAGTTTGTGGCCTAGCGATAATATATTTTTCAATGGAGGAATCTTCAGTTCAAGACGAATCAATTGAAGCATCGGAGGAGAAAAGCATCAAAATTATTATAGAATCTATTGAAAATATCGTAAGTTTTTTTCAATTATTTTATAATTATAAAAAAATCTTTATTTTTTCACGAAACAAATATAGACTATGAGAGAAGAAACTAGCGTATCGTTTGTCGTGATGCACAAAGACGTAGTGCTGGGAGAAAGTATTCCCCTTTTTATCGATCCGGATTTCAAGGAACCACCACAAGTTTATGATGTCAATTTTGCCGTTGAACTTTCATTTATAATTAACGATCATGATAGCATGAATTCAGTTGTATCGACGCCGATTTTAAGTAAAGCATGCATTTTTATTTCACAACCTATTTTTATCAATATGAAACAAAAAAATAATTTATATTTTATTAGGATAAATATACATGTATGTAATAATTTTTTTTAATTATAATTAATGTAACTGTTATATTTTTATTCCATTAAAATTGACTATTATTATATGTATATTTTTGTATTTTTATATAATAAATATTATACTTTTTTATTGTTTCGTCAGTAAAAGTAATGTGCGAAACTCAAAATCAGCGTTCGATAAATTCTGTCAAATCAAACACGGATTCGAAGAAAAAAGCAACAGTAAGTACTTCGAAAGAGACGTTAACGTCGTCAAATGTCATCGGTTTCTGCAGTCTTGATCTAATGCCGATATTATTAGGTAATTGTACTAAAATTAAAAGCATGAAATTAAATTATATTTACAGTATTTTTCTTATCAGATTTTGCGTATCATCACAGGTGAAAAATTACTCACTGAAAGATTAATCGTACAAATGCCACATTTATCGCTCGATGGCAATGCGATTTCGTGGCAAAATCTTCCTATAATAAACGCAACAATGATCTGCGACGATGAAAAGATATTTCCTTCGAAAGCAAAAATTAATTTCTTGAGTATTACAATAGAAAGTATTTATAATCCGCCAGTCTTCTTCATTGAAGATGCAGAATACAAAGCGGGCACGATAGTATATATTGACAATGAGGTAATCAAAGAATATAATTAATCCGTATCAATAAAAAAGTATTAAAAGCGCAATGAATAATGGCAATTTCCTTCGAAAGCGAGAATTAATTTCCTGAGTATTACAATAGAAAGTATTTATAATCCACCAATCTTCTTTGTCGAAAATGCAGAATACAAAGCGGGCACAATAATATATATATATTGACGATGAGATAATCAAAGAATAATTAATTCGTATCAATAAAAAAATATTAAAAATGCAATAAATAATGGCAAAGAGTAAAAAAGAAAGAAACTAAAATGTGTTAAAAATTAATCAATTAAAAAATATACTAAAAATAGGCCAATTTGTTCATTTTTATATCAATATGTTAAATTGAGCAAAAACATTATTTTAATAAAATACTGTTTTTATATTTTTCATTTTTTTCAATATAATTAATTTTAAGAGTATCTGTATATGTACGAAAAAAATTTTACACGAGTTGCAATGACGTACGGAATACAGTGAGGTATATCGATGAAATATAAACAGAACAGATATGAAAGTATACAAGCAGATAATATAGGCAGATGATAATTGCAATTCTAAGAATGGAATCAAGGAAGTCGAAGCAACTTTAATACGAGATCATATTCCGAGCAAACAACAGATTATAATTTTATCTAATCGTTATCACTAACTCTCGCTTCCACTTATTGCTTTATTTTCAATAAATTTATTTTATATATAATATAGTGTGAAAAAATAATATATAAATATCGCCATCTACAGAAGATCGATATTACTGAATTCCTTGAAAAATAAATCGTTTTTTTCTTTGGCAAAATATTCAAATGCATCATTTTCTAATATGTAACTATAACAGGATTAGCACACTTTTTACACGAGGAAATATTGACTCGAAAAAGCAAAAAAAAATACAGCAAATACACAATATAGACATATTAAAAAATGAGGTATCTCGAAAACTCAAATATAATACAGAATAATACAGAATAAAAAATAAGAATCTCTGTGTGTGACATTTGATTGTTAAAAAAAAATTTATTTTTGAATCACAGATTCCGGAAAATGTAATATTCGAAGATGGTAAATGGACAAAATATCGCGATGTGGAAAGGACGAAACAATGGCAGAGCTTATCGAAATTGCAAAGTCGCGCCAGATTGTCAAAGTGGAAACTTAGTCGCGATTATGCAAATATAAAAAATACACTCGATGCAAAATTCGATTTAGAGGTAGATTTAAAACACTTGCAGTTTCGCAATTTAATCGAATCTTTATCCATTATCAACCTTCATCATTTCAATTAATTAAGGATAGATTGATATGCAATTAATTTGTAGAAGAAAGTATGTCAGGACAAACCAAGGATCGAGTGGAATTTTATGAGTCGTAACGTGATGTATGATGCAGGAATTGAAACAATGCAGAAACGTATTGTCAAGTACATATTTTTTATAATTTTTTACATTAGAATCTTAAGACTCCGTATTGAATATTAGAATAAATTTTATATTCAAAGGTATAAATATTGGCCGTTTCAATTTATGATGATCGAAAAAAATACAGAGAAGGATAATATTAGGTCGAAGGAGACTAAATGTCAATTTTATCAGTGTTACGTTGACTTATCGGAACTTGTCTTTCCAGGAAGTACGTGCAAGTGAATCTATTTTAAATAATAAATAATGCACTGTCTTTTCCCCATATTTTTATAAACATTGCTGTGGCTTAAAATCTGAAGAATATAAAAGTCTCTTCTTCTTAAATATTGATATCAAATATTTTTTGCAGCGAAAAGTACTCGAGTAATAGCACAATTGTACACTCATAACATATCCGATATGGCTGAAAAGACTGGTTTAGAAAAAAATATCTTAGAACTTTGGAATAACAGCTTGGAACGAGACTTAAAAAAAGTGAACTGATATACAATCCCTAAAAAAAATTAAAAAGAGAAAGAATATTACACATATAACTAGAATTTTCTTCAACTTATTTCAAATAGTCGATTCAGTCGGAATTTTCGCAAAATGCAACTCCGTTAATTTCGGAAACCGATGAGCCCGTTTTCGTCATAATCGAAGTCGAGCTTTATTATCCATTTATTCCTTGTAGACTTGAAACTGATTTTTCGGACATGTAAGTTGTCGATTATGACTCGTTTTTCAGAAATATATCATAGCGAAAAATATCATGTCTAATCGAAATAATAAACTGTTATCGAACCATGTTTTAAAATTTATTCCTACTTTACTGATTTTGCTAGAATCGAGAAAATGATGAAACCGAAGATAATCAAACAGCCTTATATTTATTCAGACGATGTGGCGGAGGAACAATACGCAACTTGTATTCAAAAATTAGTGGAGATCATTACAGAGAGTTATAGGGTATTAAGTTTTTTTATATCGTAACGTTATATTGAAAGATAATTCATTTCAGATATATTTTGTATTACGAAAAATTAAAATATCACTTATATCAATGTGAGATATATTTTTCGTCAGGACTTTCGCGAGGAAAAAAAGCAAGAAAAGTTGTCCGCTTCGAGAAGACAAGAAAATGACTCGGATAATTTAGAAACAACAGCTAAAAAGAAATATTGCTTCGTTCCCGAAGAGGTGAGGTCAATTGTTGACGAAAATAAAAAATTATTATGTTATACATATTTGTCGCAATTCTTACAGGATGAATTAACTTGCTTCACGCAATATCTATATAAAACTGGTACGTACTTGAGTGTACGTAGCACTTTGAAAGAAAAAGTCATTTCCATGCTGGATCAGAAATTCAAGACGGGCGTACATAAAGTACACTCGACCGACAGTCAGGTCTAAAAATTTATTATTTATCTAATTATATATATAAAACACTGTTATCAAGAGATTAATTTTGAATCTATCATTCCGTTTAACAAAGACATTGATGCTGAATAAATTTCAGCACGAAAACAGTTTTGCGGCTGTAAAAAGGATATCCTCTTTAGCCATAGATTCATTCATAAAATCTGGCAGAGGAAGATAAATTTTCTCGCTAATTGCAATTTGTATGTAGAACTTTGTGACATCTATATACACGTATCTCGTCGAACGAATGCACCTGGCCATCAACAAGATCGTCGAAAGTCGTCTCGTGAACAACAAAGTGCCAAAAATGGTGATATTCGAAAAATTGTACATTTATGCCGAAGAAGCTTACGAGTTGGGTCATACCGACGATGCGAGGCGACATCATCAGACTGTACGTTCAATCTTCTATATCGAGGTAATCAAACGTGTTATTATGCGCGATATTTCTCGCAGGCGATCGCGATAAATAGAAGTAATCCCGAAGCTTGGACAAAATACGCAATGTTTCTCTTAAAAATCAGCGACATGGAACGTGCAAAGGAATCCTGCTGCGAAGCAGTTCTCTTGAATAGACGCGATAAAATTGCGTGCGTATACAGATATGAATATCGTTTATGTCAGGCTCATACGAGGCTCGTATATACAGAGAAGAGCCAGAGATAAAGTTGTATAAATAATTTTATACAAATGAAATATAATGAATATTTCTCTCTTCTCGGTGCAGTTTATTGATGTACGGATTAATTCTCGCCAAAGAGCAACACTATCGGGAAGCCGAGATCTTTCAAAAAGCTGTTACCGATTTTTATCCACGACTCGTCGAAGGCTGGGTTATCTTGCATCTGCTTTATATTCGCATGAATTATAGCCCCGGTAAATTACAGAAATCCTATATTAAATTATTATATAATTAACATAATAATAAATTATAATAATAAATTATAATTATAATGTATTATATTATAATTATAATTTAATATAGAATATAATTATAATTAAATAAATTACATCAAATTTAATTTTTAATTTTATTTAAAAAATTACGTATATAAATTAAATCGCGCATTAAACAATAGTTTAAAATTATTTTTATATATGTATAAAAAATCTGCGTTATATAAAAAAATATAAAATGATTTTTTCTATTTCTCTATTTTCTTTTAGGAACACATCTCACTTTACGAATAGCAGAAAAATGCATAAAGGACGATGATGCAGAGATGGAGATCTCTGCGGGTGAGGATCCCCTCGCTTGGACAACTATTTACTGTCCACAGGACAATGTTTACATGATAACAGCCACGCTTTTAATGAAGTTACATCTTTGCGACGTAATGTATCTTTCAATCTTATCTTAAAAATTTATCTTTAATTATAAAAACGAACAAATCGCCGTCACACTTTGTATTCACACAGTTTGCTGGCCTAGCACTTGCGGAAGAAATGACTCGCTCAGGTAGATCTATCCACGTATTATATTATCTGGCCGTGCAACATTATTTGTCACGCCAATACGAAGATGCTTTGTTGTATTTAAGAGAAGCTGAATCTATCTACGGACTGGTTTGTCTGTCATATTTTTATCTTCTTTCGTTTTCCTTCAAATATTTCAACCGGTTGATTTGATCTAAATTTTAATTTTATAATTATGGAAATGATAGAATAAATCGATTTAGATAAAATATATAGAAACGTAGATAACTATAAATATATAGAAAATTAATTAATTATATAAAATTGATGTAACTCGTGAATAATACAAATATTTAAATTTCAAAAATATTTTTAGGATTACTCGATCAGCGGCTTAATGGGACATTGTTATTTTGAAAAGTGCGATTTTGTAGAAGCTATTCGCTGCTACGAATTTTCTAACGCGATGTATAACCGACCGGACGATTTGCATCTCGTACAAACGAGGTAAAAATGTTTGTCTCGTTGCATTACGTAAGATGATTGAAAGAGAAGACGAGTTATTAATGACAGCATTAACAACTGTCGATAGAATGGGACTGTATTACGAAGATATTGGCAATTACGAGCGCGCGTTAAAAGTTTTCCTCAACGCATGCCGGACTTCACCGACGGCAGAAACGTGGCTAGGTGCGGGAATCGCTTTTTACGAGGTAAATTCAATAATAAAAATAAAATCCAATAATAATAATGCAAATAATATGAAATTAAGATAAGGCCCGTGTATAAATTAAAATCAAACAATCCAACAATAAGCCAACTTGCGGGCCGAAAGATTAAGAAGTTACAAGATTCTTTATTAAAGATATAAAATAAAAAATAATATAAAATATAATAGAATTAATCCAATTAAATAAACAAGTAAACGTTTCGATAGTATAACTATCTTCTTCAATACAATGGTAACAGGAAACTTTAATTTCCTGTATCTCATCAACTTATCATCACGTTCTATAACGGTTTCGTTATCACAAGGACAATTTTTACAATGAAGGAAACAACTGCGGAATTCTCATGACTTTTAGACGTTTGAAAAATGTGAATCTAAAGAAATCTGATTTTATGCGTTTACCATCGATAAAAATTAGAATTATCAGCGCCTTATTTTAATGGAATTTGTAGCGTAACCATAACGATAGTCGTATCATGTTGTGGTATATGTATTGTTATTTTAAAAATCTGTAATTAGTTAATTTCGTACAGTTAGATATAGATTCTTTCTTTCTAATAAGTTTGAGGATGTAAAGAATTTTTAATGTAAGAATATTTTTTAAATTTATTGTTATTTATTTATTAAAGAAGATAGTTGTACTGTCGAAACGTTTACTTGTTTATTTAATTGGATTAATTCTATTCTATTTTGTATTATTTTTTATTTTATGTCTTTAATAAAAAATCTTGTAACTTCTTAATCTTTCGGCTCACAAGTTGGCCTATTATTGGATTGTTTGATTTTAATAAAATTCAAGCTTCTGAAAAATAAAATTGCTAATTAAAAAAAATTATATTACAAAGTAAATCGCATATGAATGTTTTAAAAATTATTTTTATACATGTCCCTAACAGCACACATGTCCGAAAGACATTTAGAGAATATCCAGAAGATATAAAATATCCTTGAAAAAATATAATGAAAAAATAATATCTATAAAAATAATTAGTTGCAGCGATTTACGGAAGCGGAGGCAGCTTTATCAGAAGCGAATCAAATCGACAATCGTAACGTGACTGTTTGGAAGTACTTATGTCTGTTAAATATGTCCTTGCAACGTCACGATGAATTCGTTCAGTGCCGGACACAGATCGCTCAGGTGAAATGTTATTAACAAGAAGCGTTGATTGAGGTTTTCGCTGTTTTTTCAGTGACATGTTGTCGTTGTCTCGTAGGACGATACGACTTTCTCTTTAGAAAAACGGTCCCTCAAACCGCGAGATGGAAAACTGGTCATGCTCTAAATGCAGCCACGTAAATACATATAAGCTTCTCCTCTCCTTAATTCGGAGATTCAGTCAGCTATTCTACGACGATCACGATGAGATTATTGGTGAGTCAGACCGCGGACTATATGCAAATACAGCATGTTTTGCAACTAATGATACAACGGGAAGATAATAATTTTATAGAAGATACGAAAATTCTATAAAATAACATATACACACATAAGTCAAAAATGTAAAATGAAATCTTTTATATAAGGCTACTTATTTACGCGAAAATTAATAACATATTGACGACTTTTTAAACTTGAACAATTTTTCATTACATTTTCGAATTCATCACTCATTTCGCGATAGTGATTGTTAATATATAGACATAAAAACCAACATTTCCTCACCCCCATTTACTAAAATAATAATTAAAATTATTAAAAAATGTACATAAAAGTATCTAAAGAAATTAATTTTTTTAATAGAGTAAATACACAATTTTTTATACAAATTTTTAAAATAGTCACGAAATAAAAAAATGTATATAATCGTTAGAGATCATTTAAATTAAAAAGAATTTTCCAATTTTCAAAATTTAAAGTCGATTTTTCTGAAAAATAAAGCCTCGTTTAAAAAAAATTTTATTCTATATTTTCAACTTATTTTTGTTTCATGTAGCATCATTATCTTTTCTGTATCATTAATTATGAAAGACATCTGCATTTTTAAATCTTCTATCTTTAGCTGCAATTTCGCAATAATATTCATAATGCGAAATAGAATATTGAGTCACATATCAAATGATTAATACTTTTTGTGTGTAGTGTACGCTATTTATACTCAGTCTGCTTCAAATAGTGATGTTTACTGCGATGATAAATTGCGATGAATCAAGAAGCGTTATACGTCACAAAATTGGAAAAAAAAGGTAATATCGCAGACTGTGCGGCAATAATATTATAAAACACGAAAGCGCTTGCGTTGATAAAATAGTGCAAAATAATAAAAAGAAAAAGATGCAATTTCTTTCGATATTAATAATATATTTTAATAATAATATATTTAATAATATATTTTAATATAATATTAAAATAACATTAAAATTAATAAGCAAGATGATAGGAAAGATTATAATTTCTCAATAAAATATATAATTGCTCTCCGCTTACAGATGATGTTGAACGGGTCAAAATAAAAGTTTTCCGTGGCCCTATGCAAGAAAAAAATGGTGATGTTTTCGCTCCCTGGGGATACTGGATCCAACAGCCCGGCAGATAATTTGAATTGTTAATTGTTCTTATTTTTTCATGTAACAGCGACAAAATATTTCTTTTTTCTTTTATTCTACGTATTTTATAAATGATATATATGCGCACATCAAAAAATTAATTTTGCAAGAAACTTTATTTCCCATACGAATTATATTAAAGACGTTTATAAAAAAAAAAGATTTTCAATAATTATGTTATAATACAATAGTTAGCTTCTACGATAAATAATTAATTATATACTATGATTAATATTACTTAAATATTACGATTAATATCTTTGGAGCAAACTTCGGAACAGAAATATTGGATAGGAACGTAGAAATAAATATGTAAAGATAATAAAAGGATACGAGAAGAGAAAAGAGATATGTACGATTTTACGCCATTTTTATTATAATATATGATCTCAGCAATGCTTATTATATGTTTGCAATGCCATTAGTATGTTGTAAAACATGAATAGTTTTTACTTTTTATAATTTGGATTATTCGGATTCATTTGTTTGGCATGATTATCCAAATCCGCTTTAGTTCCCGCGCCTTGGTAACCTGCAGTATGTCCAGGGCCAGTTCGAGGATTATTCGGATTGCGTTGGTTAGTACGATTAGCTTGATCTTTCGAATCCATCTAGAAAATACAAAAAAATAGAGTTTTATTAAATTAGATACATACATTTTTCACACACATTATAGATTCCGGTCGAGAAATATCAAAGAAAAAAGATCGAAGAAAAGAGAATCGAGCAATCAAGCATGGTTAATAAAAAAAATCATCACATAAAAAAATGTATAAAAATTTTATATATTGTTTTATTTTAAATATAGACTTTTTTATTATATTACTTGAAATATACACTATTTTATCATACTCAATATGTCTATCCCGTATATATTTCTCTACAAATCTTTCAATTGCAAATATTAAGTAGGATATTAATAAATGGTAGAAATTTAATCGACCAACTCTGGCAAATGAAGAAAATGCTCTCCATGTACATATAATTTAATATGAAATTAATATATTGAGAAATACATTATACTTTTTATATTAAAATATATTTATCTTTCTCTCTCTCTCTTTGTTAGTTATAATTAATTTAATAATTTATTTTAACAATATTGTGTGGTGCGGTATATTAATATCCTAAAAGATGTAAAAAAACTGTGAAGTCTCCAAATGATAATTAAAAAATGGTAGTAATTTAATCGACCAACTCGGGCAAATTAAGTGATCTTTATTCAATATTCAATATTCAATGTGAATAAACTGTTATCGAACCATGTTTTAAAATTTATTCCTACTTTACTGATTTTGCTAGAATCGAGAAAATGATGAAACCGAAGATAATCAAACAGCCTTATATTTATTCAGACGATGTGGCGGAGGAACAATACGCAACTTGTATTCAAAAATTAGTGGAGATCATTACAGAGAGTTATAGGGTATTAAGTTTTTTTATATCGTAACGTTTTATTGAAAGATAATTCATTTCAGATATATTTTGTATTACGAAAAATTAAAATATCACTTATATCAATGTGAGATATATTTTTCGTCAGGACTTTCGCGAGGAAAAAAAGCAAGAAAAGTTGTCCGCTTCGAGAAGACAAGAAAATGACTCGGATAATTTAGAAACAACAGCTAAAAAGAAATATTGCTTCGTTCCCGAAGAGGTGAGGTCAATTGTTGACGAAAATAAAAAATTATTATGTTATACATATTTGTCGCAATTTTTACAGGATGAATTAACTTGCTTCACGCAATATCTATATAAAACTGGTACGTACTTGAGTGTACGTAGCACTTTGAAAGAAAAAGTCATTTCCATGCTGGATCAGAAATTCAAGACGGGCGTACATAAAGTACACTCGACCGACAGTCAGGTCTAAAAATTTATTATTTATCTAATTATATATATAAAACACTGTTATCAAAAGATTAATTTTGAATCTATCATTCCGTTTAACAAAGACATTGATGCTGAATAAATTTCAGCACGAAAACAGTTTTGCGGCTGTAAAAAGGATATCCTCTTTAGCCATAGATTCATTCATAAAATCTGGCAGAGGAAGATAAATTTTCTCGCTAATTGCAATTTGTATGTAGAACTTTGTGACATCTATATACACGTATCTCGTCGAACGAATGCACCTGGCCATCAACAAGATCGTCGAAAGTCGTCTCGTGAACAACAAAGTGCCAAAAATGGTGATATTCGAAAAATTGTACATTTATGCCGAAGAAGCTTACGAGTTGGGTCATACCGACGATGCGAGGCGACATCATCAGACTGTACGTTCAATCTTCTATATCGAGGTAATCAAACGTGTTATTATGCGCGATATTTCTCGCAGGCGATCGCGATAAATAGAAGTAATCCCGAAGCTTGGACAAAATACGCAATGTTTCTCTTAAAAATCAGCGACATGGAACGTGCAAAGGAATCCTGCTGCGAAGCAGTTCTCTTGAATAGACGCGATAAAATTGCGTGCGTATACAGATATGAATATCGTTTATGTCAGGCTCATACGAGGCTCGTATATACAGAGAAGAGCCAGAGATAAAGTTGTATAAATAATTTTATACAAATGAAATATAATGAATATTTCTCTCTTCTCGGTGCAGTTTATTGATGTACGGATTAATTCTCGCCAAAGAGCAACACTATATTAATATCCTAAAAGATGTAAAAAAACTGTGAAGCCTCCAAATGATAATTAAAAAATGGTAGTAATTTAATCGACCAACTCGGGCAAATTAAGTGATCTTTATTCAATATTCAATGTGAATATTGAATGATTTATTTTAACAATTGTGTGGTGCGGTATATTAATATCCTAAAAGATGTAAAAAACTGTAGTCACCAGATGATAATTAAAAAATGGTAGTAATTTAATCGACCAACTCGGGCAAATTAAGTGATCTTTATTCAATATTCAATGTGAATATTGAATAAAGATCACTTAATTTGCCCAAGTTGGTCGATTAAATTACTACCATTTTTTAATTATCATCTGGTGACTACAGTTTTTTACATCTTTTAGGATATTAATATACCGCACCACACAATTGTTAAAATAAATCATTAAATTAATTATAACTATAACAAAGAGAGAGAGAAAGATAAATATATTTTAATATAAAAAGTATAATGTATTTCTCAATATATTAATTTCATATTAAATTAGCCATTATATGTACATGGAGAGCATTTTCTTTTAGAATTTACCCTGAAAATCATGGTGATCATGGGACAATATATTGGAAGAATTTTATAAGAATTTCTCTGATTAAAATATATTTACCACAATAAAAAATATTAATACGTAGTAAATTTAATCAAATATATTTTATTTCTTATTGTAATAGATCTTAATATTTCTATTGTGATAAATATTAATCCAAGAAATTTCTTATAAAATTCTTCGAATACATATTGTCCCATGATTACCATGTTTCAGGGTAAATTCTAAGAAACAATTCTATATGTGTACTACTAGCTATTGCACTATAATATTTCACTTATCAATTTTCAAAATCACGTATTATTATTTTGATTATATATTCTTTGCAGACTTTTATTTAAGTATTAAATAATTCTTTGTAGCAAACATTTAATAAAATATTACAATGTTAAATATTAAAAATTTAATAAAATATTATTATCATCTCTGCATATTATCTTCACATATTTTACATATTATAATATATTGCTCTATTTCTACTTACTTTTTTTATATTTTAAACTCGTAAGTATAGAATCATTAATTTTTAAATAGAAATTTAGAAATAATTTATGTAGACACTAAAAATCAATGAAGCAAATGTGCATGACTTACCTTTGATTTCGCAGTTGGAAGAAAACTTGTTATGAAGCAAATAATCGACGGTCAAAACCACGTTCTATGTGCAACAGAGCAGCGAGTTTAAGACGCAACTTGTGATCGCCGCAATATTTATACCCTCTTCAATACAAAGATATGCATTGTGGGGGGAATTCCCTAACAAATTTTAATCGAAAAAAGAGGAGGGATTTCCCCTTTTAAAAACGATAAGATTGTGCTGACCGTATCTTCAAACGAAATCACGTCCGATAGTCCACGTCGCTAATTGGTCAATTTAACACAGAATATTTCTGATTGGTCTAGTGGAGAAACTCCACACATCGGTCACTAGGAGTCGTTGTTATCAATTGCAATATGATTAATGAAGACCACCTTCTTTAAATGAAGTAATGATAAAGTTAGTCAACCTGTGCAACGCGCATGTTCTTATGCAGGATTCATATTTTAAAGCATATATGTTCCAATTATAAGATTCATATTGCATTTGATGTCCTATGTATGAGGTTTAATAATATAGAAAAGCTTGTTTTCTATAGGGACAAATGTGTAAAATATCAAACTATTACAATACGAATTTTTTAAATTACAACTAATACAATTAATCAAATTACCATTTCAAAATTAAATTATCATTTCAAATTATCAAAATTATAAATATACCACTGACAGATAAAATGCATCGTAATTATATGCAAGTCAAATGCATATCGGTTGTAAAAAGGATTGCATATCTACAGGCGCTTATAATTTCTTGACATTTATCTTGTAAGTTAGATACTGATTATCAGAATTAAGAAAATATATATTAAGAAAATAATTCAATTATTATGTAAATAAAAATTTTACATAGAATATTTCAAAAATAGATAGGTAATTTTTAGGAGTACATTCTTTTTTCTACTTACTTACCTTAAATATGGAAAAATAAAAACACTTTGGAAATATTACATACACGAAAACGCTTCTTTCGAGTTCATTAATTCAGATCAATATAATATAAGATCAATATAAGATTCAGAATAATATAAATAATATAAATAATATAAATATAATTAATATTTAGAAAGATTTAAAATAATGACTTTCTTCTCGATTTATGAATTAACAAATAGCTGCGCAAATTTGAATTAATTATAAAAAAATTTATACATATATTAATAAATATACTTGTTATCTTTTGTTGATTTCTTTTATCAATAATATACCATTTAGATTTCTCATCAATAATATATTATAATATTTCAAATATTAAAATCAGGATTGGGTAAGTTAATGATTTTTTAAA
The DNA here is from genome assembly GCF_048542155.1 of Nylanderia fulva. Classification (NCBI taxonomy): domain Eukaryota; kingdom Metazoa; phylum Arthropoda; class Insecta; order Hymenoptera; family Formicidae; genus Nylanderia; species Nylanderia fulva. Next base: position 131,707 of record NW_028190807.1, on the reverse strand, counting down.
ACTAAATTAAATTAAGTTAAAGTTGCTTATAAAATTAATTTAGTTAAGTTAATAGTTGCATGAACAAAAAATTAACTCGCAGTTAAAATTAAGATTAAATTAATTGAAGTTAAATCAAAAGTTAATTTTTAAAAATATTTATCTTTAAATTAGAATTTTGTTTGTTAATTCTTTTAAAATGTATAATAACAAATAACAAAGAAATTTTTATTTTTGTATAGAAATACATTTTTTAGTAATTACAATTAATGATAAATGAACATAAAAATTAATAATACTTTAATTTAAAAACAATACTTTATAACTTATAAAAAACAATAATAGTATTCGGAGATAAAAAGAATTTAATTTGGGAAAAAAATTAATAAGTTTATAAGATCAAAAATAACTACAGTTGAAGTTAAAACATTTAAAGTTAACTAAACTAAGTTAAAAGTTATTAACTTTTTAACTTTTTTTAACTTTCAACTAGTTATTATCCAATCTTGATTAAAATATATAATCACACATTTTATTTCGATTACTTGAACATTTTCACACGTTTCGCGATTTAATTTTCGAATAATCTGGAATCCTGAACATTTCGAGATAAACATATTCCTGCAGGAATCAATCATCGGTGCAATGTTCCCCCTAAATTCGAAATGTCATCGAAATTCAAACGTCCACAGATGTAGACAGCGCACGCGCTTTCATGTAACGGTTCGTACGCATCTGTCCCTTATCCGTGTACAATAGGGGTCGTACAAGGACCCCTTTGCGCTTCTACAAGACGCGCGGCCTCGTCGAATGTGCGTATGTACGCGTATTTCACGTAGACAATGAAGAAGAGGAATACCGACCGTGGCCTGGCAATCTCTGACCACTGAAATAACGTCGAGATTATGCCATCACTGCCTCTCCAATTAGCGACTTTGGTATTTCCTATACTTATCGATAGCCTCGATCTTCGTCAATTAGCGAAGCTCGTTAACGAGGTTTTTCCTTGACGTGTCGTTCACCGAGTGCTTATAAATATGTACAAACAACAATTCGCGATTTCTTATGTCTATATACTATACGTCTTTCTAGTAGCGCAAAATACCACCATTTTTTGATCTTCAATAAAAGTTGAAGTCGAATCAACCCAGAGAGCCACAGTAATTATTATGACATCATTTTGATGTCGAAATGCATCATTTTGCCATCAAAATAACTTTTGCTATCTGGGCAAAGCAAAAGATTTTATAATAGAAAGTTTAAATGCCCTCCCTCTTTTCTGAACCATTTAAATCTCAGCATCGATGTCCTCGACTGAATGATGATTCATCGATTGATCCAAATTTCAGTATTGTGCCTCTCTTAATTAAACAATAAATTCAAAATTACACTCTCTCCCTGTCTGATTTTCGTGCCCAAAAATTTCTCGAAATTCCTTTAAAGTTCAACACGGACACGAATGCGTGTGATTCATCAACTCACGTGCGTGACGCATTGCGGCGGGCGTTTTAGAGACGCAGATGTCCCGAACGGCGCGTGCCTCCACATCGCGTATCTGGGAAGGGAGAATAGAGGGTAAATGCATAGAGAGTCGTTTCCGAGGGGGCCGGACCCCCGTTCGATCGCGCACATATCGGGGGTAACGATAGTCACGCACCTGGCCCTTAAAAACACCATTGGCGTGATTTCGTGAACATCTTCCTACCAGCTTTTCGGTCTTCCTTGGAATTTCTTTCGCGAGCCTGGTTACGCCAATGCTGCTCGGATCGTCTTCCAGGACAAGACTTATCGTCTTTGACAAGTAAAATAAAAGGCGTCTTCCTGCGCCTCCTACTGTGCAACAGAGGCCTGTTGATTGTTGAAGGTGTATTGTTACTCTCTTCGTTCGCGAATCGACACTATGGAAGTTCGACGGCAAAATGGGTTATTATCGAACGTGAATTTTAAGCGATTTCCCCATTTATCTTTCAACTTATTTTGTACTTGAAAATGTCACACGCTTCTTTTCCTTTGAAAGATTTAGTCTTTCAATTCTTTTACATTTGCATAAAAAATATTATTCTACTCTTATTTATTAATATATTTATTTTAGAAGAGCTGATAATTAAATTGTATGATCAAGAAATGTTTCTGCATTTCAATTCCGCGCTTGCTTGTACATATATATTTATTATTATTAATTTATTTTTTCAGGACGATATTCGGCTCGAAAGGATCATCAATTTTCTTTTCCGATTTCTAATTATCGAATTTTTTTATTATTTAATTATCGAAGTTCTTAAGTTGCATAAAACGGAGCTATTAATGCAATTATTATACCAAGAAATAAAAGACGCTAATTTAATTATCTGCGATAATTATAATTATATAAATTATTATAAATATTTCAATTATTCCAATACCGGTGCATCGTTTACAAAAGAGGGTGGCAAAAAATTACCTTCACACATAGATCGATTATTTTGCATGTTAGAGAGGCTGGATCAGCCTGATCGAAGGTCAAATAAAGGTCTCACATGGCCTCACGTCGCATCTCCTGTGAAAGAGCACCTCGTTACGATTTGACGGTTACGCACGGACGATATTATATGCACGCGTGTGTGCGCTCGTGAAGGGGGAAGGCTGCGCAAGCTGCCCCCATGAAGCCGACAAAAGGGGAAGAGGAGGAATGCCGCTGCGTTTTCACACGACTTGGCTTTTGGGGCGGGGAGAGACACACATGAGGAGGAGATCGAGTCGCGCGCGCGACAAGGAAGTCGGAAGTCGAGCCCGGGAGTCAGTCAATTGTGGGGCATTAACGCGTTTAGGTCAATCATCGTGCCGCTGATAAATTAATCGTACGTGCGCGTTTGTATTTGTGAAAAAAATAAAAAATCCCGCCGAGTACTCTCGGTGCGCGCCAGCAGAAAGTGATCTTCAAAAGTTCGTGATTTTTTATTAAAATTAAAATAGAAACTAATTATATAATATTTAATGTAATTAATATATATATATTAAATATTATATATTTATATATTAAATATTATATAATTAAATATAATATTATATATATTATCCCTAACAACACACATATCTGAAAAACGTTCAGAGGATATCTTCTGGAACATCCTCTGGATATGTTGTACTGTTAGGGATATGTATAATTAATATATTAATATATTTATTTATATAGAATATATTAATATATTAACTATATATATATATATATATATATATATATATATATTCCTAATAGTACAACATATCTAGGGGATATTTAGAGAATATCCTCTGAACGTCTTCCGGTTATGTGTGCTGTTAGAGATAATATATAATATATAATATTTAATAAAAAAACGATAATATATTAATATATTAATTATATTTGTTTGAAAAAAGATCTCTATATTGTGGTCTGTTGTTTTTTTAACAGAACTTTTACGAAGTTTGTACGCGGTCTGTGGAGATCGGGATCATTGAAGAGGAAGAAGAGTATATACGTGTCGCATGCGAGACTCACCATTAAGCAGCAGACCTATGGGGGTTGCGACGGACACCATACGGTTCTCCAAGCAGCCACGCGACCACGAAGCCGTGGGAGGGTCGTTTCGCTCCGCTGAGTCGTGAAAACACCCCGTTGGAAGTAAAATAGCGTTGCACCCTGGTGGCGCATCACCTCGAGGTCGTCCTGGGATATTTGTCGGGGAGCTTCCTCGTTCTACACGTCCTGCAAATATAATAAAATAAAGTGAAGAAATTTATACAAGAGAAGAGATATTGAAAAAACATTTTTTCTACAAAAAAAAACTGTGCTTCTTCTCGTTTCGGTTGATTTTGGTGCGGGTGTTTTTGTGATTCGTCGAATGAAGACAAAGTGGTAAAAACATGAGTGCGTTCAAGAGATACCAGAGTAAGGTGTTCTGGGAGCAAATGGCTTCGCGCGACCTGGAGAACGAGGTTTGTTTTACAGAGAGAAACGAGCCTTCGCGAAAGGGAAATGAAGAAGAAAAGGAAGAAGATTCTGCTAGCAGATCGGAGAACGACACGATCGATGGTGCGAATATCACCGCGATACATGTCTGTAATCAGAGCGACGAGAGTCCAAAACAGGACGCGTGTCAAATTTCGTTGACATGCGATGAAAGTATGGTACATCGTAGGTACGTAAAATATAATAAGTCTGCCATTAAATATTTATCACTACAAAAAGATTGTATTTAATGTATCTCTCTTTAACAAAATTATTTTTACGTATCTCTCTTTAACAATAAAAATATATATTTAGTAATTTTAAAAATATTAAATATTATTTTTTTTAAATAAGATAAAGATAAATAATGTATGTGTATAAATAATAAATATTAAAATAATAAAATAAATCTAAACATATAAATAAAAAAAATACATTGATATAATATATAGAAAAAAAATGGTATTTATTAAATGAAAAATAAATGATATTTTAAAATATATATTTTAATATTTTAGAACGACGGAAATGGACGTGCAAGAGGAACGCAAAATCGTCAGCGGAAATCGATCCTATAGTCCTTCAAGCCAAGATCTCAGAAGCCAAGACTCTGGGTTCTCCGATTCCGAAAGATCAGACTGCTCGGAGGCATATGAAAACGTGACTCCGCGACGAAAACTAAGAAGAAGAAGACGAAGAACGAGGCAACATAGAATGCAATCGACGGGAATTGCATGGTTGGAGGAGGGATCTCCCTCGATGCCGAAGCACACGTCCACGCCGAAGCATTCCAGGACATTTGCGAAGGATCGTTTCGAGCAATCCGCGAGGAGAGAGAGGTGAGCAAATATAAAATATAAGCCAATTAAATTTAATCCTTCTGTCAATGAACGGGTTTCCAAAGCAACTTTAAATATTAAAAATGCGTTGCAGAACTTTTCTCCGCCCGAAATAAAATACAAAGAATCTTTTTAAGGATCTTTTGAAGAATTTATTCGGAAACCTCCTAAAATATAATTGTAAATATAAATATAAATACAACCTAAAATATATAAAAAATATTCAATGTCCACCAACTGCTATAGAAAGAATTATCGCAGTGTAATATGTTGAAAACACGCAGTTGGCATCCATACATTGATGGAAAGATAAAAAAGAAATATGCAGAAGAATTAATTGTGTGAATAAAGGAGAAAAAGATATTGATAGGCTCTCCTTTAATGAAAATTGAATGGAAAAAATCATCAATCGCACGATTTCCCAGCTATTGGACGAGCGATCATCGTTTCGTCATTCAAATACACATTGCTGAATCATCGAATGATTACAAGAACAATCGATCCTGATTCGGCGCGTGCTTGGAATTCCGCGAGAAAAAACTGTCGATATTACTTGCGGTAATATGTTTACCTTGAAAACTGTGTCACGCAATGAAGTATCGAATAAGACAAGTTTCTTTGACAAACTTGTGATGATAAGATTGGAGAAATGAGCCAATTCGATAGGAATGCGAGTTTATCGTCGCTATCTTTTGTCCCTTTCTAATAAGAAAAAAATGATGCATGTATAACACGTCGTATATAGGCGTACGCGATGACACACACTTGAGAATCGTTTCCCTCTTCGTCTCGCCGATCGTAATATCCAAGAGATGCGTCAGAGAGACTCGGAGAGGTGTATCATTGAGGATGATTATCAGTCCTTGAATCGTCAAGTCGCGCCTCTGGCCTTATCGTCGAACCATTGTATGCGCATCGCGTCCTCTCTCTCTCTCTCGTGCGTAGAACAAGGATCTTTCACCTATGTGTAACGAAAGGTATGAGTTATTTTGAAATCTCGATGTTGATAAATATATGAAATATACTCGGCTTCCTTCTCTTATTGCCTTCGGACAGAGTCCGATTATTTATCAGATCGCGTATCCGCCGTGTCGCGATTTGATTAAAGAGTCCGGCAAGGCGATCGTATTATACTACCTATGCTAATAACGTAATCATGTAAATTGTACCGGAAACATATATGTATATATATATACATATATATATACACGTACATACACGATTGGACTTGTTTATATCTCGAGTATAACGAGATGTGAACGGAGAAAAAAATAGTACAAAAAAGTATTCAACTCTCTATGAGTGCCCCGTATATATATGCATTATATTTTCTACCTGCCTATCTTTCATAATTCGAGACGAAGTTTCCTTATATAATTTTACGCATCCTGTATTTCTCGTAGATGATTTAGAAATCAAGTTTCAATCGCAAATTATATATATATATATAAAGCGCGAAAAGGGGCACCAGAGGGTTCGATCTAGTAGAACAGAACAGAAAGTAGAACAGAAAAGTCAAAATAATATCAATTTGACGTTATATTGATCAAATTTGGAGTCCAAATGGAAAAAAAACAAGGTGGTAAAATTTAGATCCTGACCCAAGTAGAATAGAAAATTCAAAATGATGTGAATTTGACGTCATATTTGGAATCGAAATTTGATGACATCAAATTGACATTATTTCGACTTTCTGTTCTTCCAAATCCTACCACCTCGGATATATCCTACAACTACCTCGTGCAGACACTGATTTTTTTCCGTTAGTCAACGTGTTCCATTCGTGCTGTACGTGACTCAACGCAACAACGCACGAGTCGCGCAAGAGAGGAATACGTAAATGAATAAGCGCGCGAGAGAGGCTGACGAGGTCGAAGTCGAAGCCGGGGGCTCCTTGGCCGGGTGCGCGACAGCGAATCTACGAAGAATTCAGTTTTATAACGCCGCTGCACAGGTGGACGCATTACAATACAACGAGATTAGTCATCGCCTGCAGTCGCGCTCTCGAGGAAAGAGAGAGAGCGTTCAACGCGATTAGTCAGCTCTCGCGTTCCATTAAATCGCCCCCGGCCACCGCATTTCCGGAAAAAAAATCGGCGATTCAGATTCTAAGTGTATTGTGTCGCGAGAGTTTCGCCGGAGTGGCAGAATGATAACAGTCGTCTCATGATGCTAAAGTCGAACCGCCATGGCTCGTTTAAGGTAGCGTGACTCGGGAATCACGAAATAGACCCAATAAGTAACAAACTGACGTCATTAAATATCAAAATAACGTTTAATGACGTCAAAAGACGTCATTTTGATATTTAATGACGTCATTCGACGTCAAAATGGTGTATGCCTGCTACCTGGAGATGTCTTTTGAATGAGAAGATCTTTATACATTCCTTTATAATACAAAAACTTACCGAGAACTCATTATTTTCTTTTCCTTTTCCAGAATCAACGAGGAGCGGAGCGATGAGTCGAAGGTGTCCGTTTCGCTGGAGAATAGCGAATGTCTGGGCGATTTTCTGTACGCGTCCGAACCGCCGGAGGACAGCGTTCAGCTGTCATCTTCATCAGCGAGATCGCGAACCCTTAGTACAGATCCCACGACGGATGCGATCACTGCCGGCAGGGAGGTGCTGAATTCCAGTAATTATCGTCAATCGTCGTCCTTGAGAGCGTGGCTGACCGATCTTCGAATAGAAACCGTGGATGAGTGCAGTAGTACCTTGCAGAGCAAGACACTACCGCGAATCCGGATGGCCGGATTTTCCGGTGGGGTCCACGCGCGAGACCTGAAGATGATGTCTTCTGCGGCTACCGCCGCCGCGAGCAAACTCCTAGTCAGCGCGGACCGTTTCGAGCAACATTACCGGAGCATCGTCGAGTGAGTCCTGGTCCTTTGTTTCTTCGTATTACATCAGATGATACGGATCACATGTCAATTATATATGCATTTCGTTATCGTGTAGGAAGACAACACGGCTGGAAGGTGGCAGGTCCGAAATGGAGCTGCTTCGAAGCATTGAAGAAGCCGCTTTCATGATCCTCTCCCAATTAGGAGCACCTCCTCCTCGCAGGATTCAACAGGGTAGTCTGAGAAGCATAATCGCGCAGTTGCAAAGTATGAAGAACTACGTCGATGACACGATCGACACGCGTTTAGACTTTTACATCGAGGTTGGTCAAATTATATATTTGCGACTCATCTAGTAACCGTAAATTAATTATAAATTAATTGTCTAATGAATAAAAATTTTTTATAGAAAATTGTCCGCGGTCTCGAGGAGGCTCCGCGACAGGACGATAGCGTAGCTAGAGGAGCTCTGGCAGCCCTCACGGCTTTAGGATTATCGGATTCTCGCGCAGGAAGCAGCATAGCCCGATGTTCCGGTATAAAGGCTCTCTTAACGTGTCTTATCAGCACTGGTCGAGCGTCTTCAAACGATTTCGTCGCTCTTACCTTACGCGCTCTGGCCAGCGTATGCTCTTCCACGACGGCGATCGAGTACTTTGCACGAGATGGCGGTCCCGAGATTCTGACGGATCTTCTAGAAGTAGAATCTATTTCCGAAAAGGAGAAGATTGAAGCTACCGCCTTAGTGGTGCAGATCACAGCACCGTGGACCGACGCGTGGGGTCTGCCGTGTCTCGAACCCTTCGCGAATTCCTTAATTCCATCGCTGAACCGGCTAATCGAGAGCAGTGATTGCGCTCAAACATTATTATTGGCCGCCGCAGCGCTAAATCATTTATCCAAGTCGAGGCTATGTGTTGGGATCATACTGGAACAGGACAGTGTGAGGAAACTCTTGCGAAGCGTGAAGAAATCCGTCGGTGATAACGTCTGGTTGATGGAACAGGTTGCCGCTCTGATTGGCGAGTTGGCGCGCGTTCCCGAAGGTCGGTCGTATCTGGCCGGGGCGCGAGCCTCCGTGGCTCTGGTTTCCTTCCTCCGTATGAGGCCACCAGGTCTGGAGGACGCATACCGAAGATTGGAGCTTACCGCGGCGGCCGCGCTGACCAGACTCTGCGTGGAACCGGAGATTGCGAGACAAGTGGTAGCGATCGGTGGCGGAGATTGTCTGACAGGACCATGTAGAGTCAATAATATTCAGACAGAGGAGGAGGAGATGCAGGTGGAAGCAGGTTTCTTAAAGTACACCAGGTCGCTGAGACGGGCGTGTAAAAAGGCCGCGAAGCAAATCGGAATCGCGAAGGCAAAGGATCACAGCACACTGGACTGAGGAGAGGACTCTGGAAAAAAAGGAAAATCTATTATTGCAGAGAGAGTTGTACAATTTCAAATAACTGTGAGATATAGCATAGTATGAAAAATAAGTCTGTACAAATATGTCTAACATATTTTATAATAGCGATCTAACAATAAGTAAGCTGTATATTTTAAAAGAATATTTGTACAAATATTTTAAATGTATACAAATATATTTCACTCCTCGTATATTAAATATCGCAGGGATAAGAATATATATTGTAAAAATGGAGCTGTATTATCATCATCACATACTAAATGTGCCATAATAAATGTATATACATATATAAAATACATATATAAAATACATTCATGAAAATTATATAAAAAAGTATTAACCATATTCTTATTATCAATTGATGTTAAACTCTATCTTGTCTCATTTTGAAGCTGATTCTTATGAAAAATGTCTATGGTAGTCTCCAAGCATGGCCTTAATTCTAGATCACATGATCCAAGTACAAATTTGCCCTCTGGTGCTTTAAAATAGTCTAATCCACGTCCGATTTTTATCACCCATCCGTTACTCAATCTGTGAAACAAAGTAAAGGATTATATGAATGAAAAAATGTAAGAACAAAATTTTTAATGCACGTTGCAATTAACTATATTGTTAGCCTTACGTAATTTGCCTGTCGTGCAACGTTTCAGAAAAGGAAAAATCAAAGGAGATCTTGCGAAGTGCTAAACTTTCTTTCAATTCAGCCAATCTAGTAATTTGGTTAGCTTCCTCCATGTGGTTAGGATCATAAGTTGTAAGCAGAGATATCCTGGATAATGCGCAGCATTTTTGAACAGCCAGCTCGCATAGTCTAACCAGATTCTGACACTATAGACGAAATACTGCAATTAGTCCAATAATTTCTCATAAATTAATCTATAGGATGTTAGAAAAAGATGGTATAAAATTTTGCAGGCTTGCTAAATTGAATAAAATATATTTAGTCAACAATTGATTTAAAAAAACAAACTATTATGTAAAAAACCTGCAAAATAATAAAATAATGATATTTATCTTATTGAATATGCATTTCTGAAACTTTATACATGTTTTCTTTTATTAAATTTTCTTTAAAAAACTTATGATTAAAGTATAAATGACTATAGGTTAATATACAAATTACTATTTATTCTAGAAAGGATTTGCAAACATAGTTTATTCAATTTAGCAAAAACTTTTGAAACTTGCAAATTTTCTGATAATAAATGATACTGGAATAAGATAGATGGAGCATATACACACCTGGTGAAAGGCTCGTATATACGGATCCTCGATGTTGATGTACGTGACGGTGCCGTCCAGGAATCTGCCGAAGATACTCGCGTAACCATGTCCTATGGATCCATTCTCGATCTTACTCAATTCCCTGTATATGCCGGCCGATTTCCTCGTGGTGATGAGCTTCTTCACCTTCTCGGCTCTGTCCAGATACTCCTTCGCCTTGGTCGTGAGGTACTCCACCTTGTAAGTTTCCTTTGTCTCTGCATCGTTTTATTATCGATTCTTGAGCGTCTTGATCAAGGATAGTAATAATAATGTAACATTTTTAACGTAAGAGGTTTTGCGCGCGCGAGAGAAGGAAAGAAAGAGAAGCATACAAATATCGTATACATCGTACCTTTTACAGCGTCGAGGAGTATCTGCACGCCTTCCTGATACAAAACCAACGCCATTGTAAATTTTTCCTGCTTATCCATCTCCACTGCTCGTTTCAGGACCGAAACCGCTGCGGATTCCATCGTAAAATCAAGAAATCTCTCTTAAAAAAAGCTCACGTTCGACGATAACGTTGCACAGGAGATAATCTCTTTGTTGTTTCCCTATAATCTCTACCGATTACTTTTCTTTCTGAGCACGATAACAGTACTGAATATACGTTATATACGAACACAAAGCAACACGCACATTGTAATATGATTCTCGAATGTCGCGTTACACTTTTGACGTTTGACGTTTGACATTAGACATTTGACGTTTGAACGTCGATTCACAAATTTGTCGATTAAGCTCGCTTGCCTCGTTCTCGCGCACTTTTCTTCACCTCTCTCGATCCCGTTCAAATTTTAAATATATCGGATCGCCCGCTCGAATCGTACTGTTCGAACATGGCGCCGCACCGTGACGTATATAAACGATTTTAACCTAGCTACCGAAAGTGTCGGGGAAGAGTCTCGTCGCGCGAACACAATATGCTCATCGAAAAAACGTGAAGCCGTTCCGCTAGACGCGCAAGGACTACGCTACTCGGGGAAGAACCTCATACGTCACGCTCGAGCATCCGGTAAGACTGGGGAATCGTGGGCTCAAAAATTCCTCGATGCACTCGCGTATGTATCGCCGTTTTCGATCGACACGAATGTGGCTACGTTTCGCTGACGCGACAGCACGTGATCGAGTGCAGATATCGACGGGCGGGAATTTCCAACGAATGTCACCTCGAATAAAATACTCTTGACGCAAAAATGTATTTTCCGAATCTAGGTTTTTTCGCTATTTTGTGAATCAAACTCCTCACATGTGATTCAGTCGGCGCGCATCTGTCATAAATTAATTATTAATTAACTATTTATTTAAATAGTGTTTTTTTTACTAGATTAATTTTTAAATTAAATTAAATTTATATATATATATATATAAGGTTCTTACAAATTTAAATTTATTGTTAGATTATTAATAATAAGATTGAAATAATTTTTGTATCAACTTGCCAATATTATTCATATGAATGTATACTAAATGAATAATACTTTTTTCAAGCACCAGATGAAGTCTAGCAAGAGCTTAAGTGGGTTATGGGGAGAGTTACCATCACGAGAGATGCTCAAGCAGGAAATAATCATACCAGATCTCATAGAAAATGTCTGGCGACAAGCTATGGATAAAACAAACAACACAGATTGTGATTACCGGACTGACAGGCAATCTGAATATTTACAGTGAGTGTATAATGTTTATGTTACAACACTTATATGTTAAACTAATATATGAAAACTGTTAATATTATTTTGTTACAGATTACCAATGGGAAATTTACATGTATTGAATACCATAAATTTTCATCAACAATTACGAACAATGGTACAGAATTCAAATACATCTTGTGATTTAAATATTAATCACAAGTTAATATATTGCTTGTTCAAGAGTAACAATGATAATTTTTTTTTTACAGGAAGAAGGAAATATGCTTGGAAATATGACTGTCATAGAGGCACAGGATTCAAAAGAGAAAATACATTCGAAAAATTTATTTCATTTTCTACCTTATCAACCAAAAGGGTATTTGTTATATTCTCAGTTTGAATTGTGTATTGTATCATTATGTAATTCTTAATCGCATCATTTTAGAAGTACAGCTGAAGATTATTCTACTGTACATCATTTAATACCACAAACTGCGAGGAATTTGTTGAGATATGCTGTAACTGTTTTGTTGGCTCACATTGGATTCGAAAATTCATCGGATATTGCTATAGAAACATTAATTGATATCGCAGATCATTTTTTAAGAAGAATGACCCTCTTATTGAAAGCAGCGACTGAACAGAGGGATCATGGCTTTCCTGTAAGATGAGAAGAATATCTAATTATTAAAATATTTATCTAATTTTTACATGACAAACTTTTGTTTTTGCTAGGATGCTGTAGAGAGAGTGCTGCTTGAGACAGGTGTGGGGGGAGTAACAGCATTGCACGACTATTACCAGGAGTATGTCTTGAAGTTTGAAGAGAATATGAGGAAGCAGGTCGAGGAAACGATGGAAAAACAGAGGCAATTTGAACTTAAAGCTTGTAGTAATACTAAGTATTGCATATTGAGCTGTAGGCAATTTCCTAAATGGGGCAAATATTGCTTACATTAAAATAACATTTGTCGATGTTCTTTAGGATGGTCCTAGATGAAGCAGCTAGCAAACTACAATTCGAGGAACTAGACGAGTTTGGTAATGTATACCGAGAAGTCCCGACGTTACAATTGCTCGATCCTGAAAAGGGATTTCCACCAAGCCTGAACGCTGGCTTCCAAATGCTCTACAGCCTCGAACAGGATGAGTAAGTTTTTTTTTTTTTTTTTTTAATGAAACATTTTTTCACAGAATACAGGGATAATTTTAATACTTTCAGATTGAATAGTATGGAAGTAGAGGAAGAGGAAGTAAACGTGAGCGATTCGCCAAATACGGGGCAACGATCCATAGATGGATCTATAGATAAAAAAAGATGTTGAAGTATTATAAGATATAAATGAAGAATTATAGCATCGTTTCATTCATTCGTGACATGTGTATATATCTTGGCATTTCAAAACCAAAATAAAAGGATATTGCGGTTTTGTGGATTTTGTAGTTTTCTTTGCGTTACAGCTTGACGAAAGAGAGAATCTTTTATTAGCTAGATTTATTCTAGAAAATATTTTCAAGTAAATCAGTAATTAGTAAACATGGACCACTGCAGGGTTTTTCCAGGGAGAGGTATAATTAAATTTTTTTTATTTTTCATTAATTTTTTTTATTTTGTTATTTCAATTTTTTTATCATAAGTATGCAAATAAATTTCAGTTTTTTTTTATTTTATTTTAATTTTTTTATATTAAATATGCAAATAAATTCTAGTGTTAATTCAAAAGCAGAGCAAATTAATTTTTTACTGATTCCAAGGAGGGTTAATGTCCCCCCTGTGGACATCCATGTTGATAAAGTAGAGTCCATGCAGTTAAAGTCGATAGTACAGAATCTAATGCTAACGTGTAGCGTCACAGGTTCGTGTCTCCGCAAGTAATTGCATATTCATGTACTGCTATCATAGTGATCTATATTGGCATCTTTATCGTACGCTTTCTGTTGCATTCATGTACACTTCCTGTATTCCCTCCTTTGTCCTGCGAGGACTCGTATCATCGCACCAGTGACTTTAGCGCCGAGCAACCAGCTTTCGCCACGCGTTCCAGAATTTTATCGTGACGCACGTTGACAACACGTCAAAAATGGCAGATTCTCCGCCTAGTAAAGCAGATATCGAGGAAATTTTCAAAAGGCTACGGGCCGTCCCAACCAACAAGGTTTGTCGGTTTAAGTCAGTAGTAATAAAATGCAGGAAAAAACAATACGTGGGACTGAGCGATAAGATTGTAATTTCTCTCGATTTCTCCCTATCGTAACACATTCGAGGATTCTTGAAATGACATCTGTACAGCTGTATTATAAGTTTTTATGGATTACTTATATATATTTATTTATATAATATTTTGTGGAGACACTTGCGATGTACAAACGTCAATTTATCAACGATTGTTCCATGTTTTAGCAATTTTAGAATTTATGTCAATAATTGCTTTCACTTTTTCAGACATGTTTTGATTGCAACGCGAAAAATCCAGCATGGGCCAGCGTAACGTACGGAGTCTTTTTGTGCATCGACTGTTCAGCGGTGCATCGTGGCCTGGGAGTGCATCTTACCTTTGTCAAATCTACGCAACTTGACACAAATTGGACATGGTTGCACTTGAGGAACATGCAGCTGGGTGGTAATGCTAACGCTGTTAGTTTCCATAGTTTAAAATTTTACTCCTTTTTTTCTTTTTTTTTTTTTATTAAATTACAATTTATAATTCAACCGTCACATGTCTCACCTCACCAAATTTTTAGAAAAAATTCTTTGCACAACACAACTGTACCACGACTGATGCTCAGCAGAAATATAATTCGCGCGCGGCTATGCTGTACAGGGAAAAATTAGGTCAAGCATCCGCTCAAGCAATGCGTCGTTATGGCACAAAGGTATGAAATTATCGGATGGATATATAATAGTAGTTGTATTCAAATAGTGGAGACATTATTAGAAATTTAGCATAACTATGAACATGATAATATTATAGGTTTCTCTTACTACATCGAAAAATAAGACAATGGTGAGCTAAATGTTTTTGAAATTAATTTTTTTTCTGTCTCAGAATTTTACTAACATCCGCTTATGGCATTGTTCTAAAAATTGCTTCTACTTCTCATAGACATACATATGTAATTTTTTCTCATACATTCAATGTCAGTGCACAATTATCAGTATATGTAAGAATTCACAAAATTGTTCAAATGTGCGTAATTTTGATGTTTACAAAAGTGTTGTTATATTGTGTTTTTATTACCATTATAACAGATTTACCATGAAGACCTATATACATATACATTTTTAATGCAATGTGTTTCAATACAATAATATATTTTTTTTCTTGCTTGTATTTAATAATATATACAGGATACATATAAAATATTTGGCCATGCCTTACCTGGAAATTTCAGATTTTTAATCATGAAAAAGAAAAACCTCATAATATTATAAATATATAAAAAAATACATGCTTCTCAAGTTATAAACTAATTGTAAATTAGTAAAAATACCTGAATAAATTGCTTGATCTGAACAAATATAATTTAGGATGTAAATATTTTATTATTTAATTTATTCAGATAAAGAAATATAAGCAAATATAATTAGACATTAAATAACAATAAAAGTAATAGTGACAGTACTGTTATACTGTCCACTAGTGATAATGTTTGGTCAAATATTTCAGGAATATTTAAAAATAATATTTAAATAAGTCTTTTTTTTACAGCTGCATTTAGATGAAAGCACAGAAATAGTATCAGAAGAGACAAACGAGCCAGATTTTTTCAAGCAGCATGAAAATTTTGACTTACATGAAAACAATACATTAATTTCAATGGAAGAAAAGGCATTCCTAGCACCTAATACTGTGCCAAACGTTGATAGTACAGAAAAAAGTGCATCAGAAGACATTTCTAATTCCTTGGGTCCTTCCGTTAAGCTTTTCGATCCTGTTTCAAATGTACAAACTGCAAGGAAATCTACTATAGGTTGCAGAACAGCACAATCTAAACGTCCTGGTGGTGTAAGTCTACATTTATTTATGATAAAACAATAATATATGTGACAAATCGCAATTATCATTATTTTTATAATTTACTTTTAGTTAGGAAAGAAAGCTGGGAGTTTAGGAGCTCAAAGAGTCAAGACGAATTTTGACGAATTAGAAAAGAGCGTCGCGGAGGCACGTAAACAAGCGCAAGAGAAGGACAAGGAAGTGACAAAAGAAGAGCAGGAAGAGCTTGCCACGCGTTTAGCCCAAAAGTATGAGCAAAATTTGAGTCAACAAGCAAAAAAAATAGAGGAGAGAGCTAAGCAGTTAGATCCATCGAAAGCCACGCAAGCAGAACGGCTTGGAATGGGATTTAATGCACGAAGGTAACTCACTTTGCGCTCTCTTATCGTGTAAAATTTATTTAACACGTGATTTTATACAAAAGTTCTCTTTCTTGTTAGTGGCGCGAGTCACTCTGCATTTGGCGACATGAAGACAATAAAGCAAGAGTCTAAGTCCACCAATATCAGCACGTCAACGGAAGCACTGTCTGGAGAAACTGATCTTTTCTTTACCTTGGATGAGTTTTACTCGGTTTACGCTAACAGTAAACCATCTTCTCGTAACGACGAAATTGTGGTCGTGGCAGAACCAGAACCGCCTAAACGGTTAGCTCCCACAAGCAGCCGTATCGCCAACGTGAAGAGTGACACGAAACCATCGTCTACCATCTCTACCATCGAAGGAGAAGCCCAGAAAAAGTTCGGAAGCGCCAAGGCCATTAGTTCGGAACAATACTTTCAAGACAGTACTTCCGACAATTTGGTGAGTGTAAACTATATATCAATGCATCAATCAAGGTTGGATAGCAACTAGTTAAATTCGTTAAAAGTTCATTTTTAGTTTAACTTACAAAGTTAATTTAAAAGAAGTTAATTTTTAACTTAAACTAGTTATTTTTAAACTTAAACTTACTAACTTTTTTGTAATTTTTTTCTATAAAATCTTAAACATATTGAACAACTAAATTTTTAATAACACTTAAATTATAATAAAAGCATCATTCTATTATGTATATGATTCTTACATGTATTATAAAGTAAATAAAGGTACTATTAGTTTTTTTATAATTGTAATTACAAAGAAAAAAGACTATATTTCTATATAAAAAAATAAATTTTTTTATTTTATTATTTATTATTTTATATAAATTTAAGAAATTTAACAAATAAAATATTAAATTTAAAAATTTTAAGTTATGACATTTTAATTTAATATAATTTAATTTTAACTTATTGTTAGTTTAAAAAAATAATTAACTTACCCAATCCTATCAATGTTTCCTATAAAATTATATTTACTGGTACTTTAAAAAATTATATTAGCGCTCCTTTGTAAACAATAATTCTTAATTGTAATAATACTTAGTGTATGTATCTTTTAAATTTTTAGTGGGAACGTAAAAATAATTTGCGTCGCTTCGAGGGCTCGTCCAGCATTTCATCGGCCGATTATTTCGGTACTGAAGGCTCGACGCCGACTTCGCCCACGTCCTCGTTGTCTATGCGTCTAACCGCAGGAAGGGCTGGTGTCGTGGATCTCGACGATGTCCGAGAGAGTGTACGTCAAGGTGTAAACAAGGTTGCTGGAAGACTTAGCTCGCTCGCAAATGCGGCGGTTTCCTCTATACAAGATCGTTATGGATTTTAAACGAAATCTTTTTGCGCTTCACGGAAATTGTTACAATACTTATTATCCGGACTCAGTCTTGTTCATTGTTCAGAGTTGTAAATAAAAGCTTATAATTGAGCTTTTGCGTAGCTTATTCTACGGGTGTGTCGCGCACACATAAATAGATGTATGAAACTGATCAAAAAAATTGACGATCGTTACAAATTTAGTGCAATATAAAAATTACGCAGTTTCGAGAACGAAAATATAAATGCAAAATGTATTTTATAAATATACGTCCGCTCATCTTTATCAACAAAGCCAGTGTATTGTGTAATACATTGTCATAACAAATATTACTATATCAAAAGTCAAGGTATATAGACGAAAGTAAAATACACGTAACAATATAATTTAGGTCAAACAATTAATTTATCTTTTTCGCTAAAATTTAAATAAAAAAAACTAGTTATAGATCTATACTCGGCGGTAAGTCCTGGCAGCGCAACACCAATTGCGAACACGGTTTGCCGTGAAGAAAACACACGAGTATCACTGTCATATTATCACAACCCGTGCCCATAAGAGCGTCCGGGGCCAAGCAACAGTTTAGAAGCTCTTCGCAGATCTCCTCGGGATGTATCGTAACGTTGCGATGCGACTCCGCATCGCCAAGTTTCATCTGGGCTATTCGCGTCCTCACGAATTTAACAACCTCTTCGCTGGTCATCACGTCCCAGATACCGTCGCACGCCAGAACAACGAACTCCCACTCTTCGGTTATAGGAAATTGTTGTACCTCGGGGAAGGCTACGAAAAATTTGCTAACGTCAAATATATATTGAAAGTTGTATTATAGTTACAGTGACTATCCGTCCTTTATTTTAGAGGACAGTCCTATATTTTAAGTAGCTGTCTTTTAGATTTATTCATTTTTCCAAAACTCAGTTTTGTCTTTTATTTTTTATTTAGCGTTTTAATATCTAATGTCGTAATATTAATGAGAATTTGTACAAAAACAATGAAAATTCTTCTCCAAAACTTATTTAAGAAACCAAGGATTTGTTTCAACATAGTTGTAGAATCAGTTTTAAACTATACAAATATATATTATATATATAT
Source organism: Nylanderia fulva (assembly GCF_048542155.1). Classification (NCBI taxonomy): domain Eukaryota; kingdom Metazoa; phylum Arthropoda; class Insecta; order Hymenoptera; family Formicidae; genus Nylanderia; species Nylanderia fulva. Next base: position 113,005 of record NW_028190807.1, on the reverse strand, counting down.
ATATATATATATATATATATATATATATATATATATATATATAGACTTGTGATAATCGCAGAATTATTTTTTTGCTCCACCTTGATTGCAAATTGATTTAGAAACATGTAAATAGGCCTTGAAATTTTCAAATTTGTCATTTTTCCTCAGAAAATATGATCACTGTAATAGTTCATCTAGCCATCCATTTATATATACAGTGCCTGACATAAAGTGTCACATCGAAAATATACAAGTAGATCTCGTTATTTGGAGGCGATTTTTCCTCAGCAAAAGTGTCGAGGGAGGCCATCATTTTTTGCATGTTCCCAATTTTTGCTATTATGTATCTTTATAACTAAATCTTAAATTAAAATTTTATTAAAGTAAACTCTACTTGAAATTAATTGAAGAATGTGGTTTTGTTAATATTAGGCTTAGTTTGCGAAAACCCCTTTACTTTTTATCTTTACTTATAACTCGAAAATTATTGATGCTTCAATATTTTTGTTGAGGAAAAATTGTCTCCAAATAACAAGATCTACTTGTACATATTCGGTGTGACACCTTATGTCAGACACTGTAGATTCCGTTTTTATTTACCAGTCACGATTTGTTCCTGCGCTGATTTATGATCGTTTCGCTTAAATATGAAGTCCCCAAGGGCGCGAGACAACGCAAGATTGCCGTTGACCCTTTTGTACTCGACAAAACCACCTGCCGCTTCGATTCGCTTGCGCTCGTCCTTCAACGTGGGTTTGTGATCTCGGCTAAGGGGCACCGTCCTGCCACCGATACAGGCCACCGCTCTGCTATCACCCGCGTTAGCCTGAAAAGCTTTTCCATTCAGGTCAGGTATTCGAATGTGCGAAGAGGAGATTACGCCGATATCTCGTCTTCAAAATTAACGAACGACTTACGCTGTACAAAATGTTATCCTTGACAAGTAGCGCGATGACAGTGGTCCCAGCGTGTTCATCCCTTAGAGTCGCGTTGTTCTGCATCGCTTTGTCCAGTTCCAGAAAGCCTTGCTGTATACCTTCCACAATATCGCCCGCTTTGTACTCGCTTCTTTTAGTTATGTACTCATGAAGATGTTTGCCAGCGTGCTGCGCCATGGTTGCACCTACAAAAATATATTTATGTAAATAGATATCAAGAAAGGATGCAACGAGATATTAAGAGATATAAGATTTATGGATTTACATAAGACTTTTCAAAAATGCTTGATCAAATATCATCCATTGAGCATTAAATCTGTTTATTCTGTTTCTAGAAAGAAGAGGTCTGTTCTTCTCAGTAGAACTGGCTGCACTAGTTTAGAGTTTCTTTTTTATTCCACATTGGAAGGAAAGAGATAAACTCTGAACTAGTACAGCCAGTTCAACTAAAAAGAACAGACTTAAGGTAAAGAGTGTCTCATAAAAAATTGCTGAAACTAATCAGCTGTCATTTTTCAATGCATGCAGTTATTGAAAAAACAAAAATTGTGTTGAAAAGAGTAAAGTCTACAGTTTTTAATGGATATCGATTATCATTAGTTTACATATGTGATTATTAGCACTTTTTTCATTACATTTTTCAATAAAATAAACTGGTATACATTTTATTTATTTGACAGCTGATTAGTTTCAGCAATTTATTTCTATGGGACACCCTGTATGCGCTTATACATACCCCCATGTCCATCGTAGACTGCAAAGAACGCACTGCCTGGGTCACTGGGCAAGGAGAGTATGTGCACGTGCGAATCTTCCATCTTAATGCGCCATCCTTGCATGCAGGAGCTACCGACACGATAATTGCTGTCCCGGCAACAGGCCGATTTCTTCTTCGTCACCGGTTCGCTGAGCGTCTGCCCCATCCTCTCGCCCTGGCCGATAGGATCGTTTCCCGCCTTTCAGTACTTCAACGTCTCATGTCATGTGCGACGAGTCAAGTTAAAACTTGGAATTAAACGATACTACGCTCCACTACGTGGTACTCATTTAAGACGTCAATCGGTTTGTGCGGAATTTTACGCCAAGACTCACGATAACAGTTGGCGTCGTCGATTTGAGCGATCTTTGCTTCGTTCCGATCTCATAACAGTTCCTCGTAAAACTTAACTCCAGGTCGTCGACTCCGTCCCGTCACTTCTATCCGGCCAAGGGAAAAACAACACCGAGCAAGCGTCGACCGAAGAGATGAACAGCTGATCTGGATTGATGACGTGAGTGACGTCATTTACTCCAGAATGTCACCTCTTCGTTTATGACGCGACGTCTTTGAACGAGGATGAAAATCTCTGGGTTACTGGAATATTTAATTTTTTTTCAACATATAATATTGCATAATATTATTTTAATCTTTTTTTATTTTGAGGTCAATCTTTAGGGGGTGTGTTCGAAAAGTGTTCAATCGGGCGATATAAAGATTTTTGCTCCTTTTTTGATTGGTTAATTAAGAATTACTTTATTCTTTCGAGTAAAATTTCTGAACTCACTAAACGGATAATAATAATTCTGCGTCCTCTGTTCATATTGTTCATTTACTGTAAGTGCACAATTTCAAGAAACGATGTAAAATGTTGAACATTCAGAAATAAACATATGGAAATTATTATCAACATTAATTAAATATAATGAGGAAAATAATCTTCGATTTTTTTCATTCGATGTAATTTTTGTCGACGATACACGACTCGATTTCACACTTCATACAATACATAGATCTATGCGATTAATAATAATTTAAAGTATAGTATAGAAATGCATATATTCTCTGTATTATTTATAGATCATAAAACGTCATCTTCATCTTTATAAAAAGGGGCTGCGACTTTAAATAAATCATGTTCTAGGTTATGGGAGAGAATCAGCTGTTTCGTGACACGTGCGTATCAGCCGAATTCAACTTGTCAACGTGTTTCGTAAAAAATTTCGTACGTTGGATCTTGTTGTGAAATCTGCGAGAAGACTAAATAGAATCTAATATTTTGAAGAAAAGAATAGAATAATATAAAAAAATATTCGTGTACGGGCAAAGAATGGCAGGAATTATTAACACATCGATTTCAAGTTCGCGATCGCATTTAAAAGGTACAAACGAAAAATATTAGCATTTAAGTATATCACGAACAAATATTGCATGATTTTTTCATTTTATTCTTAAAGGACTTGCACGTTTATTCTCATCCAAAAGCGTGGATGAGACGGGCGAGAGTCCGAGATTACGTGAATTCCGAAAAAAATTGCGCGAACAAACCCCTATAGGTAAGATTATTTTTCAATACGTATAAATATTTAATTTAATTTAATTATATATTAATTTATTATATTAATATAAAAAGAGAGAAACGCTATCTCTCTCTCATCTATTTTGAATATATTTCTGCATGAACTAAAGGGGTGGAATTTTAAACATAACAGAGAAATTAGAGGAGTTAGAAGAAGGAAAACACCCTTATCAGGAGAAAGAACCCTTGAAACCGTTCCCGAACAATACGAATCCGGAAACAGGCGAAATCGGAGGTCCTCGAGGACCAGAACCAACTCGTTATGGCGATTGGGAGAGAAAAGGTCGTGTGACAGACTTCTGATAACCCTCTGTCATCTTAGGAGTTTATTAATAATTAGACACTACCTCGATAAATTAAATGTCTTTGTTATTAAATTAAACACGATATTAAATTAAATAGAGTATACATATACGTAATAAAAAATGAATTCCTATTTTATAGAATAAAAATTGTAAATATAAATTTTATAATAAATATATGTAGTATAAAGTTTGCATTGCAAAATATGAGGTTCTTTTCGCGATCGCGGAAATTTTAGTCATGCAATAAGTTTTTCTAAACAAAATCAAAATCAAGCATCACTCAGATCATTGTCAGATATTATATCTGATGATTTATCAATGAAATATATTTATAAATTTAAAGCGTATAAATACTGTAATTTAATGCACAATTTTATTAAAGTTTAATTATAAATTAATTAATCATTAAAATTTGTTAAACCACTTTTATTCTCGGTCTTTCGATCGAGACCTGATTTAATTGACAAGAAAAATAACTATATTTATGACTAATATATATCCTTGATTCTCTATATAAAGACAAAGAAATTTATTTATTACGAAAAGATTTCACAGGAGTGTAACTTACCCTGCGTATCTTGACGATAGTCTTTTTTTAACAAAATTAAAAATTATCTTGATATTTTCGCGTCGATGAATAGCGATTATTAGCAAAAGTTTGCACCACGTAAAAGTTTCCACCGGAGTTTGCATACAATGATTCGCATAAATCGATCGAATCTACAGATAATAAAAAGTTGCAGACGATTGGTCATAAGTATGAGCCAAGTTTGTTTTAAACCATTTTACATTTTTTCGAAATATATTTTGGTGAATATATTTTTTTTTCATATTTTATATATTATTTTTTTCACCAATTGTATGTCAAAATTTCTTTCGTACACACACACACAAAAATATGTAAAAATTAAATAAGTAATCTGACTAGGTTCTTCACTATTACAAATGAAGAAGGAATTAAACGATGAGATTTCAGAAAAGCAAGAGTCGCCGCGAATGAAGCAGTTTCATGAAAAACTCAAACTGCAGCCGATACCAAGTATACATATATATACATTGTATATATGCATATACATAATTGATAAAATAATTAGTTTTAGCAAAGATAACAGCACAATTTTTTTTATAAAAAATTTTATATAAAATTGTAAGTTTTTCTGTAAAGGTTTAATTATATATCTAAGACTGTAGTTTCGCAACGTAACTCTTTCTTAATTTAATAAATAGAAATAAAACAGCGAGAACGATTTGTGGACTTGGTGTTAGTGGAAACTGATCCCAAAACTGGAGAGTTAATAACAAATAGCGAGAAGAATCCTACTAAATGGGGAGACTGGCAGCACGGTGGCAGAGTTAGCGATTTTTGAAGACACTACATTTTCTATAAGCTATATGTGTATATATTTGAAGAACTGCAAAAAAGAATTCTCTTACTCTTCGATATAATACGATTAATTTATCACAGCAATTTATTTGTAGGGAATTAAGATCGTTCTTCGATGTAAGAAAACATAAAATTGATGTGTTATACACATATAAGAAAGTATCTGTAAATCAGACAAAAATTTTATCATAGTAATAAATTACACTATGTAAAAATAAAGCACTTTTTGCTAGATTAAATTTTAAAGCTAGTTTTTAGAAAATACTGCGAATTTATTAGCGATGGTATATTAGATATACTATTTAATATCAAATTTTTTTTCTTGTAAAAAAAGTCTCTGACATTATAATTTACATAGAGAAATTTTTGTCATTATGTATAGATATCGGTAGATTATGTGTACAAAAATATACGATACTTTGTCACAAGTACTAAATAATGTATATTAGAGGATAACAAACACATTATACATCACACAAATTAAATTTCTCGCTAGTAATGAGCTAACGAGTAACGAATATAAGAATCAAATTCTATGAAAAAAAGTGTGAGGCTTTATTCAGCCACATTAATCGAATTTAAAAGTAATCTTTATGCTTTTTGTTAGTAAAATGTATTTCACAATGTCAATAGCAGCGAAAATTTATTTAGCCAAGACATATAATAAATTCAAGACTCCAATATTAAGCCGTTCGCGTGTAGAAAAAGAGAGCGTAGTTAATCCTACAAATATAACATCGTATCAAGAAACATATGTACAGAATACTGTAGTAAAAATCTCGTCTCGTATGTGCCTCAGCATGTACGTTTTGAAAATTCTCTTCCAATTGTATCGAGAAAAATTTGTCCTAAAAAATAATCTACTATGAGGTATTATATTGTTGCGTACAAGATGAAGAGGAGAGAGAGATTTCGTCCTTCTTTTTACTATTATATATAAATAACAGTAAGTAAAATCATTTGATTAAATTTCACCTTTGTCAATATCTTCCGAGAATATTAAAGCAGTATTAATAAAAGAGCGTGAGATACCATCTCAATGTTTCGCAGAGATTACTGTAGTTTCTATATACATATACAACTTCCTACACTATATAGGCATTTTCGCGCGCGCGCGATGAAGATTCATTTCTTTTTGTATTTCTTGATACAAGAATATGTATTATTTGCGCTATACAGAAAGTATAAAATTTTGTTCGAAAAGTGAAAATGAAAATTAGGACAGATGTATTTACATAATGATTGTTTTCTACATAGTACGTGCTTTGTCTTCTTATGTACATACATCGTATATTTAAACAATATACGGTCAAAAGTTCGTAAAGACCAGAATTTTTTTTAACGAGAATTAAATAAAAAGATAAAAACATTAAAAAAAGACAAACTAATTATAAAAATTTCAAATTATATCTCAAATAATTTGCAAAATATAAAATACTTTTGATCTAAAGTTTCAAATAAACTTATCTCTTCGATACTCTGTATATAATAAAATTTAAAAAAATTAGGTATTGATATGTTAAGACAAAAAATAAATTCTCTAAATATAAATATTATAACATTCAAATGATTGAATATCATCAGTCTTTCGTCTAGCGTCAACGGATCTGTATAGTGTAGGTTGCATTACGTGTCAAAAATTATAAATCTTAACAATTTATAAACTATAAAGTTTTATTGATGGCTAACACATCCCGCATCATCATGTTTCTGAGTGTCCACAAGGCGTTCACTACATTTCCGTGATTACCAACGCCGTTGCCCAACCACTCGGCGGGCAACTTCGCTCCGCCTTCGGGTATTTGCGTATTATCCGGATTGGCGTTCATCTGCTTGTCCCAATTTGATATGTAACGATTATCCACATTTAATCCCTCGATGTACCTGTACGTGAGTGAAAAAAAAATCAATATATTTTTTATACAATGTTAAAAAGGATTGCAAAATGTATATTTATGCTTGAAAAGCTTACCTCAAATAAGCATCTGAATGTAATACACGACTCGGTCTTGGAGGTACTGCGACAAACATCGGTTCTGGTTGCTTAGTAGCAGGTACGCTGTTTGTCTGAGTTGCAGCTGCTGAAGTTTCTACAAAAGGTGTTTTTGTAGAAACATATTTTATTCGTATCATATGCAATTTAGCATATTATTTTATTATTACATGTAATTATATATAATTATATAAAATATACATATATAATTATATATATAATATATAATTAATATAATATTATAAATAATATAATTTTACCTGTTTCCATCGATGGTAATACCGTAGGTCCTTTCGAAGGCATATAATTTCTGCAAGGTCATACATAATTAACATATATTAACATAGCTACATAATACGATATAAAGAAAAAAAAGAAGGAAATAATTTCTATACCTGCTTCTTTCGGAGGGCGGTATTATACGGCCATGCGATTTGATGATATGCACTTCCTTGACATGTCTCGCGAGTCTCTGTACACTCGGGAACGGCGGAACGGATTTCTTTGTTCGGCCACAACCACGCCATTGGCATTGAAACTCCACGTCTGTAAAATATATTCGCAATAAGTCTATTCGTTTTAACTGAACTGGCTGCACTAGTTCAAAGTTTATCTTTTTCCTTCCAATGTCGAGTAAAAAGGATAAACTCTGAACTAGTGCAGCCCGTTCAGCTAAAACAAACAGATCTAATAATTTAAGGCTCCTTGGTACTCACTGCGACTATGTTAGATTGTGACATCAAAAGCGAGAAAATACACGCTGAAAATTCATGCACATTATTTTTAGATAAAAAAATATTTTGATAAAACACAACTTCCAGATGGACTAAGCCTCATATTACAGTCATTTTCCAATTGTTGATTGATTATAAAGAAAAAAGATAGTTTTCGAGATATTTTAAGAGTATACTAAAGCCATCTGAAGTGTTGTTTCATTGAAATATTTATTTATTTCGAAATGGGGTCTAAGAATTTTTAACGCGTATTTTCTCGCTTTTGACGTCACAATTCCAACATAGCCGGCGAGGAGCCACGAGCCTTAATGTTCTACTTTTACAATTATGTGT